>NW_024070195.1:21722212-21869266 GCF_014754425.2 Oryx dammah
TTACATATATATATACACACACACCTATATATATTTACATATATATACACACATATATAGGCTTCTTTAACTTTTTAAAAACAAACTTTGAAGACATGCTTAGCGCAGTATATTTTTAAGTTGAACTTATAGTTCCTTTCTTTTGAAATTCTGATTAACATTTTGATGGTGGAGAAAAGTATAATGAGATTGTCAGTAGAGGCATTTAACATTCCATTTAGTTCAAACAGGATACTTAAAATTCCACCTACATTCATTAGATGGTATTATTTCTTAGGTAAATCACAGTGTACATTTATTGAGTTATATTTTCAGTGCTTTACAAGTCTGTATTAATCTCATGTATCCTATGAGAAGGGTACTCTTAGCCCCTATTAAATTTATAGATAGGGAGACTGTAGCATAGGGACATTTAATTAAAATGTCCAAGGTCACAGAGCTTACAGGTGGAGAAGCAGGTACTGTGTTTAACCCTGACAGTAAATGGCTTGAACCTGCTGGTCTCCCCAGTTAAGCGTAAGCTGCCTGAGGCCAGAGGCTCTATTTCTTTATAATCTCAATGATGCTGCTCTGCTCCTGCTTACAGTGGCCTTCCACATGGTTAAACTTCTAAAGCCTGTGACAGAAAAGGCTATGAATAAAACAGGCACATTGCAAAGGGTTTATTATTACTGGCCTCCTCACATGGCATGTGGGATCTTAGTTCCCTGACCAGGAATCTAGCCTGTGCCTCCTGCATTCGGAGTGTAGAGTCTTAATCACTGGACCACCAGGGAAGTTCCACAAAGTATCATCTGATTCATTATTTATAACAAAAGTAAAGTATCATCTGATTCATTATTTATAACAAAAATGGCAACCTTAAATATAGTAATGACCTGCACTGAGAATTTGGAGTTCAATATCAAAATGGGACATGGATTTCTAAACCATCAAATCTATACACCTCACACCAGGGGTAATGCTGCTTAGTAAATGAGTTTGCCAACCATTCTGATGAAAGTATTAAAGAGAATATCCATTACATTCCTGGGGAGATTGTTGACAATGATAATGATTTTCTATGGGAATAGGAACAATTCTTATTCCCCCAAACCTTATTGCGTTTAAAATGTTACTTTTACAAAAAAAAAAAAAAAAAAAAAAACACCTCACCTCTGAATATCCTTTAAGTATATACACAAATGCTAGTCATTTAGAGTTGATCAATATTAAGTATTACTCAATAATGGCCCCTACATACCAATTTATTCCCAGGTAAGATTTGGTTGCTTTAAGGGAAATTGTTAGAAATGAACCAAGGGACAGGGAAGAAGGAAGCTGCCCAGCAAGTGCCCACATGCTCACACCCACAGTCATCCACTCAGGAGACAGCAGAACATGGTCTGCAAAAAAGTCATGCATTCCAAAGCAAATAAATTTCATAAGAGTAAAATCAGCCATTTGAATATCTTACTTTCCCAAGGATCACCTCACTGAAGGGCCCTGGTGGTCCATAGAGTTAGTTTAGTCCAGTTTGACAACAGTATGGATTCTAAAATGCCTAATGAGGTTGCAATGATGACTGAAAGCTTTCCCACACTCATCACACTCATACGGTCTCTCTCCAGTGTGGCTTCTCTGATGTTTTATAAGGAGCGTTCGCCTACTAAAGCTTTTACTGCACTGACTGCACTGATAGGGTTTCTCACCAGTGTGGATTCGGAGGTGCTGGAAAAGCCCGGCATTCTGGCTGAAGGCTTTCCCACACTCATTACAGTGATAGCGCTTCTCTCCAGTGTGTATCCTCTGATGCTGAACAAGGTACAAGCTCAGGCGGAAGGTTTTCCCACACTCTTCACATTCATATGGTTTTTCCCCTGTGTGGATCCTTCTGTGTCTAATGAGGCCATTGCTGGCACTAAAGGCTTTCCCGCAGTCTTTACGTTGATAGGGTTTCTCTCCAGTGTTGCTCCGCTGATGTTCAATCAGGCCTGACCTCTGGCTGAAGATCTTTCCACATTCTTCACATTCATATGGCTTCTCCCCAGTGTGGATTCTCTGGTGCTGAATGAGAACTGAACTCTGAGTAAAGCTTTTCCCACACTCGTTGCACTTGTGACGTCTCTCTCCAGTGGGCTGTCCGCTCTGTTTTTCTGCCCTGCTCTCATGTTTACACATTTCTCTATATTTAGAATCTAAAGGAATATCTCTTTGGAGTCTGCTATTCTCAAAATGTCCCATTTCTTTTAAGACTTCCTGTTTTGATGTCAAGTCCTGGTTTTTAAGTACAGTTTCATCATCTAGAATAATAAATAGATCAATGTCATTTTTTTCCTTTATGAAAGAGTATAACCATAGGATGGGAAAGAGGAAGATTCATGTCAAATATACACAATTTAGGATCCAAAACTGGCAGTGTAATGTAACAACCTAAATTGAGATATGGAGACAAAGTAAGGGGTAACCAGCACCTGCTGAAATGGCTGGAGGTCACCCAGACAAGGTGAGACTTCCAGAGAAGATGTACACAAGCAGGCACTGTGAAGGGCTTACTACGAAGCAGGTGCTGCTCCAAATGTCTTATATATATTAACTTATTAAATCTTCAAATGACTCTCTGACTCTGTACTCTGATTATTTCCATTTTACAGATGCATAAACTGAAGGCACAGGAAGGTTACTTGACCTGTTCAATGTCACATAGCTTCTAAGTAGCAGTGCTTAAATTCCAACTGAAACAATTTGGTCCCAGAGTCCACAGTCTCAATTATTACCCTATATTGGACCACCAGAGATCCTCTGAATGGACCTAAAAACATCCTTACCTTGTTCTTCAAATTTGTGGAGCCCAAAAGATTCACATTCATGGACTGAAGCTGGAAAGCTGTTGATTCCTGCTTGGCCTTCAAATGCACTTTATCCCCTGAGAGCATTTCGGCAAGTCCATGTTCACAATCTGGGGCCTAAAGGCAGGTGGGTATATTTGGATTCATAAGAGGATGACTACTGGAACCTGGACTCACACTCAGTGAGAGAGATCATATGGAACTGTATGAGACATTTTATGCAATTGCACAGTGGAAAGCCCAGAGTTTAATTCCACACCCAAAAGCAGAAGGGGGAGAACAAGAGTGGCCCAATGAAGTGTGATGGTTTAAAATATGTTCGTAAGCTCTTCAACATTATTTCCACTAAAAGGTGGAGCCTGATTTCTCTCCCCTTGAGTGAGAGTTGTACTTAAAATGGTTCATTCCTACTGAATAGAATGTATGGCAGAAGCCACTGTATATAACTTCTGAGACTAAGTCATAAAAATGTGAGGATTCATCCTTATCTTCTCTTCCTCTATTTCTGTCTGTCTCTCAGAGAAGCCAACTGACATGTTGTGAGGACACTCAATGAGCCCTAAGGAGAAACCTAGTAAAGACCCCTGCCAACAAGCAGTGAGGAACCAAGGCCCCCTACCAACAAGCATGGGAGTGAGCCACCTTGAAAGTGGATCCACCAGCTGCAGTAGGACTTCAGGGGACTATAATCTTGGTTGACATCTTCACTGCAACCTCATGAGAGATCCTAAGTGGCTCCCAAAACCTGACTCAGAAACTGGGAGGTAATATTTGTTTTTTTTTTAAACCATTAAAGCTTAGGGGATTACTTGTTACCCAGCAACAGAGAACTAATACATGTGGCTACAACCAACCAACCTGGGTCACCAAACTTCACCTGTCATTTCATATTCTATGTCCAGAAGGCCATCTTCCTCCTCTCACCTGGTTCTCTGGTTCACTGAGTTCTCGCTCCAGGTCTTCAACTGCAGCCACGGCCTCCTCCCCACTCTCGGGATGGTGCTCGCATACCCAGGCCTGGAGCTCCTCAGGCAGGATGGTCAGGAACTGCTCGAGGACCAGGAGCTCCAGGATTTGCTCCTTGGTATGTGTGTCTGGCCTCAGCCACTGATGACAGAGTTCCCGAAGCCGGCTCAGTGCTTCTCAGGGACCAGGAGTCTCTTGGTAACAAAAGTGTCTAAAGAGTTGGCGGGAGGCTTCCTGGCCAGAAAAGTTGTTCTCTCGAAGGTAGGTTTCTTGGTCCCAGATAGGGTCTTCCTCCACCTTCACAATCTTAAATCCCTCCTGTTCCCCTGCTGAAGCCATTCTGGGATTAATTTAGAAGGGCTCAATCCAGCCTGGGGTGGAGGTGTAACGGATTTAAGATCCTCTGATTTAATCTTCTTCAGGAGGATGCACCTGATGAGAAAAATTATGTCTTAATGAAATAAATAATGAGGAAAAAAACAGTATAAGAATAATATCATACTATCATTCATGTTAATAAAAGGTATACATATGTATGTTTAGAAACTGAACTTTTAAAAGGCAGATGGCAGAAGACATTACTGACCCCATTTCCTCACCCGCCCCTGTAGACATGGACTTTGTTGTCTGCTCCTGCTGTGATTCTGGGTCCAACACATGACCTGACTTGGCCAGTGTAATACGAACAAGTGTGACAGAAGCTAGTGTGACTGCTCTTGCATGGCCGTGCCCTCTATAACTGCTAAGAGGATATACTGGCTTTCAGATGGAGCAGATGAGGCCATCCTAACAGCCAGATAACCTCCCCTCCTCCCGCCCCGCCCCAACATGTGAGTGACTCCAGCTGAGATCTGCAGAGCTCACAGCTGACTGCAGATGTACAAGTAAGCACTGCCTAGATCACCAAACGCCACAGACGCATGTACTAAATAAATGTTTATTGTTGTTTCTTGAGTCATTTGAAATAAAGTACTTATTCCAAAAAAATAAACAAAGGGACCTCCCTGGTGGTCCAAGGGTTAAGAGTCTGCCTTGCAGTGCAGGGGATGTGGGTTCAATCCCTGGTCAGGGAACTAAGATCCTGCATGCTGCAGAGCAACTGAGCCCACATGCCACAATTAGAAGTCTGCATACTGCAACAAAAGAGAAGATCCCAAGTACCGCAACTAAGACCCAAGGCAGCCAAATTGATTAAATTTTAAAAAGAAAAGAAACAAGAGGCTTTAACCAAATGTTTATAGAGCAACGAGTAGGAAAAACATAATTCTGACAAAGCGTGAAGCAATGAAACAATGTGGCTTAGGAGCAAGTACATTTGAATTGGGCCTGAAATAACTAACAGAAATTAGTCAGGCAGAGAAAAGGCGCTGGCAGGAGATTCAACATCACAGGCCAAGCAAACAACAGACTCTTACCCTAACCCATTTAACATGCATCAGAGGATAAGCAACAGAATGGACACAGCTGAAGAGTTAACAGTGATTATGAGAATACTGAGACTTTACTCTGAATGCAACAGGACATTAAAAAATATGAAAGAGCAGTTAATGTTAACTGCTCTTTCATACATATAATATATAAATATATATGCTTATTTAAGTTATATGCAGAGTACATCATGAGAAATGCTGGATTGGAAGAAACACAGGCTGGATTCAAGATTGCCGGGAGAAATATCAATAACCTCAGATATGCAGGTGACACCACCCTTATGGCAGAAAGTGAAGAGGAGCTAAAAAGCCTCTTGATGAAAGTGAAAGAGGAGAGTGAAAAAGTTGGCTTAAAGCTCAACATTCAGAAAACGAAGATCATGGCATCCGGTCCCATCACTTCATGGGAAATAGATGGGGAAACAGTGGAAACAGTGACAGACTTTATTTTGGGGGGCTCCAAAATCATTGCAGATGGTGACTGCAGCCATGAAATTAAAAGACGCTTACTCCTTGGAAGAAAAGCTAGGACAAACATGGACAGCATATTAAAAGGCAGGGATATTACTTTGCCGACAAAGGTCCATCTTCGCAAATCTATGGTTTTTCCTATGGTCATGTATGGACATGAGAGTTGGACCATAAAGAAAGCTGAGTGCTGAAGAATTGATGCTTTTGAACTGTGGTGTTGGAGAAGACTCTTGAGAGTCCCTTAACTGCAAGGAGATCCAATCAGTCCATTCTGAAGGAGATCAGCCCTGGGATTTCTTTGGAAGGAATGATGCTAAAGCTGAAACTCCAGTACTTTGGCCACCTCATGTGAAGAGCTGACTCATTGGAAAAGACTCTGATGCTGGGAGGGATTGGGGGCAGGAGGAGAAGGGGACGACGGAGGATGAGATGGCTGGATGGCATCATTGACTCGATGGATGTGAGTCTGAGTGAACTCCGGGAGTTGGTGATGGACAGGGAGGCCTGGCATGCTGCGATTCATGCAGTTGCAAAGAGTCGGACATGACTGAGCGACTGAACTGAACTGATCCATATTATAATATAAAATATTAAGATACTACAACATTAATATACGGGAACTTCAGAAGAAAAAAATGTAGTGAATGACTAAGAAATAATAGTTGATGAGAAAAAATTAAGAATTTTCCAGAAATGAAGTCCTGACCTCTCAGATCAAGAGTGCACACCTAGACATAATAGAGTGAAAGTGAAGTCTATTGAGGATAAAGAGACAATCTTAATAGCTACCAGAGGAAAAGAATAAAGGGACAATCTTAATAGCTACCAGAGGAAAAGAGATTACCTATGAAGGAAACACAGCAAAGTGCTCACTAACAGATTCTAGAAGGCAATCGGAATGGAGAAATGACTTATATTTACCCTGAGCTAAATATAACTAACTAGAGCAAAATGAAGTCATTTACAACCCAAAAACACTTCCTATGAGAGTAAGTAAAGGATATAGAGTTCAGCAAAGAACGGTGAACTCAGAAAGAAGGTATGAAATAGAGAAAACAACATAAGCTCAAGAACTGACAAAATATGGTGATAAATGTAAATGATTATGGGAGGAAATCTCTTGTAATTTATTCACTCACATGTAAAATGATGTACATAAAAGGTTATTTACTGCAGCACTGTTTGTGAGACAAAGGTTGGAAACAATCCAAATGGCCACCAAGATGGGACTAGGTAAATAAATTATAGTAATCCATGTAGTAATCCATAACTACTGCTATGCAGTTTTTTTAAATGAGGAAGCTCTTTATGTACAGATATGAAAGGATGGGCAAGATCCATTTAGTGAAAAAAGCAGAGTAGAGAGCCACCGTGAAAAATATTAACAAAAGGGAAAGGGGAAGAAAAACTATATACATATGTATGTTTGGATACCTGAGCAACATTACATGTCCCTGGGAATGGGAAATAAGTGGTTGGGAGCAGGTATGATGTGGAATTTTTCAATGGATAGCCCTTATTATATTTTTTTACATGAGAATGTTTTGCTACACAAAGGGGAGGAATATAAAACTAAAATTCTTTATAATAACAAGATGTGGTAGATGGTCAGTTCAGTAAAAGGAGTGTAGTAATGCCTTGGTGTCAGGAGAATAGAAATGCTGAACAATAGACTTCATTTTGAAAATTCTAAAAGTAAATACACATCTTATAATTTAAGGGTAAATCAACAAGGAATTGGAGCAAATGGAACTCTCATACATTGATATGATAGTTTAATGGGTACAACCACTTTGGAAAATTCTTTAGAACTATCTCTTAAAGCTTGAGAATAAAAATGTTCTGCAACTGTGGTATCAAGTAGCCCAGAGCTGATCTATTCAATCAACAATTCATTTCAGAGAACACATTTTTGTAAGTCCATCAATTAGTGACAACCCATAGCTTTTGAAAATCAGTTAGTCGGGAATGATTTGTTAAAATAAACAGCTCTGAGTGCCAACTAATGAACAACAGTTTGTCCCATGAAACCATGCCTCCACAGATGTCAGCCCACTGAACCCCATGTTTCTCAAAACCCTTATGTAAGAGCAGCAACCTCTTCTGTACCTAGTGAGGACTGTACCTAGGTCCTAGTGAGAGGATCTCTTCAGCTGTCTTTTCATTTCAGATACTGAGTGATGGTCTCAACATTTTTTGACAAGATGAATGTCTGTGTACCCCCTGATCCAGTAATTCCACTGTTGGATTTTTACCCCAAAGAAACAAGTGCTTATGCCCACTAAAAGCTAAAAATACAGGAATGTTCAGAGCAATTTTATTCAAAATAGTTCCAAACTAGAAATAACCCAACTGTCCCTCAACCCTCAACGTGCAGAATAAATAAAGAGTGGAACTGTGGTAGGCAGAATCTAAGACTGCCCTATGATCTCCATCATGTTCTCATGTCCCTTAAGATTGTTAGTTTACATGATAAAAGGTATTATTAAGATGTAATTAAGTTTAGCAATCAGTTGACCTTAGGAGGTCTCTAGGTGGGCCTAACCCACTCCATAACTCCTTTAATAGCATTTTTTTTTTTTTTTAAGCAGAAGAGGAAGTCAGAGAGTCCTTACTGTTCTTAGGGCTCATTAGCTACCTCACCTCTCATCATCCTATCTTAATAGGCCCTACATTTATTTGATAACTTGATGCTGGTTGGTTTTCTTCACAGTACTTATGACAACTGCTTATTTTATCTGCCTCCTTACTTTTGTTGTTTTTGCTGTTATTTTTTTTAATCTTCCCCATTAGAGCGAAAGTTCCAGCAACACAGGGACTCCTTCTCCCTGGAACAGAGCCATGAAGCAGGACAGCAGAAGGAATCAAATAGGAAAACTTTGAGTAGTTAGTGTAAATGGCACCAAATTTATTGAAGCATGAGAAGGATTACATACACAACCACTGACTTGCTGATGGAGGGAGCCACCTGTAAAGGAATGCAGGCAGCCTCCAGAAGCTGAGACCTGTCCCCCAGGGGCAGCCAGCAAGGAAAGGGAGACCTTAGTCCTACCATGGACTTCAGTTCTACAACTAAAAGAAACTGAATTCTGTAACTGGTTTAAGACTCTTGTATTTTAAAACACAGTCAATAAATTTGGTGCCATTTACACTAACTACTCAAAGTTTTCCTATTTGATTCCTTCTGCTGTCCTGCTTCATGGCTCTGTTCCAGGGAGAAGGAGTCCCTGTGTTGCTGGAACTTTCGCTCTAATGGGGAAGATTAAAAAAAATAATTAACAGCAAAAACAACAAAAGTAAGGAGACAGATAAAATAAGCAGTTGTCATAAGTACTATGAAGAAAACCAACCAGCATCAAGTTATCAAATAAATGTAAGACCTATTAAGATAGGATGATGAGAGGTAAGGTAGCTAATGAGCCCTAGGAACAGTAAGGACTGAGTTCTGCAGAGTAGAGGTGGGTTGTAGGGAGAGAACGGTTCAAAACCCCCAACAGGACATAGAAGTTTATTTTTTATTCTAAATGCACAGGAAAGCCACTGAAGGTGTATAGGAGGGTAAATGACAAGGCCGGGTTTATGTTTTAAGAAGCTCTGCTACTGGATAGTAAGCGAGCTGAGGGAATGAAGATGGAGGCAAGAGTGGAAGAAGAAAAGGCAAGCATTGAAAGAGTGCAAGTGGAGGCTAGTGCACTGGATCCAAAAGACGGCCACTTAGGTATAATGTCAATATATTCATCAAATTAACTTTGAAAAAACACAACTGAAAGGCAAAAGAGCTTAACTTTTGTTTGAAAAAAGAGCTTCAATCTTTGGGCAGATATTTACGAGCTGTGCCAAGAGCTGGGTATACACAGGAGTTTATAACTCATGGGGATAAAATTATAATACAGTGAAAGCCATAACCTTGAAGATGTGTACAAGGAAGTAGGGCAATTCATCCTAAATTCAAAATTCAGTTTCTAGGTATTACACGTTATTCACAAAGGGAACTCACTTCAAAAATATTCACTAAGTGCCTATGTTTCAGGCAGCAAGTATATGATAAAAGAGTAATACAATTACAGAATCTGAAGTGTCCTCATCTTCCTTAATTGAACTAAAAAAACCACGAGGTGGCAGAAACAGTGTAAAAGAGCGTTTCTCTTTCTTTTTTCTGACACCACAAGTGCGTCACCCAGGGATCTTAGTTCCTTCACCTGGGTTCTAACCTGTCCTGTGCACTGCAAGCGCCAGGTCCTAACCACTGGACCGCCAGGGAATTCCTGAGCTTCTTTATTAGCTTCAGCATATTAGCAATTACTAGGAGATAATGAAAACAATAAACCACCTGCCTTGTAAAATCAATTCCAAAGGAAAACTGATCACAATGGCAAAGAAAAAAGGAATAACTTAAATACCATGAGGAAACTGGCACATTCGGAAATGGAGATTTTCTAGGAAAGGACTAAAATATCCTTCAACCAGGCAATAGGGTGGGGAGAAAGGAGGGGAAGGATTATTGTTATTGTTTAATTGCTAAGTCGTGACCGAGACTTTTGAGACCCCCATGGACCACTGTCCGCCAGGCTCCTCTGTCTATGGGATTTATTTCCCAGGCAAGAAGACTGAAGTGGGTCGCCATTTCCTTTTCGATCCAGAAGTGGAACCCGCATCTCCTATATTAGCAGGCAGTTTCTTTACCACTGAGCCATCAGGGAAGCCCAAGGGCAGGATAGGACTGTTTTAAATTAAGAGACTTAACTACTTGCAACAAACGGTCTTTAATTGGACCCTAGTTGGTGTAAACCAATTGCAAAAAACACTTGTAGGACAACGAGGGTAAATTCGAATATGCAGTAGGTGTCAGGTAATATTACGGGATGCGCTTACGTTTAGTTGAGTGTGTTGATATTGGGGTTATGATTTGTGTATGTAAAATGTCCTTAAGTTTCAGAGATGCACATACGAAAGGGTGACAAGTCACGATGCTTGTAATTTATTTTGAATATTTAAAGAAAAAACATGCGATAAATACTGTTTAATGTTAACACTTGTTAAATAAAAGCGATGGGTATATAGTAAGTTGGGCTTTTGACAGACAGCGAAAGCAAGTTCCGGAAGCCCCTCTTTCACCTCCTCACCTCGGGTCTGGTCACAAAGCTCCGCCTCCACAAGGGGGTCTTCTCCCACGACCAGGGCGGGGGCAGGGGCGGGACCTCCTTCTATCCGAGGCGTGTGTCCAGGTGACCACGAGAGGCCGGCGGGGGCCACGCCCGCGCAGACGTCCCCTCCTCAACTACTGCAAGGCACCGATCTTAATCTTCCTGGGGCGGGCGAGTCGGAACGAAGTGCCTGAGACTCACCTTCGGGATCGCGGGAGCTCCAGGTCCGCCGCGCAGGCAGCATCACTCGGAAAACCTACAAAGGCCGGAAGTACGTCATCGTCTCGGGCTCCGTCGCCGAGCAGCCCTTTCCCTGCTAGGAGAATTCTTGTACTCTCTAGGAGCTCCGGAGGTTAATGCACTTGGTGACTACTGCATCACAAAGCTCGGAGCCAGAAATCCAGCCCTAGGAGGGGAAACCTCCGCCCCTCGAGTTTCTGTGCTGCGTGGTTCCGGGCATTTAGAAGTCAATGGTCGTAGCAAAGCAAAATGATAGGGCTGGAAGGGACTTCATTGTTCCTCCAATTCTGGTTGTTACCATCCATTCCTTCCTGAGGCTCTCCCCTAACTGTGGTCCCTTTAACACCACAAAGGAGAGATGGTAGCGTGGTTGGGTTTTCTGTTTGTTTTTAACTCTCAAACTCTGTTTTCTGGAATCGCAGTCTAGAAGGAGAGACACAGGCACATAAACCAGTGTACAGCTGGTTTGTATGTAAAATGAAAGAAAAATGAAGTAAATGTACGTCGATTAGGATAGTCCCTGGACCATAGTTTGGCCACCTCATGCGAAGAGTTGACTCATTGGAAAAGACCCTGATGCTGGGAGGGATTGGGGACGGTAGGAGAAGGGGACGACAGAGGATGAGATGACTCGATGGCATCACCGACTCGATGGACATGAGTTTGGGTGAACTCCGGGAGTTGGTGATGGACAGGGAGGCCTGGCGTGCTGCGATTCATGGGGTCGCAAAGAGTCGGACACGACTAAGCGACTGAACTGAACTGGACCATAGTAAATGCTGCAGGGATAGTATATGTTAAGAACTTGAATTTTTTTTAATCCATTCATTTAACAGATTCTCTTTAAAAGCATTCTTTGTTTCAAAGGTTCCCTCTAAGGACTGGACATAATAATGAACACAGGTCTTGACCCTTATGAAACTTAAAAAAGAAATATAGACACTGGCAGATCTAGTATATATAATTTGAGTGAAACATAGGCATGAAAGTGGAAAATTACATATTACAAATTTTGAAGTCTTAAAAACATTGCAAACATGAAAGTCAGAAAAAAAATTTTATTAATTGCCTGACACACATTTATAATAATTTTTAACTAAAATTTTGACTTTATATTATTGGACTGTCTTTTAATGTTAATTTTGGAATTTAATTTTTCTAGAAAGAATGAAAAGATATGTAGTCTATCCTCTAGCATAGCTGATTGATTATTATAAATGGTTGGTATCTGGGTAACCCTCTATCGAGTTCTTTCAGTTATGAGCTACAAGATGTTAGGATGTTTTAAGTTTTTTGTATGAGGACTAATCTGAAAATCTCTTATATCAATTACACTATCTAGATTGTTTTGATGTCCTCATTGTGTCAGTACTATTTATTTATTTATTTTTGGCTGCACCAAGGGCAGCATGCAGGATCTTAGTTCCTCCACCAGGGGTCAAATCTGTGTCCCCTGTGGAGTCTTAACCACTGGACCTCCAAGGAAGTACCAGTGTCAGTATTTTAAGTCAAAAGTTCAAGAAATACTAATCTCTTTCCACAGTGCTCAGTGATTCACATCACTTCATTAATTACATTACTAAATAATCCAAGACCCAATGGATTTATTCAAAATTTAGCTTTCCTCTTACTGTTTTTGTGTAATCTGAAATTTGTTTTGTTATAATTTGCTTCTTTATATCAGAATAAAAATCTTTATTGAATATCTGTTTTTCTCATTACATTCTTTTAAATTTAAATTTTCTCTGTTCTGTAATAAATTATCTTTATTTCAGAACTTATGACTTGTTCCTTAAGTCATATCAAAATTTATTTCTGTCATTATCTTATTTCCTCAATACAGGTTTGGATTACACAGGGGCATGCATTTATGAAAACACAAACTCGACAATGAAGATAATACATTTTAGGATTCTTCTGGTGGTCCAGTGGTTAAGAATTCACCTGCCAGTGCAGAGGACACAGGTTCCTGCAAGATCTCACATGCCGCAGGGCGACTAAGCCTGTGCACCGCAGCTACTGAGCCCACACTCCAGAGCCTGGATGCCAAAACTACTGAGCCTCTGTGCTGCAACTATTGAAGCCGGTGTGCTTAGAGCCTGTGCTCCGCAACAAGAGAAGCTGCCTCCTGAGAAGCCCATGCACCACAACGAAGAGTACCCCTCGCCCACCATAATTAGAGAAAGCCAGAGTGCAGAAATAAAGATCCAAAACTAAATAAAACTACAAAACTACATAAACTACAGCCAAAACTAAATAAAAAAACGTAAACTTCTACAAGCTTGCTAAACTCTTTTATTAATCATCATAATTTGTTCAATTATCTTGGACTTTCTATTTAAACAATTGAGCATATTCCTTAAAACAGTTATGCATTGTAAAAAAGAGCAGAGAATGTTGTACATCATCTAGTTATACAAAGGGTTAAGTCTCAACCTGCTGCAGTTGCCCAACACTTGGGAAAAACAGAATGAAGCGTTCTGGGCTTTGGATAAAGGAGCCCCTAGATGATTAAGATGGAAATCTAAGGAAGAATTTCAATGACCCTAGATTCTTGCATCTTCCCATGCATAGAAAAGCACAAAAATCATTAACTTGAGATATTTGTTCTTTGTGATTAGCAGTGATCTTTTACACGATTGTGTTATCACTCACTTAGAGCCAGACATCCTGGAATGCAAAGTCAAGTGGGCCGTAGGAAGCATTACTACAAACAAACCTAGTGGAGGTGATATATTCTAGCTGAGCTATTTCAAATCCTAAAAGATGACTTTGTTAAAGTGCTTCACTCAATATGCTAGCAAATTCTGAAAACTCAGCAGTGGCCACAGGACTGAAAAAGGTCAGTTTTCATTCCAGTCCCAAAGAAGGGCAGTGCCAAAGAATGTTCAAACTACCATACAATTGCATTCATTTCACATGCTAGCAACGTAGTGCTCAAAATCCTTCAAGCTAGGCATCAACAGTATGTGAACTGAGAACTTCCAGATATTTAACTGGATTTAGAAAAGGCAGAGGAACCAGAGATCAAATTGCCAACATCCGTTGGAGCATAGAAAAGGCAAGAGAATTCCAGAAAACAAGTACTTCTACTTCATTGACTACACTAATGCTGTTGACTGTGTGGATCACAACCAACTGCAGAAAATTCAAGAGATGGGAATACCAGACCACCTTAACTATTTCCTGAGAAACCTGTGTGCAGGGCAAGAAGCAACAGTTAGAACCGGACATGGACAAATGGACTGGTTCAAAATAGGGAAAGGAGTACATCAAGGCTGTACATTGTCACCCTGCTTATTTAACTTTTGTGTATGGTGTGTGTGGGAAAGCCTTTAGCCAGAGCAGCCACCTCCTTGGACATCACAAATCCACACCAGGGAGAAGCCATACCTGTGCAAAATGTGCAGCAAAGCCTTTATGTGGAATGTGACATCAGTGTATCCATAGGGATTAAAAACCTTTAGAATCCTGACCCTGGACAGACCTAGGAGAGTCAGGGAAGGAAGGAAAGCCAGTGGGAAAATGTTGAGGCTCCTGTGTCTTATGAATGTAATGAGTGTGAGAGAAGTTTCACTAGGAATAGAAGCCTTTAGCATCAAAACATCCACATGAGTGAGAAACCCTATCAGTGTGATACATGTGGAAAAGGCATCATGTGAATTTCATTCCTTATTCACCATCAAAGAAGCCATATTAGGAAAAATATTCTATCTCTATGACCCATGTCTTATATGCCAGAGTTAGTGTTCATTCCTCATTTAACTGAGGCCACCCTGGAGTCCTTGCTGACTAGAAAATTGTGCACTTGGCTTTATTTATCACCACACATTATCAGATGTTTGTTAGAAAATAGAGTCTGGTTGAGATGAATTATCTTCTATATCCTAGGTGATTGAAAAACAACACCACAAACTTGTTTGATGGAGGCCCTGGGAGAGTTTTCTTGAAGAGGTCTGACCTGAAATGGTTTGTTCTCACCTACTGAACTTAAAAGGGCTCCCAGATTGACTAATTAATCATCCTCAGCCACACTTTATGACAAGTAGAAGGCTGTGATCTGGACACTGTTGCTCTATTTATCTTGCTTATAATGAAACCTCCCTAGTTTGTCAGATTCATGAAATCTTATACACACACACATACACCCTTCC
Organism: Oryx dammah; assembly: GCF_014754425.2. NCBI lineage: Eukaryota > Metazoa > Chordata > Mammalia > Artiodactyla > Bovidae > Oryx > Oryx dammah. The sequence continues at coordinate 21,737,446 of NW_024070195.1, forward strand.
ACACACACATATACCATACCAGTGAGATACCTTCACAGCTCTGAAAATCGGATGTCCTCTAGAGTGCTGAGGAATTTGTCACCAGAACTGTTTGTGCTTGTGCCTAATTGTGAGGTGCTAGATTCTGAGTCGATCTAGTGCATGTTTTGCCAAGCACAGAGGATTGACAGAGTAGGGATAAGGGTGGGGTTACTTGTGACAAAATCAAAGGGAATACACATTTCCTTGCCAGACTAGGAATTCTAGTATGAATGCCTTTAATAGCTTCTTTTTCATTAAATCAATGTGAATTATGATTCACATTATAATCATACATTGTGATTATTAATCATACATAATTACATATGGAATTACATTTTTATTAGTTTCCCTGACATTAATTTTGCTACTCTTGAAGAAAAAAAAAATGTCCCTATGCAGGCAATGTGAAAATCAGTTATTAAGTCAGGATAAAATAATAGATTCTCTAAAGCTTAGCATCTTGGTTCTTATCTTTCAGTTCTCTTGGGCCTGACCAAGGGCTCTCTAAAGCCTCTTCTATCCTGCTCACAAACCTTCTCCCTCTCTCCAGCTGTAACACAGACTATATCAAAACTTACAGTTACTAAGTTCAGACTTCTCTGGGTCAGTGAGTTCATACCAGGTATTTAAAACAAGTATGACTTATGGTTTCAAAACTCCACATTTAGTGTTGATTGTCTTGGTCTTCTTATATATTGAATCCCAAACCAGCTGTGTGGTACCACCTCCTCCAGTATTCATGATAACAACTTTAACCATTAAGTTAACTTCTCAGGTTACCTACTGTCCTTTGAACATACTTTGTAAACCATGTTATTTTTTCTTCATGACAGTCAAAATTGCAGTCTTATGAATTCAAGTGACAAGTTTTTTTTTTTTTAGTCAGCATTATGAAAGAAATATTTATTATGTATATTTCAAATGGAACTGCTTTTACAAAAGTGTTTCAAGATGACTACTCTCCTGCAAACTTTGTTAGTGCAGCCCTTCTCCTTATTACAGAAATATGCTTTTGCTTTTGAATCTGCTCACACTTCTCAGTTGGTTTCTGGCATCAGCAACAATTTCTTCCTTATTTTCAATATTACTCAAGGACTCAGGAATTCAGGTATTTCAAGGTTTTCTGCCACCTTTCACAATGGATGGCTTTACCATTGTGATACATTCTTACTTGCTTATCCAAAAGTTTTTGCAGATCTGTCCAAGTCCCTGTTTTTATGCCAGATTCCAAGCCTTGGTATTTCAAAGTTTTCAAGGGACAAAAATTTAAGAAATACTAATGTAAATGATTTTTACAATAATAAACAATATAGTTATTTTGAATTCTTAAACTGATAAAAATCTATTTTATGATTTTCAAACTTCCTGAACATACTTGTATTAGTCTGTGTTCTCCAGACAAACATAACCAATAGGATGTATATATAATGAGATTTATTATAAAAAAATGACTCACATGATTATGGAGGCTGAGAAGATGTGCAGCTGGCAAGCTGGAGACCCAAGAAAGGTGATGGTGAGATTCCAGTCCAAAAGCCAGCAGGTTTGAGAATCAAGAAGAACCAATGCTTCAAGTTTGAAGGCAGGAAAAGACAAATCTGAAGGCAGTTTAATGCCGTCAGGCAGGAGGAGTTCCCTCTTAATCCATACAGGATCAGACTTTCTTGTTCTATTCAGGTCTTCACCTGATTGGAGGATGACCATCCACATGAGGAAGAAAAATCTGCTTTATGCAGTTAACCAATTCAAACACTAATCTCATCCCAAAACACCTTCACAGACACACCAAGAAAAATGTTTGACCAAATATCTGGGTATCCTGTGGCTCAGTCAAATGGACACAAAATTATCCATCACAATACTGTAGTTATGGGCATTAGCTAAGTATTAAAACTGTTAACCATGCTTCCCCCTTTTGATCTCTAGTTCTTACAAGTAACAGTAAGAACCTAGGAAATAATGTTTGGAGCCTCCTTACCCTGCTTACAGGTCAGGACAAAGAAGGGCTGGTATGAGGCTGAGACACAGGAGATAATGACTGGCTCACTACTGTATTCAGAGCACCTAGCAGGCTTCCCGAGGAATGAATGATTCCAAAGATTGGTTGATTCTACTTGCTCTTTCATATCAACATAAAATCCCACTGGCACCTACTGCTAGAGACCGAAGTGTTCACATACCTATTTTCACAACTAATGATTTTTTCTGTTGTACCTATATCATATTGGCTGAGATACAGGATATTTAAGACTTCCCTGAGATTCAACACTGTATGCTACCTCCTGATGAATATTTAGGAGTTAAGTATCTAAATGTAGGATTGCATTAAGCTGCATAATGCCTTAGTTATTAAACATTTATTTCTTGGGGCTGAGTGGATTACTTAAAGTCAGTCCAAATCTATGCTTGCTGATGTGGGGCTGATCTTTCTGTGCCTCCTGGTCTCTTCCCAACTCAGTTTCTTTCGGGAAAAAAGGGTCCCCAATGCTTCAGCCACCTTTGCAGGATAGAGTCCTTCTTATTACTCCCTAAGCTTCCAGTCAAGCAGACAATACTTTTCTGGTGGTTGGTGTTTGTAACCCTTGAAGTGCTTATATTAAATTTTTCTTCACATTTTTGTTTTTAAAAAAGCATGCCTAAATTCAGCTGATAGAATTTAAACTTACAATGAAGAAAAAGAAGTTAAAGTAACTTTGGTAGTGAGGGTAATTGGGAGGTGATCTGGGGCTCATGAAATAGTGAATGACACAATGCCTCCATTATTTGAGGAGGCAATTTACTCTTCAGTAAAATGTCTGTTCATGATTTTGCCCATAGCCAATTGAATTGCTTAATTGCTGCCATTAGGTAAGTTCTTTTTATATGCTCAGTACAAGTCCTCCGTCAGATGAAGTGAAGTGAAAGTCACTCAGTCATGTCTGACTCTTTGCAACCCCAAGAACTATACAGTCCATGGAATTCTCCAGGCCATAATAGTGGAGTAGGTACCCTTTCCCTTCTCAAGGGGATCTTCCCAACCCAGGGATCAAACCCAGGTCTCCCGCATTGCAGGCAGATTCTTTACCAGCTGAGCCACAAGGGAAGATATATGATATAAATTATATCAGATATATGATATAAAAATATTTTCCCATTTCTTTAGTTTGTCTTTTAATCCTCTTGAGTCTGTCACAGAGCAAAAGTTTTAAATCTCGATGAAGACCAAATTATTAATTTTTCCTCTAATAAATCATGCTTTTGACATCAATTCTCACCATCTTTGCCTAACCCTAGGTCCTCATGATTTCCTCTTATGTGTTCCTTGAAGCTTTATGGTTTTATGTTTTAGCTCCATGATCTATTTTCAGCATTTTGTAAATATAAGGTGTATGGTTCAAGCTGAGTTGTTTTTACATTTTTGGCTATGGATGTCCAACTGCATCAGCACCTTTTTCTGAAAAGGCTATCTGTCCTCCAAAGAACTGTCTCTGTACGGTTGTGAAAAATCAGTTGGGCATTTTTCTGTGGACCTACTTATGGGTTCTCCAACCTGATGCGTTGAACTGTATGTCTATAATACCACACTCTCGATCACTATTGTAGGCCTTAATATCAGGCAGAGTGATTGCTCCCACTTTATACTTTTACAAAATGTAGATTTTCTAGGTCCTTTGCCTTTCTGTATAAATTTTAGAATAAGCTTATCTATATCTTCCAAAAAAATTTTGCTTGAATTTTGAAATAATTTATATTGGACCTGTAAATCAATGTAGGGAGAATTGGTATCTTTACTATGCATGTCTTCTAATCCATGAACATTGCATATGTCTCCATTTATTTAGATCTTTGATTTGCAACAGCTTTTTGTCATTTTCTCAGTCCAGATACAGATCCTGTACATTTCTGTTAGATTTATACCCAAGCGTTTAATTTTCTTAGGAGCAACTACAAATGGCATTGCATTTTACACTTCAATTTCCAATTGTCTATTATTAGCATATAGAGATAGGACTGATTTTTGCACATTGATTTTGTATCTTTCAACCTTGTTGAATTTGCTTACTAGTCCTAAAGTTTTTTGTAGGTTCCTTGGGATCTTCTATGTGCACAATTACATTACCTATAAATATGTAGTTTTTTGCATTTCACATCATTTTTGGTCTTAGTGCACCTCCAGTAAGTACTTCCAATATATGTTAAGTAAGAATGATGGGAGTGAACATACTTACCTTGATCCCAGTCTTACAGGGAAAGCATTGTATTTGAAATTAGCTGTAGGTGTTTTGCAGATCTTTTTTATGAAGTTGGAGAAGTTACCTTCTATTTCTAGGGTGCTGAAAGTTTCTATTATGAATGAGAATTGGATTTTGTCAAATGCTTAAGACTGAAACAGCTTTACATATTGGAATAAATCTTGATTATGGTATATAACTCTTTATAAATACCTTGATTTCATTTGCTAATATTTCATTGTATCTAAGTTCATGAGAGATACTGGTTTCCGGGGGAGGTGGTTTCCATTCATTGTTTCATTATGGTATCAGAGTAATATTAGCAACATGACAAGAGTTGGGAAATATAACGTTTTCTATTTTTTGAAAGAAACTGTAAAACTGCTGATCATCCTTCCTCCAATGAAGCCTTCTAGGCCTGAAGATTGGGGTACTTTAAATTATGAATTCATTTTTTTTAATGGCCAAAGGATTATTCAGATTATCTATGTCTTGGTTGGGTTTTGGTTACTTATATTTTTGAAGAATTGGGCCATTTTTTGAAGAATTGTTCTAGTTGTCAGAGTTACAAATGCAAAGTTGTTCAGTCTGCCCTCATGAAGCTTTTAATAAATAACGCAAGATCTGTAGTGATATCCCATGTTCATTCCTTTACTAGTGATTTGTATCTTCTCTTTTAATCTTGTTGGTTTTATTAAAAGTTTATGTTTTATTGGAAAAATTTTTTGAAGAGAGAGCTTATGTTTTGCTGATTTTTCTCCTGTTTTCCTATTCTCAATTTCATTAATTTCTGCTATTATCGTTATTATTTTCTTCTTTCTACTGCCTTGGTTTTATTTTGCTCTTGAGCTTTAGTTTATTGAAGCAGGAACTTCAATTATTGATTTCAGACTATTCCATTTTTCTAATATAAGCATTTAGTGCTATAATTTTCCTTCTCATTTAGTGCTATAATTTTCCTTCTCAACATTTCTTTAGCTGTGTCTCACATCTTGTCATAGGTTGTACTTATTTCCCTTCAATCTATGTATTTTAAAATTCCTTTGAGAGTTCCTTCCTGACCAGGGCACTATTTAGAAATATTTTCCTTAGTTTCCAAATGTTTGGAGATTTTTCTCTTGTCTTACTGTTATTTCTTAGTTTGGTACCATTGTGGTCAGAGAATATACTCTGTATGATTTCAATTACATTAACAGCATTTTTCCCATAAAAAAGCACCCAGCCCAGATAGTTTTACATCAGAATTCAACTTTCAAATACAAGATAATTTCAATGCTTTACAAATGGTACTAGAACATTTAAAACAAACAAAAAAGAACAAAAACTTAGTTTTTATGATGTAGTAAAATTAAAACCTAACCATGAATATAGAATAAAATGACAGATCTAAAAAAATGACAGCTTTTTATATGAATATTGAGTAAAAATGCACTGAATAAAGTATTAGCAAGTAGAACCCATTAACACATTAAGAAAACACCATGACTAAGTGAAATTTATTCCAGGAATGCAAGGTTGGTTCAATATTAGGAAATCCTTTCATGTAATACAAGGTGATAATAAAATTCAGGGGAAAATGTAGTTTCTATAATGCTGAAAGTCTTTAATAGAATGCAGTCTGTCTTTTAAAATAGTGACTGTAATATCTACTCAGAAAATTCAGGCATTTGCAGTAGATATAAACTCCTAACTGTGAAATAATTATTGCAGTCTTTTGAAATCTGTGGTTCCTATATTTAATGACCTACTATAAAATCCATAAGCTTCATTCTCATAGATTGGGCTATACTGCCAAATTGCTGAAGAATAGCTTTGATAGATTCTTTCCTCTTTTAGCCTGTAGGTTTTAGAACTGAAAGTAATGTTACTTCAAAATATTAGCCTCCAGGATATTATATTGTGTTATCTATAAGAGAAAATAACCTATTATCTGTCAAAGCTATATGTGAAATATCATTTTCTATCTTTAAAAAAAAAAACAAAGCTGGAAAATATATACTCTGTGACTGACACCTCTATGGCCTTGTGTTAGAACACAGAGGCAGTGCCAAATTTTAAAAAGTACTAACAATTCAGTGAGGTGGTTCCTTTCATTATGCTTACTCAAACTTTTAAAATGTCATTTTTATGTCCTGGGGTACTCATACAAGCCTATTTAGCCCATAAAAATTAATTTACAACAGTAGACAATATTATCGACACTTCAATGAATTTAAGATGTGAGTAAAGATGTGGGCATGGGAAAATAACATGTCCCCAACAGTCATCTTGAAGACAGTAGCACAAGTCCAGGGATGCAGGTAAACATCTTCATTTCAAAACTCCTGATCGTTCATGTTTATAGACTCCTTTCGGAAGCAAAAAGAGCTTCTGACTTTTCCTTTTCTTGACTTGAGAAATTCACTGAATGTTCTTTGTGGCTACAATGGGCAATTTAAGATATCCATTCCCTATACATCTTGCCCATTTACATTAATTATATGAATTTTCCAATATCATGGAGACTATTGTTGAGGCTTGATATCTATCCATACAACTTCCTACAATCTTCTCATTTATAAGAGCGTCTCTAATACGGACTCCTTGATATTTTCTAAGGTCCAACCTCTGAAGACTTTTCCAAACCCATGACACTCAGTTTTTCTTTAGTGTGATCTTCTCCCCAATGCTGAATAATGCTATGATTCCATGGAAAACATTTCCACATTCATCACATTTAGTAGATCTGTCTCCCATGTAGAATCTATAGTGCAGTCAGTTCTGACTTCTGGCTGAAGTCCTTCCTTCTTGCTTCCTTCACATAATGTTCTAGAAGGTTTCCATGATGAATGAAGGCCTCCTTACAGTCATCACATGTAGGCAGTTTCTCGCTTTTGCAGATTTTCTAACGTCAAATTTGGCTTTCCCACATTCTTTATACTGACAGCATTTCCCTTGTGATAGATTTCCTAGTGGGAAAGGAGGGACCCACTGTAAATAAAAGTCTTTACAAACATGTTGTTCTCAAGCATTTTCTTGGGCATGTGCTCCCTAAGGCTGAGTAGTGACTCACCAGTGACTAAAGCTTTTACTAACTGCACTGGTGTTGTAATTCTGCAGACGCCCCCCACATGACAGCATCTTCAGTTTTTCTGTGTTGAAGACAAGTCCTTATTTTCATTCTCAGTAACTCCATCTAAAAAAATGCACAGACAATTCAAATGTCAGTTGTCTCTTCTGAGATCATGAGATTAATGATGAGAAACAGTGATAAAGATAAAACTCAGTTTTACCTAAAGTGCATGCTTTTTCAGTTTCCCTAAACTGCCAACTCAGTTTTGAAAAATACCCAAGAAGGCATATGAGGTTCCAGTTTGAGAAGCGAGAGCTGGGCAGAAAGAAACTGGAAGAGCATGGAGAATTTTCTCACAAAATGTGACAAAAAATCAGGAAGGTATAATAAAAAAAGTAAAGAAGAGATCAGTTTGAATCCACACACACAAAAAAGAGAATATCACGAAACCAAGAGAAATTTAATCTGCTAAAGGGTAATTATAAGTACCATTTATACTAAATGAAATGTATCGAGGCCACTACTACAAACAAACAAAATGTTCCATAAATGTTTGTTAAGTGGATCCACAAACAATGGCATATAATAAAAGTTAACTTGAAGCAACAGGTAAATTAGTTTCAAAAATCCATACTATTTTGATGTGAGGAAATAAGTAAACTGGAAAAATTACAGTGGGGAAAATAACTTTTTCAGGTAATATTCAGGATTAAAAGATAAGGAGAAAAACATTTTGAAACTAAAGAAGTTGAAAAAGTCAAAACAACAAAACACAAACACCTCCACAAATATGAATAACAGCTTCTACCTAAAGAATTGGGCAATGAGGAAATGGGTAGGTGCACGGTTCCCGGGGAAAAGATACTTACAATAGTTCTAAAAAGCTGCCTTTCAAGGATGTCTTCTTTCTCAGCAGATTTGCTTTCTCATCTGCTTTTCATAAGGCAATAGTGTGAGAGTAAAACTAAGCATTTTAATAGGCTGGACCTTACACTTCTGATTCCAGGGTATTATCTTGCCAAAAGCGTATCTTGTTCTATCCTTGTTCTATCTGGACCCTAAAACCAATGGGATGAAGAGATGGTCTTGGAAAATTGAATATGAAGATAGTCCCTCAGCAAAAATACTCAAACAACACCACCAACAATAAAAACCCAATATATAGAGAGAAGGTTCCAGAGGTGTGCATGAATATCCAGGGGAATTAAAGCTCATGAAGGTGATACAGGGTTATGGCTCCAAATACATCTGATGGATCCTGAAGTTCGGTTTTGCTGCTTTCTATGTTATTCCTTTCACTACTCAAGCCATAAATCATCCTCCCAACCTTTCCTGCCTTAAGGCTTGTCCATCGAGCTGTCTCTTTAACTTCTCCAGCATATCTGATGCCTCTTCTCCACATTCTGGATTATATTATCCTCCTAGGTCTGCAGTTCTCCAGGCAGAGGTTAGGACCTACTTTAGCACCCACTCCTCAGTCTGTATCTCTGCTCTCTGCATCTGTGGGCAGAGCTCCCCATCTTCTGACAGACCTATGAGGTTCAAGTATCTATTTCCTGGTAGCAACAACTTAAAATTTGAAGAAAGATTTTGCTGTGCCAGTCGGATTCTTGGACAGGCACAACCCTGGCCCTCTACCATCAGTCACTAGTAGAGATCTTTTCTGCAAGAGGACTGCCATTCCAGAATAAGCGAGCTCAGAAGAAGATTCACTCCAGCTTGTGGTTCACATTGATTTTTCAGAAGTATTTCCTTGTAGCTAGTCTTCTTCCTGAGGCATAAAAGAACACAATTAACAGAAACTCTGAATTTTATTTAGCTCTTACCTCAAAATTCACTTACCTGGTAATGCACTGGAAGAAAAAAAGAACTCTGTCAGAAAGCTAAAAAAATGTATGAGTGGGAATGACTGCAAATTATTATCCAGCACTATCTGCTAAAACTCTTACTTCCTAAATGTTTAAGTTAATCAGGCTTGGGAGAAAGACCATGACCCTCTTCCCTTTGGTTCCCCTCTTCTGAGAATCTCAAACAGTAAACCATCAGAGATCAGAAAATAACGGTTATTTAAAATTGACTGTAAATTTAACTCATCTAAGATTTTATAATTCCATCTGACACATGAATGATACTGAGGCACAGAGGGATTAAGCTATGTGCTAAAAGTTGCACAACCAGTAAGTGGACTCCTAATTTGTTCCTATTTATTCTAGGGAGAGTCATGAGTGGGATCATCTCAAAAGAATGCAACTTTCCTTTTACCAAACTGAGGTTCAAGACTTTCCTCTTTCTCAACATCCCCAATATCCTATTACAATGCAAGACTTGAAAACCATCTTTAACTTTCCCCTGCATATCAATCATCACACTGAACTTCAGCAGAGTCCGCAAAGGGCCAGATATACACGGGGTCAAAGCCGGAGTCTAGGAACCAGTGACCAATGACCCCTACAACACAAAGGCAGAAAGAGCTTGCAGTTCTAAGCCTTCAGCAATCAACGGCTTGCCTGACCCTTCAGTCTTCTCTAGGAACCTGGAGGTTCTTTCCTATGGTTGCCTGGCAGCATCCCCGCCCCTGCTGAGCAGCACAGGTTTGGGCAGCTGGGTTGGGTAACTCCAAGGGGCTGCGCTCGGAGGCTGGGGCTCGACAGTCTCCCAGCAAAGGTTCACCTTCCCGCTACAGAACCTCGAAAGAGCAGCTACCAAGACGAAAAGTGAACCCCCCTGGCTGCTGGTTATAGCTGATAACTAACAAGGGTAGGTAGAAACAAAAGATAGGAAAATCTTTCCCAGGCAGTTTAGGCAATGTTTATCTCCTGCCGTCCACTGTTCATCAGAGTCTAAGATAACAAAAAGTAGAGCAGAGGGAGCTTTCATCTCAGCAGCAACAATGCAGCAGTCCTGGGAAATCTGCAGCGTGGTTACAGGTAATCTCTGGCCTGGGGCTGGAGCTTCTAGTCAGTCAGTCAGTTCAGTCGCTCAGTCATGTCCAACTCTTTGTGACCCCATGGACTGCAGCACACCAGGCCTCCCTGTCCATCACCAACTCCTGGAGATTACTCAAACTCATGTCCATTGAGTTGGTGATGTCATCCAACCATCTCATCCTCTGTCCTCCCCTTCTCCTCTTGCCTTCAAGAGGAGAGGAGAGGAGAGGAGAGAGGAGCTTCTAGAGGCCACTCATTTGAGAGAACCCAGGGCAATAAACAAAGCAAATGTCTATAAAGCTCTTGAATCTCAAGCGGGAATCAAGATTGCCAAGAGAACTATCAACAACCTCAGATATGCAGATGATACCACTCTAATGCAAAAAGCAAAGAGAAACTAAAGAGCCTCTTGATGAAGGCAATAGAGGAGAGTGAAAAAGCAGGCTTAAAACTTAACATTCAAAAAACTAAGATTGTGACATCTGGTCTCATCATTGCATAGCAAATAGATAGGGGGAAAGTGGAAACGGTGACAGATTTTTATTTTCTAGGGTTCCAAAATCACTTCAGACAGTGACTGCAGCCACAAAATTAAAAGACGCTTGCTCATTGGAAGGAAAGTTATGACAAACCTAGACAGAGTATTAAAAAAGCAGAGACATCATCACTTCGCCGACAAAGGGCCATTGAGTCAAAGCTATAGTTTTTCCCTTAGTCACGTTCAGAGTTGAAAGTTGGACTATAAAGAAGGCTGAACGCCAAAGAATTGATGCTTTCAAATTATGGTGCTGCAGAAGACTCCTAAGAGTCCCCTGGGCAGCAAGGAGATCAAACTAGTCAATCCTAAAGGAAATCAACCCTGAATATTCATTAAAAGGACTAATGCTGAAGCTCCAATACTTGGGCCACCTGATGCAAAGAACCAACTCATTGGGAAAGAACCTAATGCTGGGAAAGATTGAGGGCAAGAGGAGAAGGGGATGGTAGAAGATGATGAGATGGTTGGATGGCAAAGCCAACTCAATGGACGAGTTTAAGCAAACTATGGGAGATAATGAAGGACAAAGGAAGCCTGGAATGCTGTACTTCATGCAGTCGCAGAGTCAGACACGACTGAGCAACTGAACAACAAATAAAGTACTTAGGTGCTAAGCACTGCTCTAAGCACTTTATATAAAACTCATTTATCCATATAACTATTATCCTATAACTCCCCAGGCAGAGGAAGGTACTTTAGCAATATTTTACATTATGAGGAAACTGAGGCCCAACATCACTCAGCTAATTTGGCTACAGCAAGCTGTAGAGTTCCTAAATTGCCCCCTTCTTTATCGGGAATAAAATGGTAAGACACATACTTTTAAATATTTCACTTAAGTAGGCTGAGCTGAGGCACTAGGTCAAAATGTATATAATTCAGAGGTAACAAAGGGCCTCCTCTTAGGAATCCCTGGGATACCCAGGACCAGGCCATTTGGGCTTAGGAAAATGACTGGTGGAGCAAACATATATCCCCAAAGATCACCTTGAACTGTGATGGGGGAAAGCTCTGGGAGCCTTGACTGCTGGGTTTTCAGACCTGGAAAAGGTCTTTTACATCAGTGTGAAGAGAATCAACCGTTTCCAAGAAAGCAATGGAAAACTGATGGCTCTCAATAATGACCTCACAATGTAAGCTAGAGAGCTAATCAACTGAGAAGTTTAAAATACTTATCAAAGTTGGTTTTGTCAAAATCAAATTATATATATATATAATCAGATTATATATATAAGTTAAATACAATACATATTATATATATATAATATACCCATACCTACTTTATAAATATAATAAAAGTACTATGTACAAGAATAATGTGCAAGAACTCCTTACCAGTTATACCCAGAAACATTTGGAAGGAGAAAAGATGCAAAGAAATTCTTATAAAATGATGAACTGCTGGAGGAGCTTTATAATGTAAAATCTGCAGTGTAAAAGGTTGAAAGTTGAAAAATGCAATTAAAAGTTTATCAAAATAATCGTTTAGTCACTTAGTCATGTCTGACTCTTGCGACTCCATGGACTGAAACCCACCAAGCTCCTCCGTCCATGGGATTTTTCAGGCAAGAATACTGTAGTAGGTTGCCATTTCCTTTTTCAGGGGATCTCCCCAACCCAGGGATCAAACCCACTTCTGCATTGGCAGGCAGATTCTTTGCAACTGACCCACCTGAGAAGCCCCAATCAAAATGATTATCCTCTGTTAAATAAGCACACTCATTGCTCAAATAAATTCTGGGCTTGTGGAGTCAGGAAGGGTAACTGAAAGAAATATATAATATATACTTATCTACAGTTTTTTAAGTCCAAGAAATGGTACTAGCTACAAATATAAAATCGCTTTTAAAAACCCTCATCAAAGGTATTGATATACCCATAGTGAGTTACTGGATAGATCCATAATGGGGATATTATCTAATTTCTATGATTTGTATTAGACAGTCAAATATCCTTTATTCTGTCAGAATAACGCAGAAAACAATGATTCTAAGCCAGAAGTGTGATCCTTTCCTATAAAGAGCCCATTTTTAACTTGAAATGTCTCCTGCACACATCCTCATTCTGTAGGGGCAACAAGAATTAGATATTTACACTGGCCAAACTTCATACAAGATTTAGTATACAAGAGGATGGGGATATTATCACTCTAGGACTCTGGAGTTTAAGTATTTTCCATAATATTGATAGGAGTTGAAATTTTTTCTATAGGTAATAACTCAAAAGAGGGCTTCCCTCCTAGCTCAGTCGGTAAAGAATCTGCCTGCAATGCAGGAGACATGGGTTCGATTCCAGGGTCAGGGAGATCCCCTAGAGAAGGAAATGGCAACCCACTCCAGTATTCTTGCCTGGAGAATCCCATGGACAGAGGAACCTGGCAGGCTACAGTCCATGGGGTCGCAAGAGTCGGACATGACCAAGTGACTTTCACTACTACTACTCACTAATAACTCAAAGCCCTGAATAACCACTGCAATATGCAGTTTGTTCTGAAACAGAGTGGGTTCTGGATCTGCTGAGTTCATATCCTGCCCCCCCACATACTAATTCTGTGACCTCAAGTAGCTTTACTGACTTCTGTTTCCCCAGGTAAAAATGAAATAGTGTGAGCAAAGCATTTAGTAATGCCCAGCCCTTAGTAAGCAGTTAGTAAATATCACATAATACTGTTAATGAATCCCTTCATCTATTCCTAAAGATTGCCAATGATAATGACTTTGTTTTAACTGTAACAACTCTATGGTCAATCACTGGATATTAATGGAAGAGGCTACTTCTGTTGTGACGACACGAGCGCACAGCTTTTCTAAGTGCTTCCATCTGATCACTCTCCACCTACATCCTTACCCACCATGCCCCAGGAAATTTCTCAGTCCTACAGCCCTGGTCAACCCCTCCCCACATTTTTTCTTTTTTATCAGAGGGGGTCCATCTTCCTTCCTTTCAGTCCCTGTCTATCACACTCTGGAACCCTTTTGTGATTGTCAGGATACCTTTTCATCTGAAACCCATGTTTAAAGCTCACTTTACTTTTCATTGCTTTAGAAATTTGATTCTCCCCCAACCTCTCCAAGTGCTTTTGCCTTAGTAAACACTGTCTTGGTTCTGTTCAGTTCAGTTGCTCAGTCATGTCTGACTCTTTGCGACGCCATGGACTGCACCACACCAGGCCTCCCCTCCCTGTCCATTACCAACTCCCAGAGTTTACTCAACTCATGTCCATTGAGTCAGTGATGCCATCCAACCATCTCATCCTCTGTCATCCCCTTCTCCTCCCGCCTTCAGTCTTTCCTAGCATCAGGTCTTTTCAAATGAGTCAGTTCTTCACATCAGGTGGCCAAAGTATTGGAGTTTCAGCTTCAGCATCAGTTCTTCCAATGAACATTCAGGACTGATTTCCTTTAGGATGGACTGGTTGGATCTCCTTGCTGTCCAAGGGACTCTCAAGAGTCTTCTCCAACACCACAGTTCAAAAGCATCAATTCTTCAGCACTCAGCTTTCTTTATATTCCAACTCTCACATCCATACATGACCACTGGAAAAACCATAGCCTTGACTAGACAGACCTTTGTTGGCAAAGTAATGTCTCTGCTTTTTAATATGCCATCTAGGTTGGTCATAACTTTCCTTCCAAGGAGTAAGCGTCTTTTAATTTCATGGTTGCAATTGCCATCTGCAGTGATTTTAGAGCCCCCCAAAATAAAGTCAGCCACTGTTTCCCCATCTATTTCCCATGAAGTGATGGGACCAGAAGCCATGATTTTAGTTTTCTGAATGTTGAGCTTTAAGCCAACTTTTTCACTCTCCTCTTTCACTTTCATCAAGAGGCTTTTTAGTTCCTCTTCACTTTCTGCCATGAGGGTGGTGTCATCTGCATATCTGAGGTTATTGATATTTCTCCCGGCAATCTTGATTCCAGCTTGTGCTTCCTCCAGCCCAGCGTTTCTCATGATGTACTCCATATATAAGTTAAATAAGCAAGGTGACAATATAGAGCCAGGCTTCAGCAATACGTGAACCATGAACTTCCAGACGTTCAAGCTGGTTTTAGAAAAGGCAGAGGAAGCAGAGCTCAAATTGCCAACATCTGCTGGATCATGGAAAAAGCAAGAGAGTTCCAGAAAAACATCTATTTCTGCTTTATTGACTATGCCAAAGCCTTTGACTGTGTGGATCACAATAAACTGGAAAATTCTGAAAGAGATGGGAATACCAGACCACCTGACCTGTCTCCTGAGAAATCTGTATGCAGGTCAGGAAGCAATAGTTAGAACTGGACATGGAACAGACTGGTTCCAAATAGGAAAAGGAGTACGTCAAGGCTGTCTTGGTTATCTTCATTCAAATAGAAAGGAGAAGCTAATCAATCTTATTCTCATCTTTAATGTTATTTCTAAGCTGCTGCTTCATAATTCATTTGAGCTTTACACCAGCTGCTCTATTTGGCTGTTGTATTACTGTCAATACTTCTCTTTTGGACTGGCTTTACTTTCATATCACCTCCTGTTTTGTTGATTTAAAAATCCACATAAATGAACTGATTTCCTAGATTTCCAAGATCCTGTCATTATCATGCCATCTATTATACATAAAAATGTACTCGACTTCGTCACAAGGTATTCTGTTACTGCACTCTCCAATTCCTTATCTAACATGTCCTCCACTTGCCCTCTCATAGCCTTCAGTTTTCTCTGTTGCCGAATTAGTTCCATTTGGTAACCTTTTACCTTTTCCTTATCGTGGACTAGTTTGACCCCTTTGATGCCTACCTGGAAATCCCATGCCAATGCACCCCCCCCCTTTTTTTTTGGCACAACTGTATTTAAGCATAAGAAACAACCAGAACAAACCTCCCACATTTTAAATAAGTTATGAACTGTATTCTTCTATATAATAGGCATAGTCCATTGTTCTGGGTCTTTGTTTATGGTTCCTTTACAGTTCTCTGTACTCGAGAGGGAAATGGAGGAACTTGAGTGCACTGAGAGAACATGTTAAGCAGATGAACTGGAGAGACTAATAACTGCACTGAAGAATAGAGAGCAAATTTAAAATAAGAATTGCATTCTACTGAGCAGTCAGATTAGAGAGAGTGGCTCTGACATTACTATGAAGAGTAATTTCAGTTTGGAGAACATGTTTGTGAAATCTGATTAGATGACAAGTATGGACAAGCATCGGTTTGGCAGGGATGGTCTCATGAAGGTTCTTGTTACTAAGTCAAGTCCCCTCTAAATGGTTGAGTTTACATGAGAGAAACTTGAGACTGAGTAACCTTAGGGAATAGGCCTCATACATTAATACTTATGGTGGCTGGTGCTAGTGGTAAAGAACCCGCCTGCCGATGCAGGAGACATACGATGTGGGTTTGATTCCTGGGTCAGGAAGATCCCCTGGAGGAGGGCATGGCAGCCCACTCCAGTATTCTTGCCTGGAGAATCCCAGAGGAGCAGGCTAGTCTATAGTGTTGCTAAGAGCTGGACATAACTGAAGCGATTTAGCATGCATCAATACTTACAGCTAGGGCCTTCAGGCTTAGTTCTAGGATCCTTGTTTCCCAGACATAAAAAATTAGGTTTTCAATCCTAGCTGCCTCAGTGCCTATGTGCACAATTCCAATATTGGTCTTATTATTAAATAAACAGTCCACTTGTGAATGAATTGTTTTCTAAATGTTAATTTGCTTTCCTATGTTGTGAACCCAGAAAGTTTTCCCACAGTCATAAATTCTAATCCCAAAAACCAGTATGACAGTTTATATGCCTAAAGTACTATTATCATTTTTAAGAGAAAATGTGTTCACAATTACAATTTAGAAAGCTAGGAACATACATATTTCTATAGGACTAGGGACTCTTCTGGTTCAAAGCCAATGATGATATTCTTATGTCTTATACAGGGATTACAGACAGATGGACAGGAGATAGGGGCACTAGGGAAATGGGCGTAGAGTCTTTTACAGAATGGGGAGGTGGGATAAAGACAGGGCTGGGCAGAAAGGTTGTTAGGACTAGTTAAACAGTGGTGAATTACCCTTTTTTTTCTCCTCTACCTCTTCTGTCACTATCTCACCACTTCAAACCCACTGACCAGCTAGAAGTGAGGGGAGATGAGGGGACTGAAGTTGGGTGGGGTGGGGTGGGAATGTAGTCCTAGGAACTGTGGAGTTTGCTGTGGCAAGGCAGAAAGGAAAAGAAATAAATGAACATCTCAGCAGAGATCAAATATGATTTCTGTAAACAGATAAACAGACCAGGAGCTATATGTATTTCTGTGACTTGCCTGCTACCCACTACAGTAATCATCATAGGTTCTCATCAAAAACAGAATTTACTCAGTAAATGTCAACCAGTTTTCAGTTGATTTTTTTTCCTGAAACCTGAAGGAAAGAATCACTAATCTTTGGCTCTTTTATATGCTCAAGAAAGTATACAAGCCAAAAAATTGTAAAAGAATTCAGAACACAGAAGTGAGAAAAAAGAGAAGTATAAAACAGAGAACACCAGCATCCCTCCCCTAACACAAACACACACACACAAAGCATGCACTCAGAAGATCCCTGGGAGCCTTGGAATGTAGGTGGGTCTGTTTTGAAACATTTAAATTTGAAGGGCTAGAAAGGCCATCGTGAAGCCCTAATTTTTAGGCATGACGGTGGTCTAATTCCCTGTTCATTGTGAAGAGCTGCTGGCACATGTCCCCTGAAGGGCTTTCCTCATGCTAAAAATCTGCAGTGGCCTGTATTCATGCTTCCTCACTTCACTGGCAACCATGATTCAATGCAATGTTTCTCAAATCGTATAGCACATCAAGTGACCGGAGCTACAGAAATGAAGATTCTCAATCCCCATCTCAGACCTAAAGAAGCACAGTATCTGCAAGTGGGACTCTGGTATGTTTAACAAGCAGCACAGGTGATTCTGATGTTCACTGATGCTGAGGAATCACTCCTGTAATGAACAGTACTTAATGAACTGTAATGACCTGCACTTAAGCCTCTGGTCTCTTCCTTTGTGTAATACTGTAGCTGTGTCATCTCCATAAGCAAGAATATCCTCATTTTTACATTGGAGAATCATTTTAATTTATAGAAACATTTTAGAAATTAAATGAGAAAAAATCTTTAAGTGTCAAAGTATTCGGTGAAATTACTGGCATTCTGACCTCAAGTTGTATTTCTAACACAATACCATCAGCTGCCCAACTGAATGAACTCTCTTTAGGTTGGCTTGTTTTGTCACTGATGCTTGCAAACCACATGCACTCCGATTAATTTGTTCTGTTCTCAATGTTTTCTCCCTTTTGCCTTCCAAATATCCCCATCAAACCTTTATCTTCAAAATCTTTCAGGCAACAGTGATCTCTCCTTCAGAATTTATAGCACTTACTGCTTGTCAAGTGCCACTTTAATTCTATAATATTTGAGCATCAATTCTACTGTACTATGGCCTTAACTAAATAGGTGGACCTATTATCTTCGAAACTAGGTTGTAAACTCTTTTGAGAAAAAGAGCACACAGTGAATTTTTTATGAAATATCCAAGGTTTCCTTATAGGTATAGTGACTAACATTTTGTCCTGATCATCTCATAGCTAGTATTTCTCCCTGGCCTGAATTCTGTGAGATAGTTTCCCTGCAGTTATCATACAGAACCAGATTTTTCTGCTTTGTGGGTAGTCTGATGTTGAATAAGAGCTGAGTTCTGTGTAAATGACTCCCCACGCACCTTACATGTATAGGGATCACCTCTATTATAGATTCTCTGGTGTTTACTAAGATCTGACCTCTGTCTGAAGGCTTTGCCACATTCATCACATTGGTAGGGTTTCTCCCCAGTGTGGATTCTTTGATGCTGAATGAGGCTGATGATTCCTTGGAAGGCATTCCCACACCCATCGCATTTATAGGGTCTCTCTGTGGTATGCATTTTCTGATGTTCCTTGAGGACTGATCTTTGAGTGAAAGCCTTCCCACACTTATCACATGTATAGGCTCTCTCTCCAGTGTGAACTCGTTGATGTTCTATAAGACTTGTCCTCTGAATAAAGGCTTTTCCACACACATCACATTTGTAGGGTTTCTCTCCATTGTGGATTCTCTGATGCTGAATAAGGCCGCTCTGACTGAAGGGCTTCCCACATTCCTTACACTGATAGCATTTTTCTTTGTGGTGGATCTCCTGATGGGAAACAAGGGAGGAGTCATAAACAAAGGCTCTTCCCCACTCACTGCACTCACAGGGCTTTGCCCCAGTATGAACTCCTTGATGTTGGCTAAGAATTGATCGCCGACTAAAACTTTTATTACACTGAGTACAATGATAAGGTTTATCTCTTGTGTGGCTTTTGAGATGGTGAAAGAGGCCTGCTTTCTGACTAAAGGCTTTGCCACATTCATTACAGTGGTAGTGTTTCTCTCCTGTGTGAAGTCTCTGATGTTGACTAAGAGCTGACCACTAGCCAAAGGCTTTGCCACACTCATTACACGTATAGGGTTTCTCTCCTGTGTGTATTATTTTGTGTTGAATAAGCACAGTTCTCCCACGGAAAGTTTTTCCACATTCTTTGCATTTGTAGGACCTGTCTCCAGTATGGATCCTCTGATGTTCTACGAAACGTGAGTGTTGACTGAAAGCTCTTCCACAAACATCACATACATAAGGCTTTTCTCCTGGACAAATTCTCTGGTGTTCAGAAATATCTAAGTTCTCAGTCAAACTTACTCCATTTTCATCACATGTAGGTTCTTTATCTTCCTTGAATATTCAGAAGACTTTCCTGTTTCTTCTTCAGGTTCATATGTTTTTTCATACCTAGCTGATTGAGACATTTCATTTTCAAATTTGCCAGCTATATTCCCATATGGTTTCATTTCTTGAGAAACTTCTTGCTTTAAATTCCTATACTCATTTCCAGTCTCAATATCTGAAATTAAAAATGGGTGATACTCGTTAGTTTCTTATGGTTGCAAAAAGCAACTTTCATTGCTGCTGCTAAGTCACTTCAGTCATGTCCGACTCTGTGCAACCCCAGAGATGGCAGCCCACCAGGCTCCGCCGTCCCTGGGATTCTCCAGGCAAGAATACTGGAGTGGGTTGCCATTTCCTTCTCCAATGCATGAAAGAGAAAAGTGAAAGTGAAGTTGCTCAGTCGTGTCCGACTCCTAGCGACCCCATGGACTGCAGCCCACCAGGCTCCTCCGTCCACGGATTTTCCAGGCAAGAGTGCTGGAGTGGGGTGCCATTGCCTTCTCCGCAACTTTCATTAGGCAACATAAAATTATTCAAAAGAAATATTACAGAACTTAGAGATCCCGCATGACTATAAATGGCACTAGAATATAGAACTAATAACTCAAGCACTCCAAAAACTGTTAAGAAAAAGACCAAAATAGAAAACTGGGCAAAGAAAAAAAACTGATGGCTTCCAAGAGAGGAAATAGAACAGCTCTTAAACACAAGAAAAGATGCTCCCCCTCACAATAAGGGAAAAGCAGATTTAAACAATATTGAGTATAATTTTCACCTACTGGATTTGCCAAAATCTTGATATAACACTGTGCTCATAACATGAATATCAAACATTGCCAGTAAGAGTGTAAATTGATCCAAGCTTTATTAGAGGGCAATTTGACAATATATATCAAAATTACAAATATATATATATATATAACCTTTGACCTAGTAACTCCACCTAGAAGGAATTTATGCTACAGATATGTTCACACATATGGTTATTTATCACAGCACTATTTGTTATAGTAAAAGAGTGGAGCCAACTTAAATGTTATTAGCAGGAGAAGGCTAAGTTAACTGCATGATATAGCCATATTATTGTTGCTGTTGTTTAGTCACTAAGTCGTGTCCAACTCTTTTGTGACCCCATGGACTGTAGCTCACCAGGCTTCTCTGTCCGTGGGATCTCCCAGGCAAGAATACTAGAGTGGGTTGCCATTTCCTTCTCCAAGGGATCTTCCTGTCCCAGGGATTGAACCCTTGTCTCCTGCATTGGCAGGTAGTTTCTTTATCACTGAGCCACCTGGGGAGCCTGATATAGTCATATATTTTAAAATTAAGCAGCTGTTAAGAAATTAAAAATGCAAGGTTCTATAATCTTAGTGATAGAGGAAATACATTTGAATATGAGAAATATACATATATAGTTAAAAATCACTAGAAGGACACACAAGAAACTAGTAACAGTGACAACCTATTTCAAAACAGAGGTAAGGAGACCAAATGGCTAGGGTAATTGAGTGGCAGGATAACTTTATACTGGGTAACTTTAGGTTATTACTTTTTTCAACCATGTGAATTTTCACCTGTTTTTAAAAAGTAAGTGAAAAAACAGAGAAAGTAGAAATAAGGAAGGTACATTCTTTCACCCCTTCACCCATTTTGAACATTTTGCCACATCTGCTTTGTTACTCCTTCTCTTTATAAGAGTAATATATATGTGTGTATGTATACGCACATATGGGCTCTTCCCTGGTGGCTCAGATGGTAAAGCGTCTGCCTACAATGTGGGAAACCTGGGTTTGATCCCTGGGTTGGGAAGATCTCCTGGAGAAGGAAATGGCAACCCACTCCAGTACTCTTGCCTGGAAAATTCTATGGACAGAGGAGCCTTGTAGGCTACCATCCATGGTGTCACAGAGTCGGACACGACTGAGTGACTTCACTCACTCACTCATACGCACATATATGTATTCTTCCCTGAACCGTTTGAAAGTTAGCTGAAGAGATCATGGGGCAAAGGTTTATTTACTGAAGGACACAGAATAAATTGCAAGACAGTGGTGTTGTCTGGTAGGATAAAGGCTATACATAGGAAGGAAGTCAGTACAGAGGAAAATAACTATCAGAAGGACTAAACTAAGTGATTTCAAATAAAATACAGCCAGGATTTAGAAAGTATTAACATAAAGAGAAAAAAAGAGTTGCAGAGTGATAAACCAGGCTGCCTCAGGTCTATGCATGAGCCATCAGAGTTCTTGAGAGACCTTCCTGACTTCAGTGCTCACAAACAACACAAAGTACAAAAGAGTCCCAGGGTCCTATGTTGGCCCCCGTCTTCCCCTTCCTCCCAAGATGGGTCTTCCTTCCTTACCTTGCTTCTGTTGGGCTGCAAGTTCTGCAGATTCACTCTTTGGCTGGGCTTGCACAGACGGAAGGCACATTCTGGATTCTTGTTCTGTTCTTAGAGGTACAATCTCCTGTAAGAACATTTCCTGTTTCTCAGTGCAGACTGAGACCTGAGGTAAATGAGATATAGCTTAGAACCTCACTCTGGTAACATTAAACAAGAATATACTATCCAGGGCAGTGGCACCCAGCCCTCTGAAACTTGAAATAAACTTCTTTCCACGTAACAGCCTGCCATAATCCTACTCAAGGCCAATACAAATGTCACCTCTTCTGGGAAACCTTCGCTTCCCCAGTTGGAAGTAATTTCCCCTATCTTAACAGTTAAAGTATATTAAATGTACCACTTTTACATTTTTGTCTATGCTCAAAGAAATAGAGAAGTGACAAGGAGAAGGAAAAGAAGGTAAAAAGAGGCAGAGGCAGAAAGGAGTGGAGAAGAATTTATGGGGAAATAAGACAGAAGTGAGAAAGAAGGAAAGGAAGGGGGAAAAGTAAAGGGAAATGAGAGAAATTATAAAGACAGACAGAAGGGAACAAAGGAGAAGGAGAAAGAAAAGAAAGAGGGTATGAGAAGGAAAGAGGAAAGGAAAAAGAGAAATCTCTCATATTCCTAATAGACAATGCTCTTCTGAGGCCCCCATCCCTGTTCTTTCTGGGAAGATGATCTTGTTTACTATTTCTCCAAGATCACGACCATCTCAAAAAAATCCTCTCTCCTTCACTTTACCTATCTCCACTCTCTTACTCTTCTCCTTTCCTTCTATCTTAGAGGAAGAAGTCTTTTCTTTTTCAAGGCTTGTATCTCTACTTTTGCCTTCAATCTCATCCCTTTCTGCTTCCCTTTGACCCTCGATCCTTCAATTAACTCATTTACTCAGCAATTTCAACCACTCGTAGCTTCCATTCCTCCATGGGCCCACTGCCTCTTGCACTTAAAAAAAAATAAAATAAAAGAAGAAAAGGTTTCCCCACCATGGTAGTATAAAAACAGGAATCGGAATCTAATTACTTACTCTGTTTCTTAGTTTAGTATCGATAGCTGTCACCTTGGGCTAGGAATTATTCTGAGATTATATGACATCATGCATGTAAAGCACCTCACACAGGCATTGGCATGTGATAGGCCCTCAAATTACTTCCCCATCCCTCTTCAATAGCTTGTCTAGTGGCTCAGACTGTAAAGAATCTACCTGCAATGCAGGAGACCTGGGTTCAATCCCTGAATCAGGAAGATTCCATGGAGAAGGGAATGGTAACCCACTTCAATATTCTTGCCTGGAAAATCTCATGGAGAGAGGAGACTGGCTATAGTCCATGGGGTCACAATGAGTCAGACATGACCGAGCAACTAACACACACACACACACACACACACACACACCCTTCAATGGCTAAAGTTTGTAAATAAAAAATTACCATACACTGACACTATTTCTCTGACAGTTTCATTTTGTAATCTTTCCCTCAGAATAAGAGCCAAAATCAGCAGAATACTATCTCAAATGTACAGAAAAAGATGTTTTGATACTTCAAATTTTGGGGTGTGTGCACTCAGTCACTCAGTCCTGTTCAACTCTTTGCAGCACCATGGAATATAGTCCAGCAGGCTCCCCTGTCCATGGTATCTTCCAAACAAGAATACTGGAGCTTGTTGCCATTTCCTCCCCTAGGAGACCTTCCCAACCCAGGGATTGAACACGTCTCCCGAATCTCTTGTATTGCAGGCAGATTCTTTACCACCAGCACCACCTGAGAAGCCCTCAAATTTGGGGAAGAAGGGAGCAAAAAAAAAGCCCAGTACAGTGAACTGTGCCTTCTGTCCCTGGATCTTTGACTAGGCCTTATAAACCACTGCTACCCACAGCAAGCCTCAAAGGAAAGGGGTGGTTGGCAATACAAATTCATCATGACTAAGACCAAGTTACTTCTGCCGGCACCTAAGAATCCCTTTCTTTCTTTTGGTTCTCTTCCTACCTCCCTGGCCACTCCCCAGTTTCCAGTCTAGTTACTCCCCTGATGCTCTTTTTGTCTCATGGCTTTAAATACCATTCATATTCTGGAAAGTCCCAATTTTGTATTTCTAGAACAGATTTCCACCCCCACCCCCACCCCCACCCCCACTGAATCCTAACTCTTTATATCTAGTTGCTTGCTCAAACTTTCTACTTGGATTCTAATGAGAATCTCAAAATTAACACATCCAAAACCTAGCTGTTGATTCCTGTCCCTCTAT
Organism: Oryx dammah; assembly: GCF_014754425.2. NCBI lineage: Eukaryota > Metazoa > Chordata > Mammalia > Artiodactyla > Bovidae > Oryx > Oryx dammah. Next base: position 21,761,576 of record NW_024070195.1, read on the forward strand.
TCCAAACCTATGTCTCTCTCAATCTTTACCATCTCAGTGAATGACGAATTCGTTTTACCTGATGTACAAACCAAAAACCTTAGCATAATCTTTAACTCACTTTCTCTCATACCCTGCAACCTACATAAAGACAAATCCTCTCAAGGTCTACCCTCAAAATGTATCAGAATCCAATTACATTTTGCCACTTCCAATGCTATTATCCTAGTCAGGCACCAGCATCTCTTTCTTGGATTACTGCTTATACGCATAGCCTCCTCAACTGGTTTCCCTGCTTCTAACTTTGTTTCCTATGTTCTCCTTCACCACCCCCAGGCCCAATCCAGAACTTTCCCAACACAGAAGCTAGAGTGATTATGTTAAAATTAAAAACTTTAAATTGGAATTAAAAGTCAGATTGGGGCTTCCCTGGTGGTCCAATGGCTAAGACTCTGTGCTCTCAATGCAGGGGGCACAGGTTTAACCCCTGGTTAGGGAACTAAGACCTGCATGCCACATGGTGTGGCCAAGAAAAAAGAGCAGCAACCCTCTATAGTTTTTTCACTGGTGCATTCCCAGTGCCTAGTAAACAACAGATGGCCAATAAATATCTGCTGAATGATGCTGCTACTGCTGCTAAGTCGCTCCAGTCATGTCCAACTCTGTGAGATCCCACAGACGGGAGCCTACCAGGCTCCCCCGTCCCTGGGATTCTCCAGGCAAGAACACCGGAGTGGGTTGCCATTTCCTTCTCCAATGCATGAAAGTGAAAAGTGAAAGTGAAGTCGCTCAGTCGAGTCGGACTCTTTTTACTAAATTATCTTTTAGTTTTCCCATTGAACTCTATGGGTTGTCAGATGTATACCCATTATCATTAGCACATAAAAGGGAACTGTAGAAGGTGTCTTCACGACCCCATGGATTGCAGCCTACCAGGCTCCTCCGTCCATGGGATTTTCCAGGCAAGAGTACCAATTCACTTTCCCCTATGACCTTGAACTCAGTTAGGAGTGTTTCCATTATACTAGTCTTTCAAGTATGAAAATCCCTAGTGCTTAGCCTAGGATAGACTGCTGAGTAGAGTTCTCCACTATTTCTTCCTTCTTTATACTTCCATCTTTATCATTTTCAATTAATTCTTACCTAAGATATGCCTCTTCCTTTGCAGTCACACTTTCATGATCCTATTTTCAACTTAGACCTTTTTGCCACATGGTCCTTCCCTCTTCAGGCTTTGTACTTCGATGCCAGATTATACTTCCTTTTCATTAGCACTGCAATCATCTAGCAGTATCCTTCAACCACTAGATGCCAGCAGTACCTCCCAACATTAGGACAACCAAAAATGCTCCAAGACACTGCCAAATGCCCTTTGAGGTACTGGTTGAAAACCACTGTCTTTATCAATGTTAAAACAAAACAAAATGGTCCAACATAATTTGCCTCTTTTTTTTTTTTTTTTTGGTATCTTGGTTTTAGTAAAACTCACTTAGACTCAGAGAGAACAGATTAGGAGCTTCTGCCCTACAGAATGAAATCTAAACTCCAGAGGTTGATATTCAAGGTCCTCCAGTCTCTGTTTTCAACTCTTCTACTAACATCTCACCTTTTCAACTCAACTGGGCTTTCAACCACTCAAAGAAACATGGGTCCCCTCCATGCGCCTCCTTGCTAACTTTCCATTCTGCTCCTACATCTCATTCCTCTGAGCTGGTGACTTTGATTTCTCAATCTTTTAATCCTTTAATGGAGACAAGGCAGAGGATATATCTGCAAAACCTTATTTCTTAATTACTTGTGTTGTGCGGAAGTGATGTCCCTTTCAAGAGGCTGCTCCCCACCCTTTAATCATCTAACATTTTCTCTGTGCTAGAAGTCTGTTTCTGGGCAGCATTTCACCAAACAGAATTTTGCAGCTTAATAAAGAAATACACAATCCTTCCACAAAAAAGATATAAATAAGTTAGGATTACATTAACCAATGTTCTGTGACACTTAGGCCCCTTTCTGATGCACCAATTTTGTCAAGGATACATTTTGTGAAATAGTATTAGACTTCATTCTGGCCTAGAAATCCATAATTCACTTCTCAGACACCACACCTGTGTTCTCACCTGATATCCTGGCTCATCCAACTCTCTCTCTAAATCCTCCAGCACAGTCACCACCTCTTCCCCACTCTCTGGATGCTGTTCCTGGACCCAGGCTTGGAGCTCCTCAGGCAAGATGGTCAGGAACTGCTCCAGCACCAGCAGTTCCAGAATCTGCTCTTTGGTGTGGGTTTCTGGCTTCAGCCACTGATGGCAAAGTTCCCGGAGTCGGTTCAAAGCCTCACGGGGTCCAGATGTTTCCTGGTAGCAGAACTGCTTGAAGTACTGTCGGAAGACCTCCCTGCTGTGGGTGTTGTTCTTTTGCAGGTTTTGATCCTGCGTAGTGGCATATTTATGCTCCTCCCCCAGCTCCTCTTCCTCTATCTTTACTTCCAAAAGTTCTTCCCGGTCCTTCTTGGCCTGGATAGACCAAGTATATGCCATCATTGCTACACAAAAGCTTATCAATGCTTCAAGCAAGATCTCCTGTGTCGTTTCTTTCTGGCTGGAACTGAGGGAGAAGCTATCATCATTAACCCAAACTACACCATACACAAAAATTGCAAATTCTAAGAATTTAAATATGCACTTTGAAAGCTGCCTCCAGAGTAATCTACTATACTCAGAGAAATGCTCTGATAAAAAAGACTTAATAGACTAATTTAAAGAAAAAGAATAAGTAAAAGGTGCAAAGTTGTTTCAGGATTTTCAGGACAAGAAAATTAAGACTAAGAAGGAAATATTTCCACTTAGTAATAGAAAAAAAGGAGAATTAAATGGAATAAACAAACATTTAGAGCAAACAAATTATAACAAAAAGCTGAGACATTCTTGAGTAGTTGCTTTTTAAATTCTTTAAAAACTCAGATGATGCATAACGGGAAATCATTAAGTCATAAAAGCTGCAGTTACATGAATTTATTTCCTAAGGGACTTAATCTCTCTGCTCCTGATTCTTTATCAAGCGAAAAAGCTGGAGACAGTGGTTTTTCAGGCCCTCTTCTACCCTAGTGTCTGTAATTCTAAATATAAGGTGATGCTTGTAAAAGAGGCCCTAGGACGTGGGTCAGCGCCTGTGACCGACGAGTGTTCAGAAATGTCAGATGGCGCAGAATCAAGAAGGGTACACAGCGCGAGGCAAGCCCGAAAGGTATGAGGCGCACAGCCGGGTCTCCCCGCTCATCCTGGGTTGTCACCCCCATCTCAGAGGGCTGGGGGCTAGCTTCTGCCTCAAGTAGCTTCTCGCGCATCCACCTAGGCAAGTGAGCACCAGAGGACGCCGCGCTCCAGCCTGGCCCGATGATGGCCAGCAGCCCACCTGCCGCGTCCGCAGCAAAAGCTTGCTCAACCGCAGCCCCAGGAGGCCAGCAGAAGTTTCCCTCCCGGATTCAAGGGAGTGAAGTCTCGAACGGTTTCCGAGCCGGAACCCACCAAGAGCGACCCACAAAGGCCGGAAGCGGCCGTGGAGTACGGAGCATCTCGTCACTTCCGCCGCCACTCTAGGAAGAGTGAGCCCGCTACTCGGTAGTTCTCCCGTGCACTCTCGAGAAATGACTACAGAGGATTCACAGGCCCGCAGTTTCACAATAGTTTTCGCCTTCTGCTAGTCTTCCGCTTGCTAGTATCCCCATTCCTCCCAACTGATGGGTGGTCGAGGCATGGCGAGCCTATCTGAGCTAGGTAGTTCAGTTCAGTCGCTCAGTCGTGTCCGACTCTTTGCAACCCCATGAATCGCAGCACGCCAGGCCTCCCTGTCCATCACCAACTTCTGGAGTTCACTCACACTCACGTCCATCGAGTCAGTGATGCCATCCAGCCATCTCATCCTCTGTCGTCCCCTTCTCCTCCTGCCCCCAATCCCTCCCAGCAGCATAGTCTTTTCCAATGAGTCAACTGTTCTCATGAGGTGGCCAAAGGACTGGAGTTTCAGCTTTAGCATCATTCCTTCCAAAGAAATCCCAGGGCTGATCTCCTTCAGGATGGACTGGTTGGATCTCCTTGCAGTCCAAGGGACTCTCAAGAGTCTTCTCCAACACCACAGTTCAAAAGCATCAATTCTTCGGCGCTCAGCTTTCTTCACAGTCCAACTCTCACATCCATACATGACCACAGGAAAAACCATAGCCTTGACTAGACAGACCTTAGTCAGCAAAGTAATGTGTCTGCTTTTGAATATGTTATCTGGGTTGGTCATAACTTTTCTTCCAAGGAGTAACTGTGGAAAATTCTGAAAGAGATGGGAATACCAGACCACCTGACCTGCCTCTTGAGAAATCTGTATGCAGGTCAGGAAGCAACAGTTAGAACTGGACATGGAATAACAGACTGGTTCCAAATAGGAAAAGGAGTACGTCAAGGCTGTATATTCTCACCCTGCTTATTTAACTTATATGCAGAGTACATCATGAGAAACGCTGGACTGGAAGAAACACACGCTGGAATCAAGATTGCCGGGAGAACTATCAATCACCTCAGACATGCAGATGACAGCACCCTTATGGCAGAAAGTGAAGAGGAACTAAAAAGCCTCTTGATGAAAGTGAAAGAGGAGAGTGAAAAAGTTGGCTTAAAGCTCAACATTCAGAAAACAAAGATCATGGCATCTGGTCCCATCACTTCATGGGAAATACATGGGGAAACAGTGGAAACTGTGTCAGACTTTATTTTTTGGGCTCCAAAATCACTGCAGATGGTGATTGCAGCCATGAAATTAAAAGATGCTTACTCTTTGGAAGAAAAGTTATGACCAACCTAGATAGCATATTCAAAAGCAGAGACATTACTTTGCTGACTAAGGTCCATCTAGTCAAGGCTAAGGTTTTTCCTGTGGTCATGAATCTTATGCTTTTTCACTCACGTTTATTTGGGTTTCAGCACCTTTGATATTAAAGATGACTCAAAGGGATTTCTCTCCAGGTCTTCCAGACTCAGGAGGGGACCTCTTCTACACACTTCTCAAGGGTCAACCTGGTGGTTTCTGCTTACTTTTTCACCTTCTACTTTTCCCTTTTATGTACTACTAATAATGGGTATACATCTGAAAACCCATAGAGTTCAATGGGAAAACTAAAAGATAATTTAGTAAAAAGAGTCCACTCAACTGAGCGACTTCACTTTCACTTTTCACTTTCATGCATTGGAGAAGGAAATGGCAACCCACTCCAGTGTTCTTGCCTGGAGAATCCTGGGGATGGGGGAGCCTGGTAGGCTGCCGTCTATGGGGACGCACAGAGTTGGACACGACTGAAGCGACTTAGCAGCAGCAGCAGCAAAAATGTAAAATTAACACACTGAAAGCAGTACTTTCCTATGTGCAAATAACCAGTGATAAGTTACAAGATATAATGGAAGAGAATACCTAATTTATAATAGTAACAATAGCAGCAGCAACAACAAGAGAAAGAAAGAAAATAAGTGGGACCAAGTGTAGGAAAAAATTGCAAAACCTGTATGGGGAAAACCTCCTGAAAGGCCAAATGTATAGTTAGACAAATAGAAAGCCACATGCTAAAAAAAACTGCTGATAGTCTTGGTTCAAAAGACTCAACGAAGAAGTCAATCTTCTAAAATAAAAGTATCAACAAATACTGTTCTAGAGTTAGACAAATTGATTATAAAGTTCAAATGGGAAAATAAGAATAGCCATGACACCCTCTGAAGAACAATAGTGAGGGACATACTGATCAGATATCACCACAAGTTATAAAATCCCTACAATTGAGTGTGATACTGTGTAAGAACAGACAGAAATAGACCACACCCCAGGATTCTTGCCTGGAGAATCTCATGGACAGAGGAGTCTGGCTGGTTACAGTCCATTGGGTCACAGAGTTGGACACAACTAAGTATGCATGCACCACACAGTAGACTGAGGTACATATGGATATTTAGTAAATGATGGTGGCATCTTGAATCAATGGGGGAAATGAAGGGCTTGTAGATAAGTTGTATTAGGACAACTGATAGCCATTTGGTCAAAAGTAAAATTGCATTAATATCGCCCATCACATATCACAATCAGGATAAATTCCAAATGGATCAAAAAAACAAATGTAAAAAATATACCTATTCATGTATTAGAAGAACATTAGTAGTAATTCAAAGATCTAAGGAACAGGAAACCTTGCCTCAATTTCCAAAAGCAGTAAAAAAAAAAAAAAAAGTAAATCTGCCTAAAAATAAAATGGATTGGTTATCAAAAAATACCACAAAGAAAAGTCAGAAGAAAAATGATACATTGGAAAAATGTTGCAACATATCACAAAGGACTAATATCCCCAATATATAAAGGGTTCCTAAAATATTTCCTAAAAAGAACATAACTGAGGACTTCCCTGGTGGTCCAGTGGCTAAGACACCGAGCTCCCAATGCAGGGGGCCTGGGTTTGATCCCTGGTTATCGAATTAGATCCCCACATGCCACAACTAAGAGTTCACATGCTGTAGTAAAAATCAAAGACCTCACATCCCTCAACTAAGACCTGGCCCAGTCAAATAAATGAAATATATTTTTTTAATGTAAGAGAGAAAAAAAGAAAAGAACCAATAATCCAATGGAGAAAATGGACAAAGGAAAGGAAGAGCTGACAAAGTAAGAAATTGAAGCAGTGCTCAAATGTCTGGAAAGATGCTCAACTTGGACAAAGGAAAGGAAGAGCTGACAAAATAAGAAATTGTAGCAGTGCTCAAATGTCTGGAAAGATGCTCAACTTCACTCCAAATATAAACATACAAACTAAAAAGTGCACTGAAGTACCATTAGTCATTTTATCAGACTGGAAAAAATTCAGAAGTTTGACAGTATACTCTGTTCATGAGGAAAGAGAAGCACTTATGCAGTCTTAATTGGAACACAAAATAGTACAGCCCCTATTTAGAAAAATAATAAAATGTAGCAAAATTGCTTACATAAGTTTATTCTTTGTCCCTGCAATAGAAATCCATCCAAAAGATATATTGACAATTCTAAAAAATACATATGCACACAGTTATTTATTTAGATAGTCAAGCTAAAAGACTGGAAACAAACCCAATGTCCATGAATAAACTGTGGCATAACTACCAAGGCAGCTTTAAGAATGAGAAGTATTCTGATGTACTGCTATAGAGTGACTGTTGGGCGCTGACAGCAGAGTGCTGGTAGTAGGTAGAATAATGACACCACCTGCCCCACCCTCACCAAGAAGTCTACTCCTCACCTCATCTCCAGAACCTGTGAATTTATTATGTTACCTGGCAAGAGGGATTCAGGTTGCAGATAGAATTCATCTAATTCTATCCAACTGACCTCAAGATAGGTTTTCTAAGTTGAGAATTAACTTTTTTGTTCCAATAAAGCTTGATTTCTGCACACTGAAACTTGAATTCAATATTACTTTCTCTACTCACAAAACATTATGCTTATATTTTGTTTTTTAAAGTTACATTTTATTTTAATATAATTATAGATTCATATGTTTTAAGAAAGAATGCAGAGATCTCATTTACTCTTTACCAAGTTTCTACTAATAGCATATCTTACAGAACTACAGTACAGTCACAACCAGAGCATTTACATTGTTACAGTCAAGATACAGAACATTTCCATCACTACATTAATTCCTTTTATGAACACACTTTATTCCCATCTTCTCATTAATGACTGGCGACCAGGACTCTGTTTTCTGCTTCTATAATTTTGCCATTTCATATTTATTTTTTCATTTGTTTTCTTTTTTTTGACAGAATTGTGCAGCTTGTACGATCTTAGTCTCCCAAATCAAACCTGATTTGATCACTGCAGGCTCTCTGAAGTGAAAGCATGGAGTCCTAACCACTGAACTGTCAGGGAATTCCCACATTTCTCTATTTTATTTTCTTGGCTTCTTGTAGGTTACTTCAAGAAGTCATTTTTCCCCTTTTAATTGCATTTTGATTTATCTATCTTTGGTATTTTGTTGCTGTTCAGTTGGTAACAAGTGTCCAACTCTGTGACATCATGAATAGGCTCCTCTGTCCTCCACTATCTCCCGGAGTTTGTTCAAACTCATGGCCATTGAGTCTGTGATGCTATCTAACCATCTCATTCTCTGTCACTCCCTTCTCCTCCTGCCCTCAGTCCTTCTCAACATCACGGGCTTTTCTAGTGAGTCATCTCTTCACATCAGGTAGCAAAAGTATTGGAGCTTCAGCACCAGTCCTTCCAAGGAATACTGAGGGTGAATTTCTGTTAGGATTGACTGGTTTGATCTCCTTGCAGTCCGAGGGACTCTCAAGAGTCTTCTCCAACACCACAGTTCAAAAGCATCAGTTCTTCAGCACTCAGCCTTCTTTATGGTCTAACTCTCACACCCGTGCATGACTACTGGAAAAACCATAGCTTTAACCACATGGAACTTTGTTGGCAAAGTGAGGTCTCTACTTCTTAATATGCTGGATAGATTTGTCAGCTTTTCTTCCAAGGGGCAAGCATCTTTTAATTTTGTGGCTGCAGTAATCATCTGTAGTGATTTTGGAACGCAGGAAAATAAAATCTGTCATTGCTTCCACTTTTACCATCTTTGGTAAATCTTCTTGTACACTTTTTTAAGTAGTTGCTCTAGGTTTCCAGTTATATATACACAGTTATCATGTTCTACTGGTATCATCTTTTTACCAATTTGAGTGAAGTATAGAAACCTTACTTTCCTTTACATCTCTTGCCCTTTCCACTTATAATTCTCTTAATTAGATATTTCCTCTAAATATATTTAGCACCACAGCAGACAAAATTACAATTTTTGCTTCAACAGTTAAACATAATTTAGAAAAATCAGGAGATATAGGAAAGCTTGCTGTATTTACTCATATTCTTTCCTGATTATTCTCTATTTAGAGAGTGTCCTTTTGCCATTTTTTTTTTTTAATGTAGGTTTCCTGGTGACAAATTCTACATCTTACTCATCTGAGGATGTCTTGATTTTTCTGTTCACTCCTGAAGGATGTTTTCACCAAGTACAGGATTCTGGCTTGATAGTTCCTTTCTTTCAGCTCTTTAAAAATACCATGTCAGTCTCTTCTGGCCTCATTACTCATAAGAAATCTACTGTCATTTGAATTTTCTCCTATAGATGTCATTTTTCTCTGGCTGCTTTCAAAATCTTTTTGCTGTCTTAGGGTTTGTGGAGTTTAATTGTGATGCTGTTTTGAAAGGATTTCCTTGGGTTTGTCCTGTTTCCTTTTTGATCAGCCTCTTGAATATGCAGATTTACTTCTCTTGCCAAAACTGGTGACTTTTCAGCCACTATTTTAAGTAATTCTTAAGCCCCATCCTCTTTGGGACTTCAGTGATATGATCATTACATCTTTCTACAGTTGCACAAGTCCCTGAGGTATCACTGCAGTAGTTTCTTTTGGTTTCTATAACAAATTACCACAAACTTGTGGCTTAAAACAACAGAAATTTATTCTGACAATTCTAGGGGCCAGAAGTCTAAACTCAAGGCTCTGTCCAGAGACTCTGAGGTAGAGACCCCATTTCTTGTCTCTTCCACTCCTGGTCATCCCTTGGTGTCCCTGGGGCTCAAGGTCACACCACTCTACTCTGTACCTCCATCTTTACATCACCTTTTTCTGTGTGTCTAATTTCCCTCTGCCTCTCTCTCATAGAAATATTTATTATGGCATTCTGGACCCCTTTTGGATAATTCAGGATAATCTCCTTTTCTCAAGATCCTTAATCACTTATTTTGCCATATAAAATAATATTCACTGTTCTGCCACATAATATTTATAGGTTCTGGTGATTACGAAGTGAACGTATCTTTGGGTGACTTTTTTCAGCCTACTACCCTCTGTTCCTCCTTTTCCCCCTCTCCAGCTTACTTTCTCTCTTGTTAGAATTGAGTTATTTCTGTTGTTTAGTCTTCTAGTTCAGATTTTCTCTAGCCTCCATCCTGTTGTTAAGACTACCCACAGAGCTTTTAATATCATAACTGTATTTTTCAGTTCTCAAATTTCCACTTGAATTTTTTTTTTACATTTTTCTATTTACTTGCTAGGAATTTCTATTTCCTTGCTGAGGGTTTCTATATTTTCACTTCTTTTATATGTGTTCACAATTTCCCACTGAAGCTTTTTTAAAAAAACGTTTATTTGGCTGCACCAGGTCTTAGTTGCAGTATACCGGGTCTTTGATCTTGCAGCATACAGATCTTTAGTTGCAATAGAAGTGAAGTGAAGTCGCTCAGTCATGTCCGACTCTTTGCGACCCCATGGACTATAGTCCACCAGGCTCCTCCGTCCATGGGATTCTCCAGGCAAGAATACTGGAGTGGGTTGCCATTTCCTTCTCCACGGAATCTTCCTGACCCACGGATCGAACCCAGGTCTCCCGCATTGCAGGCAGACGCTTTAACCTCTGAGCCACCAGGGAAGCCCCTAAGTTGCAATATGTGAGATTTAATTCCCCTACCAGATATTAAACTGGAGCCCCCTGCATCAGGAGAGCAGTGGTAGCCACTGGACCACCAGGAAAGTCCCTCATCGAAGATTTTTTTTTTTAAATCATGGTTGCTATAAATTTCTGTTAATTCTAAAACCTCTATTAGCTTGGTGTTGGCATCTCTTTTCATTCCGTTTGCGATCTTCCTGGGTCTTGGTATTTCGGATTTTTTATTGCTATTTTGTTCTGTGTTATGAGACTGGATCTTAATTGAACCTTAAGTTTTAACTGGTTTTCCCTGAAACTATTGTGGCAGGTTAAGTAGGGAACGGTGACACTAAGGCAACGTCAGAAAAGGGCCAGTGGAGTCTGGACTTTCACCATCACTCAGCAATAACTAATCAGCGCTCACACAGTGTCTGTGGTGACCACGTGGAAGTCAGAATTTCTACCCTTACCCAACAGTAAGGAGAAGCTAAATGGCAATCAAGTAGAAACTTGGACTTCTACATCTACCTGACAGTAATGAGCTGCCACCCTCCTCTACTTCCCCTGCCACACTTTTGAATCTGTTTTCTTAGCCACAGAAATGAACGAGCACTTCTCTTTGCTTTGCAAAACTGGGAGGATTGCGTTATAGTGTTGTTTTTGTTTTTTAAAGAACTAAACCTCTACAAATATGTAATCATGACCATTACTATAAGAGATTTCATGAAAACTGAGAAACTGCTCAGTTAAGTTCATGAAAGGTATAAGAAACCATCTTTTAGCCTTAAGGGTCCGTCAGCCGATGGACACTGGAGGAGTTTCCCCGTTAGTAAATCTGTATCTCCTTTGAAAACCAGATGGTCTGCACAGACCCAGCTCTGTACCGTGTTTGTGTTCAGTTCTCTGCATCTCCAAAACGTACAGAAGCACTGACATGGAAGAGTCGGGTCCTGAGGGATCTATGTATGGCAAGGGAGAGGAACCTAAGCCAGGCCTAGGAAAAGAGGACAACACCCCCAATCCAGCCCCAAGATCTCTGCAGAAGTAAATGGCAACCCACTCCAGTATTCTTGCCTGGGAAATCCCACAGACAGGGGAGTCCGGCGGGCTGCAGTCTGTGGGGTCTCAAAGAGTCAGACACGACCTGGCGACTAAACCACAAATGGAGCATCCAGCCTCGGGATGAACCAGGTTTCCACCTACTCCCAGTTACAGTCCAGAGTCAATCAACGAAAGGAGTGTTTAAGCCACAGCTCACACCAGGAACTGGAAATCTGTCAAATGCTCAAATGCATCTCTGTTGGTTCCTCAGCCACCTCTCTAGGAAACTTGGAGGACCTGTCATTTTGGTGGCTGGTCTTAAATTCACCCATTCCAGTCCATTTTAGTTCGCTGATTCCTAGAATGTCGACATTCACTCTTGCCATCTCCTATTTGATCACTTCCAATTTGCCTTGATTCATGGACCTGACATTCCAAGTTCCTATGCAATATTGTTTACAGCATCAGACCTTGCTTCTATTACCAGCTGCATCCACAACTGGGTATTGTTTTTGCTTTGGCTCCATCTCTTCGTTCTTTCTGGAGTTATTTCTCCACTGATCTCCAGTAGCATATTGGGCACCTACCGACCCAGGGAGTTCCCCTTTCAGTATCCTATCATTTTGCCTTTTCATACTGTTCATGGGGTTCTCAAGGCAAGAATACTTTAGTGGTTTGCCATTCACTTCTCCAGTGGACCACAATCTGTCAGACCTCTCCACCATGACCCATCCATCTTGGGTGATCCCACATGGCATGGCTTAGTTTCATTGAGTTAGACAAGGCTGTGGTCCGTGTGATCAGATTGGCTAGTTTTCTGTGATTATGGTTTCAGTGTGTCTGCCTTCTGATGCCCTCTCACAACACCTACCGTCTCACTTGGGTTTCTCTTACCTTGGACATGAGCTATCTCTCACGGCTGCCCCAGCAAAGTGCAGCCACTGCTCCTTACCTTGGAAGAGGTGTATCTCTTCATAGCCACCTCTCCTGACCTTGACCATTATATCTACCACTATGGGCAGGAATCCCTTAGAAGAAATGGAGTAGCCACCATGGTCAACAAAAGAGTCAGAAATGCAGTACTTGGATGCAATCTCAAAAACGACAGAATGATCTCTGTTCATTTCCAAGGCAAACCATTCAATATCACGGTAATCCAAGCCTATGCCCCAACCAGTAACACTGAAGAAGCTAAAGTTGAATGGTTCTATGAAGACCTACAGGACCTTTTAGAACTAACACCCAAAAAAGATGTCCTTTTCATTATAGGGAACTGGAATGCAAAAGTAGGAAGTCAAGAAACACCTGGAGTAACAGGCAAATTTGGCCTTGGAGTACAGAATGAAGCAGGGCAAAGGCTAAAAGAGTTTTACCAAGAGAACACACTGGTCATAGCAAACACCCTCTTCCAACAACACAATAGAAGACTCTACACATGAGCATCACCAGATGGTCAACACTGAAATCAGACTGATTATATTCCTTGCAGCCAAAGATGGAGAAGCTCTATACAGTCAGCAAAAACAAGACTGGGCACTGACTGTGGCTCAGATCATGAACTCCTTATTGCCAAATTCAGACTTAAATTGAAGAAAGTGGGGAAAACCACTAGACCATTCAGGTAAGACCTAAATCAAATCCCTTATGATTATACAGTGGAAGTGAGAAATAGATTTAAGGGACTAGATCTGATAGACAGAGTGCCTGATGAACTATGGACGGAGGTTCATGACATTTTACAGGAGCCAGGGATCAAGACCATCCCCATGGAAAAGAAATGCAAAAAAGTAAAATGGCTGTCTGAGGAGGCCTTACAAATAGCTGTGAAAAGAAGAGAAGTGAAAAGCAAAGGAGAAAAGGAAAGATATAAGCATCTGAATGCAGAGTTCCAGAGAATAGCAAGAAGAGATAAGAAAGCCTTTGTCAGGGATCAATGCAAAGAAATAGAGGAAAAGGACAGAATGGGGAAGACTAGAGATCTCTTCAAGAAAATTAAATATACCAAGGGAACATTTCATGCAAAGATGGGCTTGATAAAGGACAGAAATGGTATGGACCTAACAGAAGCAGAAGATATTAAGAGGAGGTGGCAAGAATACACAGAAGAACTGTACAAAAAAGATCTTCACGACCAAGATAATCACGATGGTGTGATCACTCACCTAGAGCCAGACATCCTGGAATGTGAAGTCAAGTGGGCCTTAGAAAGCATCACTACGAGCAAAGCTAGTGGAAGTGATGGAATTCTAGTGGAGCTATTTCAAATCCTGAAAGATGATGCTGTCAAAGTGCTGCACTCAATATGTCAGCAAATTTGGAAAACTCAGCAGTGGCCACAGGACTGGAAAAGGTCAGTTTTCATTCCAATCCCAAAGAAAGGCAATGCCAAAGAATGCTCAAACTACCACACAATTGGACTCATCTCACATGCTAGTAAAGTAATGCTCAAAATTCTCCAAGCCAGGCTTCAGCAATATGTGAACCGTGAACTTCCAGATGTTCAAGCTGGTTTTAGAAAAGGCAGAGGAACCAGAGATCAAATTGCCAACATCCGCTGGATCATGGAAAAAGCAAGAGAGTTCCAGAAAAACATCTATTTCTGCTTTATTGACTATGCCAAAGCCTTTGATTGTGTGGATCATAATAAACTATGGACAATTCTGAGAGAGATGGGAATACCAGACCACCTGACCTGCCTCTTGAGAAACCTATATGCAGGTCAGGAAGCAACAGTTAGAACTGGACATGGAATAACAGACTGGTTCCAAATAGGATACGGAGTACGTCAAGCCTGTATATTGTCACCCTGCTTATTTAACTTATATGCAGAGTACATCATGAGAAACGCTGGACTGGAAGAAGCACAAGCTGGAATCAAGATTGCCAGGAGAAATATCAATAACCTCAGATATGCAGATGACACCACCCTTATGGCAGAAAGTGAAGAGGAACTAAAAAAGCCTCTTGATGAAAGTGAAAGAGGAGAGTGAAAAAGTTGGCTTAAAGCTCAACAGTCAGAAAACGAAGATCATGGCATCTGGTCCCATCACTTCATGGGAAATAGATAGGGCAACACTGGAAACAGTGGCTGACTTTATTTTTGGGGGCTCCAAAATCACTGCAGATGGTGACTGCAGCCATGAAATTAAAAGAGGCTTACTCCTTGGCAGGAAAGTTATGACCAACCTAGATAGTATATTCAAAAGCAGAGACATTACTTTGCCAACAAAGGTCCGTCTAGTCAAGGCTATGGTTTTTCCAGTGGTCATGTATGGATGTGAGAGTTGGACTGTGAAGAAAGCTGAGCGCCGAAGAACTGATGTTTTGGAACTGTGGTGTTGGAGAAGACTCTTGAGTCCCCTCGACTGCAAGGAGATCCAACCAGCCCATCCTAAAGGAGATCAGTCCTGGGTGTTCACTGAAAGGACTGATGCTGAAGCTGAACCTTCAATACTTTGGCCACCTCATGCGAAGAGTTGACTCATTGGAGAAGACTCTGATGGTGGGAGGGATTGGGGGGCAGGAGGAGAAGGGGACGACAGAGGATGAGATGGCTGGATGGCATCACCAACTCGATGGACGTGAATCTGACTGAACTCCGGGAGTTGGTGGTGGACGGGGAGGCCTGGCGTGCCGTGATTCATGGGGTCGCAAAGAGTCGGACATGACTGAGAGACTGAACTGAACTGAACTGGCAACTGACCTGACTTTGCGTGCTCAGAAAGTGAAAGTGAAAGCTGCTCAGTCATGTCCGACTCTTTGCAACCCCATGGACTGTCTATGGAATTCTCCAGGCCAGAGTACTGGAGTGGGTAGCCTTTCCCTTCTACAAGGGATCTTCCCAACCCAGGGATTGAATCCATGTCTCCCGCATTGCGGGCGGATTCTTTACCAACTGAGCTATCAAAGTGCGTGCTCAGAGGTTTCCTCCTAATTGCTCAGGCAGGCAAGTCGACGAGGGTTCGTTTGACCTCTGGTGTCCAGGAGCCACTCAGTCTGGGCTTGTATCTTTCTACCCCAATGAGGCTACCTGGCCACTCCCACCGGATGGTGTGCAGCCCTAGGTTCCCTTCACACCGGGTCCTCTGAGCTTCCAGCCCTTAGGATCGCTCTACCGAAGAGTCTCTTAAGATACCAACTGTCAGTTACCTTCACTCGGTTCCCAGGGTCAGAAGCAATAATCAACACCCACCTACGGAAAGAGCAGCAACAAAAGGGGCAGAGGACGGCTTGCCCTCCACTGTTTTCAATTCTTGGAATACTTGAGTCCCTCTGAGTAACCTAACCACTGATTTTGTCGGTCTGGGGTGGGGCTGGGCAACTGCACTTCAAACAGCCCAGGTGATTGTAACACAGGTAGACACCTAGAAACAGTGGCTTCATCATAGAGCTAAGGTGGCTAGCATGGAAATCTGAATGTGGGTCCAGAGACCTAAAAACATCACAGGGTAATTTACAGGCTGTGTTCTTCTCCCAGTTCTCCTTTTTATGGACATTATTAAAATAAATGAGAACCAAAGGCAGAGATTACCACTGCTTGAGACACTAGTACTTAAGACACTTGAAACAACTGAGATGGAGGGATTTCTAATACGTACTGTGAGGATGAAGCACATCACTTGGTAAAGATGTCTTTTTATTTTATTTTTTTATGCACCTATCTTTTTATTTTTTTCTCTTTGGACACCATTGTTGACCAGAGTTTTAGGGTCTGATTTTGCCTTCTGATTCCTTTTTATATTCTCACATTTTGGCCACCCTTTTCCTCTTTTCATCTGTTTTTTTGCTGATGCCTAAAATGTGTCTCAGGGCTCCAAGTCTAAGTGTTCATGAAACTACATATAATTCACAGTGATCTTTGTTCATAGTTTTTTTTTAAAAAAACTTTTTTAATGTGGCTAAAAAACAGATCACCATAACTACTTAACCACTTGGGTTTCACTTTTCTCAAGTAGGTATGAAATGAGCTAAACTCCAAAATTTCTTTTTAAACCTCAGTATTTTTTTGATTCTTGGAATAGGAGAATCAGAGAATGGCAACCCACTCCAGTATTCTTGCCCGGAGAATCCCACAGAGAGAGGGGGCTGATGCACTATGGTTCCTGGGGTCACAAAGAGTCGGACACAACTCAAGCAACTTGCATGCATGTATGCGTTCTCTGACTATATACTGAAAAGCTCCAACCTTTGATGATTCTACACTGCCTATCAAACAAAGACTCAATGCATTAGAAAAGTGTTCAAGGCCCTCAGCTTGGCCCCCAGCTACAATCTCCCACTCCTGCACTTCCCAGCAGCAACTCTGTGACCCAGACAAACTGGAAACCCCTTGCCTCTTGAACATGTCTTAGATTGGAGTCTTACCTCACCATAGCCCTTCGGCCAAAAACACTTTCCTCTATCCTCCATCTCCCTCTGCAAAGAATCTACATTTCTCTCAACTATTAACTCAATATTTAACCAATGACCCACATATGTTGGTATATACTTTATAATTCAAAATTCTAAAACAGAAAATCTTCATATTTTATAAAATTTTGACCTTAGGTATACTTTTATTTAGAATCTCTTCAGAAATAACTTTTGTCTTACTAGGAAAATATAAAAAAAATCTTCTACTAGAAGTTACTTCTTTTAAAGGAAAGCATTGTCAGATACAGAAAATAGGAATCATTTCCAAATATAAAAATATGGACAGGGTCTCGATTCTCCTAGGGTCCTGACCTTCAACTCAAAATTATAGTGAAAGAGAATCTTCAGGGCTCTATCCACAACTCTAGGTAGGTTTTAGTTGCAAGATACTTAGCCATTTCTTCCTCTTTTTTTTTGGTTGCACCTAAGGCATGCAGGATCCTAGTTCCCTGACCAGGGACAGAAGCATGCTCCCTGCAGTGGAAGCAGAGTCAACCACTGGACCACCAAGGACATCCCACTGAGCCATTTCTTGATGTAGTGTCCACTGTCCTAACTGCTCAAAGGGGTGCTGGACTATCCTTCAAGAACCAATAAGCCTATTTAATTGGATTTGAATCAATATTTCTTATACCTTGCTCAATCATAAAACTGAATTTCTTATACTTTGCTCAAACATAAAACCAAAAATCTCTTTCAGATTGGACTTTCCAAGCGCACAGGGAGGGATGCATACTGGTCCAGGAAACATTTGAAATGAGTTCAACACTAGAGACTTCACAGGTTGAATAAAAGGAGCCAGGATGGGAAAAGAGAGAAGTGAGGGAAGTTTAGAAATGTAAAGAGACAACTAAGAACTTCTGGTCTGGAAGACTGGAATAATCACAGAAACAGCCAAGGTCTTCATGTCACTGTGTCCATGCTCAGTCGCTAAGTCATGTCCAACTCTTTGCGACCCCATTGCCTACAGGTTAGTTAAGTCAAATATTATTTCTCAAATAATGAGGAATGTGGATCCTAGATAAAAGAATTAGCATAAGAGAATTAGTACAATCAGTATCAGAAAACAAGGAAAGTTAGTTTGGTAAACTGTAAGTCATTTTAATTGCGTGAACCATCATTGCATTCTAAGAGTACATCTGTCTCTACAGCATATATAACATATTTTGTTTCTTGGTGTTTTACCAGCTGTTAAGAAAATTAAGAATTTTGAAAAGCTATAAACAAAACAAAAAAACAAGCACAGAACAAATCAAACATTCAACCTTCAATTGCAAATGTAAAAATTCAGTTCATTAGAAATAATTCCTCTAAAATCCTAATCTGTTCATATTTTAAATATTTTAAAAGCTGACATAATTGAATTATCCAAACATGCTGCTTCAGCATATTGGAGAAGCATTTAAAATACTTATGAACTCAGATTATAATAGTATATATACTATATCACTATGTGCTCAATTGCTTAGTCGTGTCCAACTCTTTGCAGTCCCATGGACTGTAGCTCCTGTGTCCATGGGATTATCAAAGCAAGAATACTGGAGTGGGTTGCCACTTCCTCAACCAGGGATCGAACCCACATTTCCTGTGGCTCCTGAAATAGCTCTGTGGATTCTTTACCACTGAGCCACCTGGGAAGCCTATTATATCACTATATGGAGTATATATTTAACTTGAGAAGTTGATTATTGCAAACTTATCCTACTATATTTTCTTTAACTTCATCCTAAAATCCCTATGTATTTCTATTGGATATAATTTAAACCTCAAGACACAATAAACTATATACTCTTGAGGAAATTTAAGTTTTTTTTCTTTTAAGATTGTTGATAATACCTACAATTAGTCACAGGTAGTGACACTAACAGTTTGAAATGTTAGGTTTAAGAATATATAACAAACAAAATACATGAAATCAAAAACATCACCTATCACTTCATTTCTCCACATAAGCATTATGTGCAATTCTTGTCATCCAAATCCTGTTTTCTAGCTCATGTGGAGGTTGTTAGCTTTTAAACAGAAAGAGTTTGACTTGGACCAAACTAGGGAAAAGAATAAAATAATATATAACATTTTGAAATGGCAATTTTTCATCTGTAGGAGTACGTTGAACTACAGAGCACCAACAAATGATATATCACCAACTTGTAAACAGAATAAGGAAGCTTTCTGTTATAAGGCAGAAATATCTGAAGATTACACTGTTTCATGAAAACAAAAAGATGTAGAAGGGTGTGAATAGTATGCTATCATTCTGCATAATTAAGGGAATAAAATTATATATTCATATTTTCTTGTATTTACATAAAGAAACCCTGAAAAGTAGTAAGAAACTAGTTAAATGACTACCTACAAGGAGAAAGATAGGGACCTTTTTTAATGTTGTTTTGCTATTAGAACCAGGTGCAGAATGAATTATCTTTTGTAAAAACTCCTTCTAAGTAAATTAAAATTTAAAGTTAAAAATAATCACTCGTTATAAAAATAAATAAAATGCCTCAAATGAGATATAAATGGGAGGAATCTTTCTTGGAACTCCATTGTAAATTAAATAGGCTGTGCGTCTATTGAAACAAATAAACGGGCAGGTTTGTTGAGCTAAAAAGCAAAATTGTAATGCCTCATAAGTGCTCTAAGTTGCATACGGCAATACAATGCTTCCGACGGCTTAGCAGAAAGAGCACTGCACTAAAAATAAGGAGAGAGGGTTCTAGTTCCAGCTGCATTAACTAGCTGTGTGATGTTACACAGTCACTTCTAGAGCTTCTGTATCCATATCTGTTAAATAAGGGCATGCAGAAATGACGCTGAGGTCCCTTACTGTGTTCTATTACTCTTAAGTTACCCGCTTGTGTAGATGATATTCCAATCCAGATTCTTAGCACCATAGATATTCCACTTCTTTTTCGTAACACTCAGTGTTAAGGGAAAGGAGTTTTTTAATGTATGACTTTGGTAATAATCAATAAATAGCAGCGAGAAGCATGGAGGCTATAAAAAGCAATCAGCATGGAAGACTGATCATACTTTTCTCTCTATTTTTGTATACGTCAGAAATTTTCCTTAACAAAAGGCTAAATAAAGAAAAACCCCCAAATGCTCAAAAGTCACAGGAAAAATACAGTTAGGCCTATATTTTCACAACAAAGATCTTAAGTGAGATATCAGATTTTTAAGCTAAGTATCTTAGTCTTTGTAAAATTTAAAATCATGAGCAATATTTGTTATGAGTAGACACTGAGCTAGTAATAATATATGGTTGAGTCAATTTCTTGGTTTTTAACTGAAGGCTGAATTTCTAAACCTCTATAGGGAGAAGCCTTTTGTGTATGGAAAGATCCAAGTGCCCCCTTTTGTAGGTTAAAAGGCAAATTTTCCTATCTTATGCAAATAGAAACTAATCTAATAGTTTACATTACAGATTTTACTGAAATTATTTTAAAATTAATTTTTAAATACTACCTTTGACTTTTTGTATTCAGGTTGCATATAATTTTTAAGACTTAAAATCAGTTTTAAAAAACTAGGATAAAGTTTTCCTGAAGCATATCTAGAAAATTTTTTGGACAGATATGTGTGAAATTATGAAATCAATACAATAATAGTCAGTGTTGCAAAGTTATGGATGTCACTGACCAAAGAGACTTTGACAGTTGCATTTAAGATATTATGCTTCTCTCAGCATAAAAATCAGGACATTTTCACTGGCTTTCTCTGGAGCTTCTTATTACTAGAGGATTAAATTATTAATACTATTGTTCTCTCAGGGATAAAGTAAGAACCAGGACCCTGGCTTCCTTGCCTACTGGCTTCCTTGCCTAGTGGTCTGGCATCAGGAAATGCTGCCCTACCTGTTCCAAGGAGCTAGCTGGATTCAGCCATGGGGTGGACTTTCCGATGTTGGATGAGGTTGCAGTGGTAGATGAAGTTCTTGCCACATTCGGCACATTTATAAGGTCTTTCTCCAGTGTGAATTCTCTGATGCTTAATGAGGACAGAACGTCGACTAAAGCTCTTACTGCACTGATTGCACTGGTAAGGCTTTTCTCCTGTGTGGATCCTGAGATGATGAAAAAGCCCAGCATTCTGGCTAAAGGCTTTGCCACAAACGCTGCACTGGTAACGCTTCTCCCCAGTGTGGAGTCTCTGGTGCTGGAACAGGCCTGATCGCTGGCTGAAGGCCCGCCCACACTCATCACACTCATAAGGCTTCTCGCCCGTGTGCGTTCTCTGGTGCTCGATAAGGATGGAATTCTGGGTGAAGCTTTTCCCACATTCACTACAGATATAGGGTCTTTCCCCTGAAGAGCTTCCCCGTTGCCTCTCCAATCTACCTTCGTGGTCACAGGTCTCTCCATATTCAGGCCCTGGAATAGTATCACCATTCAGTTTGTCAGGTGCCTCCACAAGAGACTTTTCTTCTTTAGACAGCTCCCTCTTTGGGGCCAACTCCACATTCCAAGTTCCAGTCTCACTGTCTGAAATAATACATGGATTACATGAATGTTGTGTTTCCAAAGAAAGAAAAATACTGGTCAGGAGAGGGGGTGGAAGGGGACAAGCAACCATGTTTTCTATTTACTTTCCCACTCTTAACAATTACACCTGGGCTTCAGTGAGAAGTGCCCTGTATCACAACTGCCTGTTTACTGTCTACCTCTCCCCAGAATGTAAACTCCCTAAGGGCAAGGACCATGTCTACCTTGCTCATCACTGTTTTCTCCAGTACCCAGCACAGTGCCTGGCCCACAGCAGACACCAAGTAAATGCGCTGAGTTGATGACCTTTCGGGGAATGACTTAGGCTTCCTAAGCAAATTCTAATCCTCACCAATCTCCTGAATCGGGCACACCCCTCGCAAGTTCCACTGAGGCCGCTCTTCCAAGGTTTGGAGCTGGCTGCCTGATGACTCCTGGGCTGTTCCTAGAGCTGCTTTCTCCTTCACAAGCTCCTTTTGTTCATGATCACGGACCGGGACCTGGCAAAAATTAAGGACAATTGGGAACCAAGTATCAGAGAAGACACTGCAAGGCCTTCTCAGGATCAATGGATAGGAAAAGATGGATCAAGAAACTGGCAAATAGAAAAGGTCGAGAGATTAAAGAGTCTAGTATATCTGATCAAGTCAGGTATAAAGAAATCCATCTTTTCCTCCTCTTTCTCTCACTGCACTGAAACCCCATGCTTCACCATGCAAGCACAAATCCTTGTTCTCCCTTCTTCCCACCTGCTCTCTTGGTTCATCCAGCTCTCTCTCCAAATCCTCCAGCACAATTACCGCCTCTTCTCCACTCACTGGGCGGTGCTCTCTCACCCAGGCCTGGAGCTCCTCGGGCAGGATGGTTAGGAACTGCTCCAGCACCAGCAGCTCCAGGATCTGCTCTTTGGTGTGCATCTCCGGTCTCAGCCACTGATGGCAGAGCTCCTGGAGCTTTTGAAGAGCCTCTCGGGGCCCTGGTGTCTCCTGGTAGCAGAACTGTCTGAAGCGTCTACGAAAGATCTCTCTGGTATGAGGGTTATCTCTTGACAGGCCAGATTCTTGGACCATTCTTGTGTGGTCCCCCTTTTCCTCTTTTACTTTCACTGCTAGAAGTCCCTTGTGCATCTCTGGAGTCTGAAGGGCCAAGGCTGTGGCTATTCAGAAAAAGAATCTAATCTTGATAATTCCCTCTTGATCTTTCCTTCTGGAAATCCCAAAATCTAAAAAATAATTTGCAGGGGAAAAAATGAAGAAAATCCTTTTTGCTGGTAGGCACTGGAAGTATTTAGACCCAAATCAGTAACTCTAATGAAGAACATGAATGCATGATTAATAATAATAATGATTATGCAAATACTGGTGAAAGTAAGATAGGAAGGGAAACAAAAACAAAACAATGCCCCCGCCCTGAATTTTATTGAAGGGACTGTTTGATCATCCTGAATGAATCAGCTCAAATAAATCAATTTGAATATACTGGGTTTCCATCTGAATGGCAAGATACTAGACTCAGGCAGTTTTTAGTTGAATGGAGGTATACAAACACTTTAGTTCGAAGATGTCACAGAAGACACTTTTTCAAGGAGAAAAAGGAAAGAAAAAGGAAGAGGGAGGGAAAGTAAAGAGGATAAATAAATAGAATGAGGAACAACAAAAAAATGTGCCTGGGGAAAAGAAACTGAATCCCTTGAAGCAAGTTAGGTGTGGAGGAAAGAGCTGTCTGCTTGGAGCCGGGAAACCTGGAATTGAGACTGATCCCCAGGTACCCCCTCCACAGTCTTGGGCTTCACCTTTTGTGCTTTAGTCTACTTAATCAGGAACATAGGAATCCCAAAGCCAACTTTGTCTACCTTTCTAGGTTGATATAGAAATTAAATAAGAGCACAGATAAAGAACACAAAGAAGCAGGTAGTTTGGTAAACTCTGTCTATGGGGTCGCACAGAGTCGGACACGACTGAAGCGACTTAGCAGCAGCAGCAACAAAGTATTATAAATTACCATGACTGTGGGGCTTCTCTGGTGGTTCAGTAGCAAAGAATTTGCCTGCCAGTGCAGGGGACATAGTTTCAATCCCAGGTCCAGAAAGATCCCACATTCTGTGGAGCAACTAAGCCCATGGGCCACAACTACAAAGCCTGTGATCTAGAGCCCACGAGCAACAACTATGGAGCCCAAGCGCCACAAATACTGAAGCCCGTTTCTCTGCAAAAAAGAGAAACTATAGAACTGAGAAGCTTGAACACCACAGCTACAGACCAGCCCCCTCACTCACTGTTAGAGAAAGCTTGCATGCAGCAGTGAAGACCAGAGCAGCCATAAATAAATAATCTTTTTTAAAAAATTAATTACCACTATTATTATTTTTCTTATAAAATTTTCAAATATTTTTTCTCATAAATTTTATTGAAAGATTAAATGAATATCCTAGTGATCTAAACACAATGGCAAAAGAATCAAAAAGTAGTCAACTGTAGTGGTCTTGGCTCATAGATAGTAAAATGAAGAAAATATTAGTTTTAATATTTTTAAAATACAGAATTTTAGCTCTTTTTGCCTTTTAATTTCTTGGAAACTGTTTCTCTTTGAAGCTCCTCAAGGATGGAGAGTGGGCACCTGTATGTAAAATAAGTGCTAATAAAGAGACAAATGTCAGAATTTCCAGCGGCGAAATTTCCAGTGGTGATCCAGTGACTAAGACTCCACAGTCGCAATGCACGGGGCCTGGGTTTGATTCCTGGTTGGAAAACTAGATTCCACATGTCACATCTAAAGATCCTGCATGCTGCAACAAAGGTCAAAGATCATGTGTGCTGAAACTAAGACCTGGAACAGGGAAGTAAATATAAATATTTTTTTACAAAAGAGACAAATGTCTATGACCACTTATGAACAATCTTAATCAGGACAGTAATTAATTAAGGCAATTTTCTGAAAGAAAACTAATTATGTGACCTAGTGATTTCCAAGCACCATTTCTGGGCACAGGCTTTCAAACTTTTTTGACCAGGGCCTTTAGTAAGAAATATTTTATATTGTGACCCAGAACACATATACATGTGCATGAGTATATGCTTGTGCATGTGTGATATACACAAACACAAAAATGGAAATAATTGTTTTCTTTTACAAAATACCATGTATACTTACCTTATGTGATATATACTCTTATTTTCAAAATCCTATTTTGTAAAATGAAAAAACAAAAAACCCTGGTCATAACCCATTACATAGATTACATGACCCACATAGGGATTATACCTATAGTTTTTTAAACATTTTTGTTCTAATTTTAAGTAAAATTACTGTAATCCACTGTAGAAATAACCCTACATCATTCTTAAGTATTGGCAGGCATCACAAAATTTAAAAAACTAAGGATAGATTATTTAAGTTGTTAGTAAACATTGATCATACTACAACTAAAAGAAAAGTTAAATTCATATTGCCATTACTGGTTATAGTCATCAAAGGGAAAAAAAAGCACATTGGTATGAGACAGCATCCTTCTGGGTAACCTGTGAACATTATCCCTTCACAAATTTCTAACACCTTTGGCTTGCTTGACTTCTATAGACCACCTCAAGAAGAGTGGAGACAGTTTCTACTCAAAAGATAAGGTCCCTGAGTTCATCTTTCCCCAACTCACCACCACTCTGACTACCACATTATCTTTTTCTGTTGAACTTTTCATATACCAATTCATTCATTCAGCAAATATTTACTCAGAGCCTACCATATTCCAGGTACTCTTCTGGGCTACAAACAAAAATAGTTTTCACTTTAAGGAATTGACAGTCTTATAACATAATAATAATTGACATTTATAGTGCTTTTAATGTACCAGGCACCATTTTAGATGCTTTACATAAATTAACTCAATTAACCCACAAAGCAACCATTAGTTAAGGTACTATTATTAACCCCATATTGCAGATAAGAAAACTGAGGCATAAAGAGTCTATGTCATTCACCCAAAGCGTCACAGGTAGTTAGTGGTGAGGCTGCAGTTCAAACCCAGAAAACCTTTAGAATTCATATTCTCAATCACTATACCACTATTTCTTCTCTATGTAGGGGGAAGAAGGGGACAGGAGGACAAAAGGGGGTCAGATGAGCCAGATGATAATTAAATGTATGTTAAGTAGTGATAAATCCTATGCAGAACAATAAATGTAAAGGATATAGTAAGAGGGAAGAAAGGTTTCTATTTTATGTGGGTTAGTCAAGGAAGGCCTTGTTGATAAACTATTATTTGAGCAGAGACCTGAAGGAAGTGAGGAGCAAATCATGGAACTATCTGGATAAAGACTGTTGCATGCACGGGAACACTGAGTTCTTGGAGGTAGGAGCATGTATGCATTTTTCAAGGAACAGTGAGTTAACCAATGTGGCTACTAGAGAGAAGGCAAACAAGACAGGAACAGGAGATGAAGTCAGGTTAGGAACAGATCATGAAAAGCCATTATAAGGGTTCTGCCTTGTACTCTAAGAGACAAGTAAAGCTACTGGAAGTTTCAAGCAAGAGGGGTGATAAAATTTTACTCAGTTTTAATATTAAAACATAACTGGCTGCTGCTACAAGAGACTATGGGGAAAAGCAGAAGCAGGAAGAGAAGCTAAAGCAATAATCCAGGGGCGAGATGATGGTAGCATGAACCCAGTCTGCTGAGCTTGTTCTAGGGTGAGAAAGTTTTAGGGTACAAATTACTCAATTAACCAAGATTGGGTTCAAAGGAATAAACCACCACTTGTTTAGTCAACTTTTCAGGCCCCTGAAAAATATCTTTTCCCTATTTGCCACCTACTCATCTTGGTTTCAAGTCAAAGTTTTTCTGTTCAGAGACAATGCAACTGAAGCTTTGAGCTCTGCCAAAAGAAAACCATTTCTGATATGCGAGGGTGCTAAGTCGCTTCAGTGTGTCTGACTCTTTGCGACCCTATGGATTGCAGCCTGCCGGGTTCCCTGTCCATGTTGCCCAGGTCATCTTTTCAACCCAAGGATCCAACCCGCGTCTCTAATGTCTCCTGCATTGGCAGGCAGAGTCTTTACCACTAGCGCCACCTGGTGCTATTCTGGTACATGGTGTTTCAAATCTTGACTCAGTTTCACTAAGATCAATTTCCCTCTTCTCTGTCATCTTTTCTACTGATCAAAGCGCAACACCAGCGAGTGGGTGGGAAAACAGGTGTAGACACACAAATGAAATGGCTGTTTCATCAGGTTTGCAGACGGCACACGTCCTCAAATATATTCCTCTCTCTAAATTTAAATCCTAACTAGAAGTTCAGGATTATTAAGGTGTAAAAGGGGTAGGACCATATTCAAATAAGGGAACTCACTTCCCTTACAATAAAGCTAATACAGGAAAAAAGAGCTGAGTCAGCACGGCAAAGGGTTTAAGAAAATGGACTCTAAAGTCAGACTCCCTGGATCTGAATCCTGACTACATCCCATTACCAGCTGTGGTCCCCGGGGCAAGTTACTCAACTTCATTTTCTTCCTGGACTTTAAAAAAAAAGGGGGGGGGAGGGGAAGTAACATACTACTAGTGTCTACCTCATAAAGTTACCAGAAGTAACTAAGTTAATATTGGGAAAGTGCTTTGAACAGTGCTGGCGGACACGTAAGTGCTATTTAAATATTCGTGTTTTGTTTTTTTAAATCAACAGTTGGCAAAAGCCTATACATTCTTGAGTGAATCAGACTAAAAGACGCTGTGGCAATGTTATAAAACTATCGTGCTCATTGTTTAAAATAAGCCCCCAGTAGATAATGGCAGCCGTGGGAAAATACAAACCATTCTGGCTATCGGAACCTAATCTTATCCTAGGATGAGGGGAAAGAGAGTTCCGAAGGACACTGGTGCTAGGACCGAGTGTTTGAAGGGCTCAGGAACAGACGAAGGGGATGGGGGTGGGGGCACGGACGCTGACTTTCAACTAACAAGGCCCTTCCAGGTTCCGGGGCAGCCTCCTCTGCCCTCATCTTTCCAGCCAAGCCCTGGCCAAGAAGACCCGCTGCCTCCTCCCCACACCCAATCCAGAGTCACAGCGCACAGTCCGGACTTTTCAAAGGCCCTGCGGTAGCCCGACTCCGAAGCTCACCGGGCAGCCGTGGCACCACCTCTGAATCCTTGACAACCGCAGCCTGGATAACGATAAACTACAAAGGCCGGAAGTGCGTCACACCGCGGCTCTCAGGATGTGTTCCTTCTAGTAAGCCCGGAGGTTTTCACACCTCTGTGGTCGCCGCTCTGAATCCGCTGCTAGGCGTAGGGAGGCGCTGGCTTTCATAGTCTCTTTCAAGGGGCTGGGCGTGGGGTATACAATAACTGTCCAACACAGTGTTATCTGTACACTATTTCATTTACAGATACTAACTCACTTATTCTACATAACAGTCCTGTGGGTTCGATATAATTATATCCGTTTCAGTTCAGTTCAGTCGCTCAGTCGTGTCCGACTCTTTGCGACCCCATGAATCGCAGCACGCCAGGCCTCCCCGTGCATCACCAGCTCCCGGAGTTCACTCAGACTCACGTCCACCGAGTCGGTGATGCCATCCAGCCATCTCATCCTCTGTCGTCCCCTTTTCCTCCTGCCCTCAATCCCTCGGCACATTCTATCTACATTTATCAATTACTATTTCCTGCAAAGAAAACTTTGTGTGCACCTTATTTTCTAGCACAAGATATTCCAGGTTCATTTTATACTTTTCCTGCCTTAGACCTGGAATCCGCCATTGCTCCATGAAGCTGTGGTTCCTTTTAATGTAGAATGATATACAGAAACTAAGATCTGAATTTTGAATAATAAACTCATTGCTACTGGGATAGATCATTGTTTTTAGGCCCTATCATTAGACCCCCCCCCCCCCCTTTTTTTTTTTTAGTAACACATGCGTGCGTGCTAAGTCTGGTCACTACCATCCGACTCATTTGCGACCCTATGGACTATAGCCCGCCAGGCTCCTCTGTCCATGGGGATTCTCCAGGCAAAAATATTGGAGTGGGTTGCCCAGCCCTCCTCCAGGGGATCTTCCTGTCCTTGGGATCTAGCCCGCATCACTTACATCTCCTGCACTGGCGGGTGGATTCTTTACCACTATGGCCACCTGGAAAGTCATCATTAGACCTTAAGGCTGGAATAAAATATACATCTGATAAGGATTTTATAAAATATTGCCAATTCAAATACAACTTCACAGATTTCTTCTTCGTTTTCACCGTTGCACATATGATCTTCCGTTCTTCCATAGGAAAAAAAAACCCTGTTCCGAACAACATCCATATAGTCACTCAATTTGCTCTTACAATATATTTTTTTTTAATTTTTAAAATATCAACATCATTAGCAATAACACATCTACTATGTTCAGTTCTCAGTTTCTTTGCTTGCTTTATTTGTTCTTGAATTGTATCCCATTAAGGGAGATAGAGTACATATACATAACTTATTTGAATTCTTTTCTCTGTGTAGCTATATTATAAACTTGATATACAGTTAGTCATTTGTTTCTGTTTTATTCAGTTTCAAGATTTGCTTTCTTCTCCTTTCTGAACATGCAAAACAGTTCAAAATTAAAATTACATAAAAATATATATTCAGAGTTTTGGGTCCATCCCTAACTCCTTCATCTCATATATACTCTTGCCCCATTTTTATTAGTTTTATCCTTTCCTTCTTCCTACTTCCTTCTATCATCCCTTCCCTTCCTTTCTTGTACAAAAACAAACTTTTACCCCTTTATATCTACGCTGCTGCTGCTGCTAAGTTGCTTCAGTCGTGTCTGACTCTGTGCGACCCCAGAGACAGCAGCCCACCAGGCTCCCCCATCCCTGGGATTCTCCAGGCAAGAACACTGGAGTGGGTTGCCATTTCCTTCTCCAATGCAGGAAAGTGAAAAGTGAAAGTGAAATCGCTCAGTCGTGACCGACTCCTAGCGACCCCATGGACTGGAGCCTACCAGGCTCCTCTGTCCATGGGATTTTCCAGGCAAGAGTACTGGAGTGGGTTGCCATTGCCTTCTCACTTTATATCTATAAATAATGTTATATATACTCTTTTGCATCTTACGTTAATAAAAATAAGCTGGTGCATGTGCATGCTCAGTTGCTTCAGTCGTGTCCAACTCTTTGCAACCCCATGAACTGTAGCCTGCCAGCCTCTTCTGCCCATGGGATTTTCCCAGCAAGAATACTGGAATGGGTTGCCATTTCCTTCTCCAAGAATAAGCTGGAAATCATCCTAAATCTGTTGATGGAAATAGTCTTTTTCTTTTACCATGACATGGTACTTCATTGCATTGGAAAAGGAAATGGCAACCCACTCTAGTATTCTTGACTGGGAAAATCTCATGGACAGAGGAACCTGATGGGCTACAGTCTGTAGGGTCGGAAAGAGTCAGACACGACTGAGCAACTAAGCGCACACACTATTGGTTTTTTAACCAATCTTTTAGTGATGGGTATTTGGATTCTTTCCAGTATTTTGCTTTAACAAATAATGCTGCAATGAACAATGAAGAGAGAAGGAAGGTGTCTTTGTAAGCGTTGTATCATTTTGCACTTTCAACAACAATGTGAGATGGTGCCTGCTTTCACACAACCTCCCTAATTGTATGTTTTCAGGCTTTTGAATATTGCTGATCTGATAGGTCATTAGGTACTGTATACAGGTCAGGAAGCAACAGTTAGAACTGCACATGGAACAACAGACTGGTTCCAAATAGGAAGAGGAGTACGTCAAGGCTGTATATTGTCACCCTGCTTATTTAACTTCTCTGCAGAGTACATCATGAGAAATGCTGGGCTGGAGGAAGCACAAGCTGGAATCAAGATTGCCAGGAGAAATATCAATAACCTCAGACATGCAGATGACACCACCCTTATGGCAGAAAGTGAAGAAGAACTAAAAAGCCTCTTGATGAAAGTGAAAGAGGAGAGTGAAGAAGTTAGCTTAAAGCTCAACATTCGGAAAACTAAGATCATGGCATCTGGTCCCATCACTTCATGGCAAATAGATGGGGAAACAGTAGAAACAGTGGTTGACTTTATTTTGGGGGGCTTTACAGTGGAAACAGTGGCTGTCTTTATTTTGGGGGCCTCTAAAATCACTGCAGATGGTGACTGCAGCCATGAAATTAAAAGACACTTAGTCCTTGGAAGGAAAGTTATGATCAACCTAGACAGCATATTAAAAAGCAGAGACATTACTTTGTCCACAAAGGTCTATCTAGTCAAGGCTATGGTTTTTCCAGTGGTCATGTATGGATGTGAGAGTTGGACTATAAAGAAAGCTGAGCACTGAAGAATTGATGCTTTTGAACTGTGATGTTGGAGAAGACTCTCGAGAGTCCCTTGGACTGCAAGGAGATCCAACCAGTCCATCCTAAAGGAGATCAGTCCTGGTGTTCATTGGAAAGACTGATGTTGAGGCTGAAACTCCAATACTTTGGCCACCTGATACAAAGAGCTGACTCATTTGAAAAGACCCTGATACTGACAAAGATTGAGGGCAGGAGGAGAAGGGGACGACAGAGGATGAGATGGTTGGATGGCATCACTGACTCAATGGACATGGGTTTGGGTAGACTCTGGCAGTTGGTGATGGACAGGGAGGCCTGGCGTGCCGTGGTTCATGGGGTCGCAAAGAGTCGGATACAACTGAGCAACTGAACTGACCTGAAAGAACTACACACTAAATGCTAAAATCCCTGTTAAAAATGAACTCACAGTGCCAAATGTTGCTGAGGATTATGGAGCAATGGAAATTTGCATACACTGTTGATAAGAGTGTAAAATTGGCAACACCATTTTTGGGAAATTCTTTGGTATATCTACTGAAGTTGAACGTGTGCATATTCTACGACACAGGAGTTCCACTTTTAGTTATATTGCTGCCAGCAGTGTATATATATTTACATATGAAGACACACTTTAGCCGCATTTTTTATAGTTCTAAACCAGAAGCAATCCAAAAGTCCATTAACAGAAAGATGAATACAAAAATGGAAGTTTATTCATAAAATGGTACGAATGATGAAAGTGAATGAACTACAGCTACAAGCCACAGTGATAACTTTCACAAACGTAATGATGAGTGAAAGAAACCAGACACAAAAGATGCATATTTCATGATTCCATTTATATCAAGTTTAAAACAGGGAAAACGAATCTCTGTGTTAGAAGCCACAACAGGGAGAAAGAAAGGAATAGTTAGGGAGGGAACACAACTGGGGTCTTCTGGGGAACTGGTAATGTTCTATTTTTTGATGTTGGTGGTAGTTGTGTGGGTGATTTCACTTCAGGAATTTCATTTAGCTGTACACCTAAGATTTGTGTACTTTTAAAATAGATATACTATATTTCAATAGTTTGTATTTTTTTAAATCAAACAATTTCTACAGATGAAGAAACTGAGAAATGGATTTAAGTAATTTTTCCTCGAGGCTTTTAAATATTATTATTATTACTGAAAAATATTGTCATTACTGAAGTTTAGTGAGTTTAAGGACACTCCAATTCAGGAGTTTCATCAGTTCTCATTCTCCGGTTTCCACTTTCCCTTCTCCTTATTCTATTCCTCCCCTCTTAATAACCACTAGACCACTGTATCTCCGGGTTCTCATTTTGTTCCTTGCACCTGTTATCATTCAGTCATCCATCACTGATCTTTTAGCACACATTCATTAAGAGTAGGTACATGCACTTTAGGACTCAAAATGCCATGACTTTATTTAGGACTGAGGCAGGCTGTTGATTGCCCACTAAGTAAGTAGCTCCTTTTTATTAGATATCAGAACTTGAATTTTTTATTTGTGTCCATTGGCACCTAGAATAAAAATTAACTGAGCAATGAAGTTTGGAGAGCTTCCTAACTGGTGACCGCACTGAGACGCAGGAAAGGCATGCCCTGAAAGTGAATGCTCTGCCCACTGCTCCTCCCTGTCATATCTTGCCCTATGCATACCTTGAATTTGGCTATTCCTGAGTTATATTTTTTATAATAAATTGGTACGTGTGTGCTAAGTCATGTCTGACTCTTTGAGATCTATGGACCATAGCCCTCCAGGCTCCTCTGTCCATGGGATTCTCCAAGCAAGAATACTGGAGTGGGTTGCTGTGCCCTCCTCCAAGGGATCAAACCCATGTCTCTTAGGTCTCCTGCATTGGCAGGCGGGTTCTTTATCACTAGCGGCCTGGGAAACCCCCCAAAAAGTGCTTTTCTGCCAAAACCTGGGATTGAACCAGGCACCTTTAGATCTTCAGTCTAACGCTCTCTCAGCTGAGCTATTTCAGCCCCAAGATAAGTTGGTAAAAGTATATAAAATGTTTCTTTGAATTTTGTGAGCTGTTCTAGCAAATTATCAAATCTGAGGAGGGAGTTGTAGAAGCGCTTGACTTTATAGTTGGCTGGTCAGAAGTACAGGTGGCCTGAATTTGTTATTGGCTTCTGAAGTGGAGGTATGAGAGCAGGTAGTTAACTAGATGTGAGCTGAGAAAGGGGGTGGGAGCAAGAGCCAGGTGACTGGAAATGGTCCATCTTGTGGCAACAGGAGTCCTAGAGGCAAAGAAAGGATGCACTAGATGGGAATTTCTGGTCTCTGAATGTCACCTTTTGCTCATTATGCCCTCATTACAATAAAGTTAGCCTTACAGAAAAGACGTGCCCATTATGTACTGACACCATGACACTTCTGCTCAAGACTAAAGAGGGGTGAAAATTTTCTCTTCCCCTGGGGAAGGTAGAGCTGGGATGAAAATCAAAAGATTTGATCCAACACCTCTGCCTCTTCAATGAATATTATCTGTGCAATCATTTTCACATTCCATATAACCAGCTTGCTGAAGGAACTCAGAGCAGCTGCTCACCTGATCCTGCCTATGCTCCCTCCTGACAGTGTACTATTGCTTAGTAAATTCTCACTTTGCTGTCTTAGCTTCCCTGTCTCAACTCTGAATTCTTACTGCAACAAGAATAGAACCTATTCTCCAATAATAAAATTTTGTGGAATTGAGCCCTTAATCTGTGAGGTCTATCCTAACTTTGGGTTCAGTTCAGTTCAGTTCAGTCACTCAGTCGTGTCCAACTCTTTGCAACCCCATGAATCGCAGCACGCCAGGCCTTCCTGTCCATCACCAACTCCCGGAGTAGTGTTAGAATTAAATTGAGGGGGCTTTCCTGGTGGTTCAGTGGTTTACGAGTCCACCTTGCAATGAAAGGGACACTGGTTCCACCCCTAGCCTGGGAGGACCCCACCTGTCCAGGGAAACTGAGCCCATGCACCACAACTAATGAGCCTGTGCTCTGGAGCCCATACTGAAGCCTATGCACCCTGGATCCCGTGCTCCACAAGAGAAGCCGCTGCAATGAGGAGACCTCTCACTGCAGCCAGAGAGAGTAGCCCCCACTTGCCGCAGCTAGAGAAAGCCTGCACTGAGCAAGGAAGACGCAGCACAACCAAAAAATAGAAGTGAACCATCCAGTTGGTTTTAGAGAATCGGTTATTGGAGGGGGGGTGGGAACCCAATGTGTTTGGTATCAGAAGTGGTAAACAGAACACACAAAGGTTTTCTTGACTTGACTTTTGAGCATGATTTTGATGGAACATCTATTTAAAGGAGGATATATTTCATGTTATTGTTGAGCTTTCCTATTCAGAATAAAGCATCATAGTCTCTTGGACAAAATGTCCCTCCTCAGAAGTCTCCTCAAAGCTCCTTTAACATCCTTGTTCCTCAAGGTGTAGATGAATGGGTTGGCCATGGGAGTAATAACACAGTAAAACAGCGTCAGAACTTTGATAAGGTCTTGAGGGCTGTCCCCTGAAGGCTGCATATAGATGTAAATGCCAGGGCCATAAAATAAAGACACCACTAATAAGTGCGAAGAACAAGTGTTGAAGGCCTTAAGTCTCCCATCAGCAGAAGGGATTCGAAATACAGCTTGTGCAATATAACTGTAAGAGACAAGAATCATAGAGAGGGGACCCATTATCAGGAAGGTGGCCACCACCGCTAAAGTAAGCTCGTTGACTGTGGTGTCCACACAAGCCATCTTAATCAGACCAGGCAGTTCACAAAAGAAGTGGTCCAGTTCTTGGTTCCCACACAGGGGCAGCTGGACTGTGAGTGTGGACTGCAGTAGTGAATTGGCCAGACCAATGAGCCAAGCAGTGCTGGAGAGCTGTCGGCAGAGCTTCTGGTTCATGATTACAGGGTATCTCAGAGGCTTACACACAGCCACATAGCGGTCTAAGGCCATGGTGCCAAGCAGGACACATTCAGTACAGCCTAGCCAGTGAAATACATAGGCCTGGGTCATGCAGCCTATATAAGTGATGTTCTTGTTGGGTCCACCTAAGTTGAACAACATTTGGGGTACAGTCGTGGTGGTGAAACAGAGGTCCAGAAAGGAGAGGCTTGTGAGGAAGAAATACATAGGACTTTGGAGTTGGGAATCTAGTTGGGAAACCAGAATAATAGCAATGTTTCCCAATAGTGTGAACATGTAGGCGGTTAGGAGGGCAAAGAAGAGAGGAACATCCAACCATGGATATTTGGTAAAGCCCATGAGAATGAAATCCTCTGGAAAACTTTCATTCATGTGCTTCATTGAATTTTGATGGGGGACACCTGCTAAAATGAAGAAAAAGAAGGATGACTTTAAAAACCCTGATTTGGGACTTCCCTGGTGGTCCAGTGGCTAAGACTCAGATATTCCAATGCAAGGGGCCTGAGTTCAACCCCTGATCAGGGGTTGCCACAACTAAGACCTGGCATAGCATGCATAAACGAATGAATGAATAAAAACATATCTTAAAAAAAACAACCCTGAGTTGGCAGAAGTTTTGACGATACCAAAGGAAAAATTATACCTTTATGGGGGAGCAATGGAGTATATCCTCAATAGAAACATTAAGGAATATAATAATTAAAATTAATATTAAAAGTCACATTTGAAACAATCCTCGCAGTAGAGAAAGTGGCTTCATTTTTCCCCCTATGTCAATGCCCTCTGTGATAGGTTAGTAGACATTCATCACCTGTTTTGGCTCTTCTGTATGATTAAAGAAGCCACTGGGAGGCGGTCTTCTCCTAGCTACCTTGCAGCTAAACGAGTGTACGACCTAAGAGGTGGGGGCTTGGGTAGGTGCTTAGATCATGAAGGTAGAGCCTTCATGTAAGGAGTGCTCTTGTAAAAGAGAACCCACAGTGATTCCTGTTCTTTCCACCAGACAAAGTTACAGCTATAAGGTGCTATCTATTAACCCAAACGTGGGCTCTAATCAGACACTGAAACTGCCAATGCCATGATCTTAGATTTCCTAGTTTCCAGAACTGTGAGATAAATGTTGTAAATAGGTCCCCTGGTCTCTGACATTTTGTTACAGCAACCCAAATGGACTAAGACATATGTCATCAGAGAAATGCAAATTAGAACAACAATCAGATTCCACCACACACCTATTAGAGTGCATGGAACCCAGAACAGTGATACCAAATGCTGATGTGGATGTGATGGGAATACAAAATGGTATGGCAACTTTGGAAGACAGTCTGGCAGTTTCTTACAAAACTAAACATACTCTTAATAATGTGATCCAGCAATCACACTCCTGGGTATTTACCCAAACGAGCTGAAAACTTATATCCACACAAAAGCCTGCACAAAGATATTTGTAATAGCTCTACTCATAATTGCCAAAATTTGGAAGCAACCAAGATGTCTTTCAGAAGGTGAATGGGTAAATTAACTGTGGTACATCCAGACAATTCAGTGCTAAAAAGACACAAGCTGTCAAGCCACAAAAAGACATAGAACTTCGAATGCTAATTACTAACTGAAAGAAGCCATCTGAAAAGGCAACATAATATACTGTATGATTCCAACTATCATACAGTATGTTTGGAAAATGCAAACCTATGAAGACAGTAAAAAGATCAGTGGTGGCCAATGTTTAGGAGGAAGGGAGGGATGACTAGGTAGAACACAGAGGATTTTTAGGCAATGAAACTACTCAGTATGATATAATGGTGTATGCGTGTCATTATACATTTTTTCAAATCCACAGAATGTACAGTACCAGAGGGAACCATAACATAATTATGGATTTGGGGTGATTATGATTTCCTGGGTAAGTTCATCAGTTGTAACAATTCTACCACCCTGGTGAGAGATGTTGATAAAGGAGGAGGTTATGCATGTGTGGGGAGTAAAGGTTATATGGGAAATCTCTGTACTCTTGCTCAATTCTGCTGTGATATAAAACTGTTCTAAAGATAAAATCTTAAAAATCCTAATACTTCCTTACTGAGTGGGACTCAGAGTAAAAGGAACAATTCTCCTCATGGCCCTCTCCACCAAGTAAACAGGGTTAAGATTGCTGCAGGCTCTGCCAGGGCAAGAAACACTACAGGTTCTTCCTAATTTGGGGCAGAAATTTGGAGACAGTATACGAGAATGAATTCTGAGATTGTTAGACCAAAAAAATTAGTTATGAATTTGTTATCATTGTTACCTTTACCAGAGAGGCTTGTTTCAATTTACTGCCTGGAGCCATGGGTATGATTTTTAATTTTCTTTTTCCTGTTGTTTTAGTTAACACTAAAACCTGGGTTTAAAGGGTCCCACCTAAATAATGTTGACTTGTCAGAATTCCCTTAGCATATAGTAGAAGGACCCCGAAGACATGTGTGGATTATGTAATATTTGCATTAACTTGACTGATGAAAACAGACTGGTGATGAAGACAAGATTCCTTGTAATGTCTCCAAAAACAAACAAAAACAACAGGAGTTGTACAATTTGATCATCTATGAGAACTGAGAGATTTATTTTTTAGGTAACAGTTCATTACATGATTCCACTGTGGCTAATGTTTATAAGGTCGTGAAAGTGTATACACTCCACGGTGATCAAACCAAAAAGATATAAGAGGATCTGGAGAGTGAAGCATAGATCTCTCTCTCTCACTCTTACTTTTGCTCTTTGTTATGTAAGGGTTAAAAGTTCTCATTTTTTGTAGTAAGTAATAAATCATATTTAAAACTAAAAATGCAGATAGAATAAAAGCATGTTATTAAGAAATATGGGTAAATAGAAGAAAACACTAAGTTATTAAAAATATGTTACCTCAGGGGAATGGGATTTGAGAGTGAGAAATGATGAGGAAGGGAACTGCTATTTTTCATTGTAAAATATTATTTTATTTTTTGAACTTTAAACATATATGTCTTTAATATAAAAGAAAATTAAGTATGAAGGAATGGAAGGGATCTGAATATTTACCAATGATGGTGAAGGCACTGGAGGGATATACATTATTTGAAAGCATGGAAAGCACACATCATCAATTATTGCAGCACAGGGTACACAATATGAGGTGGTGGAAAATCAAGTTGTAAAAACAGCTTGGGTCCAGGATATGGAAAATCTTGAATACTAGGCAAGGAATCTAATCAAATTCCTTTAAAAAATGAATTTTTAAAATTCATTTTTTTTAAAAAAAGAAGAGATGTGAAATGATTAGAGCAGCACTTTAAAACATTTATTATGACTGAATAACTAGGGACTCAAAAAGAGACTGGAAGCTGGGAGGTTACTACAAAAGTATGTGGGAGAGAGTCTGAGAATGTTAGCTCTCATAGTGATAGTGGGAATGAAGAGCAAATTAAGAATGTCGGAGAGAGGAAAGAGCAGAAAGAATGTTTGAAGTTTCAATCTGAGGTGCTGAAAGAATGAAAATTCAGTTAACAGAAAGAAGCATGTATATGAAAATTGATAGGAATACATGATTTAACCAAGAAAAGAGCTCAGAAAAAAAAAAAAATTTAAACTTGACCTATAAAAATTGGCCCTGAGGATCCATTCACCAGAGGATGGATTCCTGCTTCATCCAGACATCTCTAGTTCAACCTGACCAACTACCCACTTATAAAATATCA
Organism: Oryx dammah; assembly: GCF_014754425.2. Classification (NCBI taxonomy): domain Eukaryota; kingdom Metazoa; phylum Chordata; class Mammalia; order Artiodactyla; family Bovidae; genus Oryx; species Oryx dammah. The sequence goes on from NW_024070195.1 coordinate 21,799,920, forward strand.
TACAGCTACCTGAATTCATGAAAAGGATGGTTTGTTGTGGCTGTTTAATCACCAAGAACAGGGACACAGATAGAAAGAGGCAGAAGCAGAGACAATGGAGTATGTCTCCAGAAAAGATAATAGACTATATTTGCCAGGAAGTTCATACATTTGAGTATAAAATGGCTGAAAACCAAGATCCCATTGCCCCCACTCCACTTTGCAAATCCTCACTTTTTTTTTAACCATTGGTTATTGTTTATATTTTTGATCCTCAAATTTATCTTCAGAGTACTGGCCTTCATTCATTCATTTTAAAGCAAAAAGAAAAATTTTATTACTGAGAAATTCTTTCTGATCTTCACATTGAGGTGTAACAAAAATGACAGTATTAGTCTTTAGAGAATTGCTTTTTGGTGGCTTGACCTGCCTTCTGATTCCTCCCCATCTCCTAGACAATTGGATTTTGTTGGACATAATTCTGGGATTAACATAATTTTGAACAAATGACAACCATTGGTCTGGCATAATGAGAAATCATTTAGCTCATAGAGGTATCTTATCCCGCCTGATCTTGTCCAAAACTCAGAACCTTCGCTTTCTATCTCAAAACAAAACTGAACAAAACCCAATATCATCTAGGATGGTATGAATAGAAAGAGACATCACTAGAACTTACCTCTTCTTATTTGAATTTGTATTTAGGAGATGTCTTTAGCTATAGAAGTTTAGTCAGGAGAAAGGTTGCAAAAGAGTTGGATCCCAACAATCCTGAGAGAGGGAAGCAAATATGATAAGGTCAGGGCTTCAGTAAAACTCACTAAGGGTCTCGATATGCAAGTAGGGTGAATGTGATTCTGGAGGCATCGAATGATCTGTATTGGTTCCAAATTTGATTTAAAAGCAGATAAAACCAGTTTGCATCCAGTGTGCCAGTGATGCCATAGGGGCTGTCATTGGTGAATTAATCTCCTTGGAGATACTGTCTATCTTTTGTTTACACTTTTGGTCACGATTGAAGATTGCATCAGTTCTTCCACTCATTAATTCCATCTTAATAGGGCTTCCCTGGTGACTCAGACGGTAAAGAATCTGCCTGCAATGCAGGAGACCTGTGTTTGATCCCTGAGTCAGGAAGATCCCCTGGAGAAGGGAATGGCTACTCATTCCAACCCACTCCAGTATTCTTGTCTGGAGAATTCCATGGACATAGGAGTTTGGCTGACTATAGTCCACGGGGTCACAAAGAGCTGGTCATGACTGAGACACCATCATTTTTCACTAGCTGAATAATACACTATATTTAAATCTAAAGAATCAGGGCATGAAGAGAGCATGTCCAAGGCAAAAAACAAAAACAAACAAACAAAACCAAAACCAACCAAATAACAGAATCTAGGAGATGAAGAAGATTAATTCAATTTGTCTATATGGCCTGCTCATTTTTTCATGGAGAACCTCCTACAGAGACTTCTGAGGTTTTATATTTTCCTCCTCCCTAAGTTAAATGCATTAAGCAACTGTTCACTGGGCTGATTATCTTCCAGCAGAAAACAGAACGTTATCTCAGGATCCCTAACCAATAGGACTAAGGATTGAGATCAGTCTAAGTTGCTTAATGTTATTTAGCTTTGTGGCCAAAAACTTCATTCTTGACTCTAATGAAATTAGAAGATAGATATCATGAGAAAAGCATGGATTCCAGAATTAGATCTGAATTTGACATTTAATTTTGTCACTTTGTTACCATGAATATTATTGAATTTGTTTCCTCATCTTCAAAGAACTGATTATAACACATATTTGATAGGATTGTTGGGCTAATTAGATGACGGCATGTCTGGAAACCCTTGGAATGTAGCAGACTTCCAATAATGGTAACTTGATGATAATGAGAGTAAGCAGATGTTCATGAATCAGTACAAAAGTGCTAATAGTGTACAAAAGTGACCTCACTTTCAGTTCTGTTGTGTGTGCAATATTTTAAGCTAGATACTTGCAAATGTGATTCACTTACTTCAAAATCACTTGGAGTGCTTGTGAAAAACACACATATCTGGGACGTCCACCAAAACAGAATTAAAACCTCTGGGGATGAGTTTTAACTAGTTCCCAAGGCAATTTAAATGTATATTGGGCTTGGGAATCATTGCATTATAGAATCATTTTGTTGTTTTCTTTTTAATTATAAAATTAAAGTTCAGGTTCTAGTGGGGCCAATTTATATATTCCCTTTGGGACTAAAGCCCTTCCATGAAGACTGAAGGAACATAAGCAAATGTAAATTACCATTATTATAATGTAGTAATATTTGGAAAATCATATATAAAACAGATAACATAATGCTGAGTTCCCTAAAATCACTAATAAATTGCAATGGGAGCTCAGAAATAGGCTTTAAGAGTTGGTACAGTTTTGTCGCCACACCCTACCCCCCACCTCCCAGTTAGAAATGAGAGGACAGGGAAAGATGAAAAACAAAAGGCCATTTTCTTTGTTTCCATAAAGTGACCCACCATCTTCTCTTCCAAGTTTTGTTTGTTTGTTTGCTTGTTTCTGGCTCCAATCCTGCAAGGATGAACCCTCACTTTCTGCATTGGAAGGGCAGCGGCTTGAGGCTGGAATGTCGGGAAGTCCTCGCCTTATCTTTAGATCTGAGAATTTTTGCAGTTACAGCTGCTTCTGCGTGATTGAATCAAAATTTACAGTAATACCTAGTACACTGGAGAATTAGAAGCAGTGCGGAGTTAATGAAGAATTTGGGCCCCTATGAAAAGGGAAGAAAAAAAGTAGAGGCCCCACTGGGATTCGAACCCAGGATCTCCTGTTTACAAGACAGGCGCTTTAACCAACTAAGCCATGGAGCCCGCACTTAAGCCCGCGTTATACTCGGTCTGTCCTTACCGTGAGATTAAATATTTTTGAGGCAGTTTGTGGGGTTTAGAGCAGTTTACTGTGAGAAAAGAGACAAACTTCAAGAAGACGTTTTGCTTACTTAGACGCGCTGCTGAAAAATACAAGCTGGAAAAGTTTCAGGCAGCTTGAATGTTGGAACCAACAGGACTTCAACTAATTCAATGGGAATCGTCATTAAAAGTCGCAGCTACTCACTTTTTCCAAAAGGGATAAATTCTTCTAAAAGCAAACTTTGCTGTTACTGCACCTCGACTTTTGTAACTGAGTTTCTTCATTCCAGTAACCTAAATGAGGGGCTCTAAAAATGGAACTCCACTAACGGGTCTAAGCCCGTTAGACCGCCGAGTGGGGGCACCTAGCGTTCCTACACGTTTGCACTCAGCAAGCGGTGACTTGAAGGGGAAGGACCGCGAGCGGAGAAGGCGGCTGGAAGTGTAGAGTTCAGCTACAGAGTCAGGCACATCGCCCTCTAAAAATCCAAAACCGCCAGCGTCAAGGTGGTTGTAAAGACTCAGATCACACAACCACAGTTGTAAAGCCCCTCGGAGTGCTGAACGGGGAGAGGGCCTAACGGTCCCCTGCGGACCACAGGGTGTTCACTGGATCCAGGTACCATCCTCTTTAGGTGGAGAGCCTTACAGTTCCAGAGAATCACCCACTGAACCCTGCCCACCAAGGGCCCGCTTTCCAGGCCAATAGGTCCTCAAGTCGCAAAGAAGGCAATGCCTTCTTCCCTCTAACCAGGTTCCTGCACTCCGCTATGACCCGCCCTTCCTTCTCCCAAGTCGCAACCCCGGCAGGGACAGGCCGAGATCTAGGTCTGAGGTTAGTACCCTGATCGCGACTGCGGTCCGCCTGAACGCCCGGAAGGCGACAGAGGTAGCTGACTGGGGGGATCGTGGTAGGATAAAGCAGGTGAAGCTAGCACGTGGGCCTCTGATATTCTCAAGGGTAGAAATCAAATCTCCTATTTTGTTCAAAGGAAGCAAAAAAAGCAGTCTATTTAAACAGACTACAGAAGTTTCTTAATAAGTTTTGGAAATGAGAAAAATGTTTAATTTAAAGCCCTTTTGGAGGTAGTGTGGGAGCCCTTCTAGGATGCAGAATTAAGTCTCTCATTTCTTTAGAAACATGGGTTCAGACCCCACTCCCATATCCCAGGCCCCACAGGTCCGCAAATGGAACCTAAGTAAATAGGCCCTTCCTTAAAAGCTAAAGGAAAACTCCTGCTTCCGGAATTAGTTTAGGTAAGAGTTCTTTCACCGAGGGCAAGTAGCTAAAGGTGTGGGGGTGTGTGTGTGCAGCTCAGTCGTGTCGGACTCTTTCTGACCCTATGGATTGGAGCCCACAAAGTTCCTCTGTCTATAGGATTCTCCAGGCAAGAATACTGGAGTGAGTTGCCACTTCCTTCTCTAGGGTGGGAAACCTTCCTAATCCAGTCCTTTCCTCTGTCCTAGTTCATGGAGTTTCTCAGAGACATTCAAACTAAAGAACTACAATGAAATAATATTTTCTATCAAGCAGACTAAACAAAAATAATTGTAGTAGTGTTGCCTATTAGCACTTGAAGTCATTGTATGAGTTTCCTCTGGCTTCTGTAACTAATTACCACGTCTCAGTAGCTTTAAAGAACAGAAATTAATTTCCCCACAGTTCTGGAGGTCGGAAGTCCAAAGTCAGTATCACTGGGCAGAAATCAGGGTTTTGACAGGGTCATACTCCCTGTGGAGGCTGTAGGGGAGAATCTGTCTTTGTCTCTTCCAGCTTCTGGTGGCTACCAGCCTTCCTTGATTTGTACTTGCATTTCCTCTGCTTTTGTATTCACATTGTCTTCTGTTCCATAATCTCCCTATGCCTCTCTCCTTTAAGAACACTTGGCATGGCATTCAAGCTCCATCTGGATAATCCAGGATAAATTCCCCATCTCAAGATCCCAAACTCAATCCCCTCTGCAAAGACGCTCTCATTTTTCATTTTTTATCTTCTTGCCATATAAGGTAATATTGACAGCTTCCAGAAATTAGGATGTAGGATGGAAATATTTTTTGAAGGATCATTTTTTCAGTCTGCCCTACAGTAGAAACATCCTGATTCCTCCACCTACAGACAAGAGGTTAACTGGTTATAACCTCAGTTTCTTTCTTTTAATAAAATAGGAATAATAATATGAACTTTCTTATATATTACTGAGAATATAAAAGAACTATGACAATATCTGGGGCTTTGTAAGAATTTAATGGCTGTTAATTCTCAATGTCACAGCAATGTTCTGTGTGGGTCATGGTGTCAAGGAAACAAGCCCTTCCTTGGCTCTCTGGGGATAAATTAGTAACATTTAGGAAAGACTAAGACAAGAACCACCGAAATTACCATCACACATATTTAATTTAGCAATTGTATTTTCTGAAATTTCTATAATACACACACTTATGAAATGCAGATATTATTTATTTGTGTTGTTTATATTGTTAAATGTGGCTTGTTAAATAAAAATATATCCATAACATGGAATATTTTTGAGACAAAAGAAAAATAAGCTATTTCTATGCTGATATGGAAATGGAGGCTTAAAACTCAACATTCAAAAAACGAAGATCACAGCATCTGGTCCTATCACTTCATGGCAAAAAGATGGTAAAACACTGGAAATGGTGACAGAATTTATTTTCTTGGGCTCCAAAATCACTGCAGATGGTGACTGCAACCATGAAATTAAAAGACTTTTGCTCCTTGGAAGAAAAGCTATGACCAACCTACACAGCATATTAAAAAGCAGAGACCTTACTTTGCTAACAAAGGTCCCTATAGTCAAAGGGTTTTTCCGGTAGTCAGGTATAGATGTGAAAGTTGGACCATAAAGAAAGCTGAGCACCAAAGAATTGATGCTTTTGAACTGTGGTGTTGGAGAAGACTGTTGAGAGTCCCTTGGACTGCAAGGAGATCCAACCAGTCCATTCTAAAGGAGATCAGCCGTGGGTGTTCTTTGGAAGGAATGATCAGAAGCTGAAGCTCCAATACTTTGGCCACATGATGAGAACTGACTCATTGGAAAAGACCCTGATGCTGGGAAAGATTGAATGTGGGAGGAGAAGGGGATGACAGAGGATGAGATGGTTGGATGGCATCACCGACTCAATGGACATGAGCTTGAGTAAGCTCTGGGAGTTGGTGATGGACAGGGAGGCCTGACGTGCTGCAGTCCATGGGGTCACAAAGAGTCTGACATGACTGAGTGACTGAACTGAACTGAACTGAAAGGCAAGGTGCAATAGAATAGATTTGAAAAGTGCAAAATATGAGAAAAATAATAGGCTTCTTCTGGTTTGTAAGCAAAAAGCACACCTTTAACTTCAGGCGTGAAGTTATCATTCCTTATATGTTTGTGTGAGGAATCAGAATCCAGTGCTGGAGTGGAATGAAATAGGATGAAGACTGATTTTCAATTAAAACATCCTAATAACTATCAACCAATTTCTGCTCATCTAATAACTATCAAAGTTCTGCTTATTTCTTATTTTTGTTTATTTCTTAAATCTGTAAGAACATTTCAAAACCAGTTGACATACTCTCTGCAGAAACTTTTAAAGTGGTCAAACGACTGCTTTAAAGTGGATCTACAATAGAGATGGCAGCGGTGGGATTCGAACCCACGCCCCCGAAGAGACTGGAGCCTTAATCCAGCGCCTTAGACCGCTCGGCCACGCTACCATGTCAGTACGCTGCTGAAACTTCTTAGCAGTTGAAAAGACTTGCACAAGCCTGTGTTATTTTTCCTAGCGTATTTTCCCCCTCCACATACAACTCTCATCTCATCCAAGAATAAAATCCGCAAATAGGTTCCTACTTTGGGAGATTCACATTTGCCTTCTGTGCTACTTTTCTGATACTCGAAAGTAAAGGGAGACGCAGCCAATGCATAACATCCCTCAAACTCGAAGTCATAAACTCGAATCAGTCATTAAAAAAAAAAAAAAAAGATTAGAAATCGCCGGCACAGCACCCACCGAAACTCGAGATGCAGAGATCAGGAGTCTCCAATTTGTCAACTGCGTTTGGGAGTCAGCAGTGGAAAGTTATTTTTTATTTCTTCACCTAGAAAACAGAGACGCTCTTCTCCCCGCTCACAAGGAACTTGGGTTTGTGTGTTTGTGAGTTTGTGTGTCTGTGTGTGATTTCTTACTAAAGAAAACAACTGCGCAAACCGACCTACTTTTCGCTGAATGTGATCATGGTCTTAATTTACAAAGTTCAGGGAGGGGATTAGTTTGCTTTCAGTACGTGGTGTAGCATACTCTCCAAGCCCAGAGACGACTTGTTCTACCCGCTCCAACCTCACCTATGAGAACTTAGCGAGTCCCCGGGTCTCCTCCCCCACCTAATCACTGTCTCCAGACCGCTCATCCTCTAGCTGAACAGCCTGATCCATTATATGCTGCACCGTTTAAGTGAGCCCTACTATGATCAGGGGAAGCGGTGTGTAATTCTTCAAAAGGTCTGATTATATTCTATACAGGGAAGAAGTGGTCCTTTTTTTTTTTTTTTCCGAAAAATGAGATTCCGTTCAGTTCAGTTCAGTCGCTCAGCCGTGTCCGACTCTTTGAGACCCCATGAATCGCACCATGCCAGGCCTCCCTGTCCATCACCAACTCCCGGAGTTTACCCAAACTCATATGCATCGAGTCGGTGATACCATCCAGCCATTTCATCCTCTGTCGTCCCCTTCTCCTCCTGCCCCCAGTCCCTCCTAGCATCAGGGCCTTTCCCAATTAGTCAACTCTTCCCATGAGGTGGCCAGAGTATTGGAGTTTCAGTCTCAGCATCAGTCCTTCCAATGAACATCCAGGACTGATCTTTAGGATGGACTGGTTGGATTTCCTTGCAGTCGAGGGGACTCGCAAGAGTCTTCTCCAACACCACAGTTCAAAAGCATCAATTCTTCAGCGCTCAGCTTTCTTCACAGTCCAACTCTCACATCCATACATGACCACTGGAAAAACCATAGCCTTGACTAGACGGACCTTTGTTGGCAAAGTAATGTCTCTGCTTTTGAATATGCTATCTAGGTTGGTCATAACTTTCCTTCCAAGGAGTAAGCATCTTTTAATTTCATGACTGCAATCACCATCTGCAGTGACTTTGGAGCCCAAAAAAATAAAGTCAGCCACTGTTTCCACTATTTCCCCATCTATTTCCCAGGAAGTCATGGGACCAGATGCCATGATCTTCATTTTCTGAATATGGAGCTTTAAGCCAACTTTTTCACTCTCCTCTTTCACTTTCACCAAGAGGCTTTTTAGTTCCTCTTCACTTCTGCCATAAGGGTAGTGTCATCTGCATATCTGAGGATATTGATAGTTCTCCCGGCAATTTTTATTCCAGCTTGTGCTTCTTCCAGCCCAGCGTTTCTAATGATGTACTTTGCATAGAAGTTAAATAAGCAGGGTGACAATTTACAGCCTTGACGTACTCCTTTTCCTATTTAGAACCAGTCTATTGTTCCATGTCCAGTTCTAACTGTTGCTTCCTGATCTGCATATAGGTTTCTCAAGAGGCAGGTCAAGTGGTCTGGTATTCCCATCTCTTTCAGAATTTTTCACAGTTTATTGTGATCCACAGTCAAAGGCTTTCTATATTTTTTAGTTAAAGAGAAAATGTATGGAAAAGTATCAAAGGAGAGTGCCTGAGAGCAATTTGAAAGTAGAGACTAGTTAGGCTATATTCAGTCTACTACTATTGCTGACATCACTAAATCTGTGATGGAAGAACAGGGATGTTTTTTAAAAGTAACTGAAATAGTTTGTGAAATATTTGGGATCTTAGGGTAAAAAGTACAGCATTTTGAAGATAAACTTTTGTTATAAAGTGTTGCTAAATGAACTAAATTATGTAGAATTTTAATGAAGTAATCACATAACAGTTTATCAATAATAAAATATTCCTGTTCAGTAGAAAATTGAAATTTTATCTGTGATTGTTAGTTCTGTAAAATCACAGATGATAACCACTCTGTCACTACACCTTACTAGCACAGGGCTTGACACATCATAGGTACTCAGTAAAATTTTAGTCAGTTGTATAGTACCCATACATTAAGGTAGGGGTTTTCATCCAATAAAAACTTACTGAAACCGTACAATGTACCAGTCACTATTTTAAGTTCTGGGACGGGAACGGTGAACAAGGAAAATACAAAGTCGATGCCCTTGTCGAGCTTATATTCTAGAAGAAAAAACAGACAATAAACAATGCAGGACACTGGGGTTTGATCCCTGGATCAGGAAAATCCCCTGAGAAGGGAATGGCAATCCACTCCAGTATTCTTGCCTAGAAAATTCCATGGACAGAGGAGCCTGCTGGGCTATGTAGTCCATGGGGTCACAAAGAGTCGAACACGAGTGACTTCATAGTAGTCACAGTTAAGTGAGCCCAAGTTCTACTGCTTCTCATCTACTGAGTAGCCACAAGCCTATCGGCAAGTCACTTAAACTTATTTGGTCTTACTTTTATCATATGTAAATGATATGACAATAATAAAAGTTGCCTACAGTGATAGATAGATGGCCACTACATGTAACATACATATAAGAGTACCTTGCCTGTAATATGCACTCAGTACAGTTTGCTATCATCATTTGTATCATTTATTAGTATTCATTGAACAACTTTTTTGTGTGTCGCAGTCTTTTAAATAATACTGTGAAATATCCTATTTTACAGATAATGAAGTTTTAAAAAATTGACATATTCTCAGAAAAACCAAGTGAATTATTTTTCCTAACTTAATAGATGGCACACACAAGATTTACACTTCAATCCTACAATATCTATTTTAGGACATTTTTCACTTTGCCAGATTGAAATCCAGTATATTGTTTCTCCATTTTCAATCATCTCACCTCATTTCTTCCACCTTATCTCGCCTCTGTTTACATTATTCTGGACTTCTAGCCAGAATAGAAAGGCCTTCAGATCACGGACTTGGTCAGACATAGATTTTAAGGGGAATACTGGCAGACAAGGAAGATGCAGAGCTAGCTAAGGAGACTCCAGCTTCGCTCTCAGCAGAGCTAAGCATATTTCTGTGCCCCTCATTGTTTCAGTCTGGAAATCTTCCTGCCTGTGGACCCAACTCAGGCCCCTTGTATCTGTATGCCACTTTCTACACGCGTAGTTGTGAAGCAGGGCACAGTGAAATTTAATGAAGTCTGATATCTGCCAGCAGTAAGTGGTATTTAAAGCATGTGTGTGTGTGTGTTAGTCGCTCAATAGTGTCTGACTTTTTGCGACCCTGTGGACTGCAGCCCAGCAGGCTCCTCTGTCCATGAGATTTTCCAGGCAAGAATACTGGAGTAGGTTGCCATTTAAAGCATTGTGGGAGAAAAAATTTCACCGTGTTGCATATTTATTCAAGGATGAAATCCTGAAATAATTTTGATCATTGTGACATACTCAGAGCAACAGTAAATATGCCACAGCACATACTCTTATCTTGCACTGTTTGAAAAATATAACTTCTCAGAAAATTTGTATAAACATGAAAGAGAATAATTCTACTGAAACCTTCTTGCTTCAGAGCCTTCTTAGCGCAGTAGGCAGCGCGTCAGTCTCATAATCTGAAGGTCCTGAGTTCGAGCCTCAGAGAAGGCACAGTAGTTTTGTCACTCCTACAAACTCGCATTTGAGAAAGAAGCAGGGTAACGAACAAAATTCCCTATCCCACCAATCAAGTTCTGTGTGAAATCTAGGCCCCAGAACTAACTCCCAGTGACCATGATGCGATTATAAATGGAACTGTAGTCCTTCAAGATGTTTAGCTGATTTCTGAGAAGGAAATGGCAACCCACTCCAGAGTTCTTGCCTGGAGAATCCCAGGGACAGGGGAGCCTGGTGGGCCGCCGTCTATGGGGTCGCAGAGTCGGACACAACTGAAGCAACTTAGCAGTAGCAGCAGGTTCCTTAGGCAGCAAAGAAGTTTTTCAATATGTTGCCTATAACCATATATCTGGATTAACTGTCTCTTTGCTGCACTAGAAAATTAGCAAAAATTTATCACCTTAAAATAGCATAAATTTATTATTTTACAACTCTGGAGTTCAGAAGTCTGAAATGGGTCTTTTGGGGTTAAAATCAGGGTGTAGCAGAGCTGCCCTCTCTCTAGAGGTCTTGGGGAGAAATCACTCCTTGCTTTTTCTAGCTTCTAGAGGATGCTCCTCTTCCTTGACTCGTGTTCACATCATTCTGACCTCTGCTTCTGTTGTCTCATCTCCTTCTCTGACTCTGACCCAGCCACCACCCTCTTATAAGGGCACTTTGATTACACAGAGCCATCCAAATATCCAAGATAATCTCCCTATCTCCAGATAACTGGAACAGTTGAGATTTGAGTACAGGCAGTGGGAACTAATTAAATAAGTGAAGTGAAAGTGAAGTCACTCAATCGTGTCCGACTCTTTGCGACCCGTGGACTGTAGCCCACCAAGCTCCTCTGTCCATGGGATTCTCCAGGCAAGAATACTGGAGTGGGTTGCCATTTCCTTCTCAAAATGAACAGAAGTGAGACCCAGGCATTGTTGGGGGGAGGGGCATCAGTTTTCTATTTAATATTGCTACTCAAGTTCTTAGAGTAATAATAGTAGCTACTTTGTAACTATTTCTCATTAAAAAGTTAAAAAATTATATTTTAACATGTCAGTGATTTTATTAAAGAACAGATGACACTCTGGTTAGTCCAGCTCTCACATATGCTGTCCTCATACTTTTACATTGCTTTATTCTTCTCCACAGATTTCATCAGTATCTTATATGCTTACTTATTTTATATATTAACTTCTTTATTTTTCATGTCACCCCCAGCAGAATGTGAGATCCATGACAGCAGTGCTTCTTGTTAGCTTTGTTTGCTACTCTATTTCCTGCCCTTAGAAATATTCCTCGGGTAGTTACTGGAGGCAGGGATGAGGGGTGGCAGACAAAATGAGTGAACGTGGTCAAAAAGTACAAACTTCCATTTATGAGATAAATAAGTCCTGGGGATGTAATGCACAGGTTGGTGACTATAGTTAACAATATTGAATTGCATATTTAAAAGTTGCTAAGACAGTAGATCTTAAAAGTTCCCATAATATGGGAAAAAATGTAACTGAAAATAAAAGGAAAGACAGACAGAAATATGCCTGGTATATAAAAAACCAGCAGCTTACATTGTTGAATTAATTGATGAATCAATAGGAGACAAAAAGACAAGGAAGCTCCGTAAGTCTCTAGGGCTGAATCTAAGTTTCTTTAGATATCTGGCAGAATTCTCCAGCTTGCTCTTTTCACAACGACTTTGTCCTAGCTCTAGGGTGTTTGTATCTAGGACATTTTTCCTTCCAGTTGATCATCATTCCTGAAATACTCTAATGTTTTCCTTAAGAGAGATAGCATGGGAATATACTATTCTTCCTCATGTTCCCTTCAAAATGTCAAGCACGACCCTGCAAACATCCTAATTTTCCTTTGTAGCTAGTAATAGATTCATTGTTCATTACCTTATTTAATGAAATCAATTGTAGAGCTAGAGATTGTTAAAGTCTAGAGAGATTTATACATATTTTCTGTCTGGATAGTTTAAACAGTAACACACTGTAGGTGATCAAAAACATTTTACCACAGTTTAATGCAAAACCTATTTGAAAAGTGATTGAGATATAAAGTCACATGCAGTATTAGGTGGTTTGCATTTGAATTGTCATCTCCTAAGAATTTACTTCTTTTTAAAAATAAGGATTCTGAAGCAGTTGCAATGAAACAAGCTGTAACGTATCTGATAGAGTTCTAGGGCTGTTAACTTTGGTTGAGAATTTGTGGGGGATCAGTAAGAAGACACAGTTAACTAGCCAAAATAAAATTTTCAGGAATTTGCCGTACCTTCGAGCAAAAAGGTGAGGCCCTACTGGGAGTCGAACCCAGGATCTCCTGTTTACGAGACAGGCGCTTTAACCAACTAAGCCATAGAGCCACCTGAGCATCTATAGAAGAGTTAAATCTACCTCATTTTACTTTGCTCCAGTAGGGAGCAGGGGTCGGGGGAGCCTAAAGGGGGAAAAAAAAAAAAAGACTACAGTACCCTGTAGTTGGCTCTGAGATGAATTAAGAAAGTAGCATTGACATATATAAACACTATCATGCGTAAAGTGGGAAGTTGCTATATAACACAGGGAGTCCAGCCTGGAGCTCTGTTGTAACCTAGAAGGGTGGGGGATGGGAGATGGAAGGCTAGGGGGAAGGGAGGGAAGTTCCAGAAGGAGGGGATATGTATATAATTAGGACTGATTCGCATGGTTGTAGGGCAGAAACCAATAGAATATTGTAAAGCAACATTCTCCAATTACAAAAGTAAAAGATTGACAAATAAGTTTGAGCAAATCAGCACGAGTTATGAGTGACAAGTTTCAACAGGTAGGAAAAACGAAAAACCATTTTGAGTAGTACTGACGAATTGCTACACAAGAAGCCAAGTCCAAACTGGAGGTGCCGGGGATTGAACCCGGGGCCTCGTGCATGCTAAGCACGCGCTCTACCACTGAGCTACACCCCCTACAGTGTCACCTACTTTGTGGAAAATATTTAATGGCAATAGCTATCTGCCTTATTTTTCAAGAGCCCTAGCCTAGTGCAACTCAGCTCTGTTCTGGAGAATCTTGTCCATGCATTTGCCCTCCTCATATGAAGCTCTTGGCTCTACAAGAGTATGAAGAGCTAGAAACTAGAGTAACATCTATCGACTTGCAGTGGTTTATTCTGTTCTACTCTAGGGATATAGTTGATTAAAGGAAGATTCCTTACAACCTTAAAGAAGTAACTATTGCTTTGAAGACTACAAATTTAGAGCAATGTAGTAACAAAGTAACTAGGGAGGAAATTTGTAAACTAGGAAAGGTCAGTTAAGATTTTTGTTTTACAAGTCACTGATAAATTAGAAATCTGAACAACTTATTTCTAGACAAGATGATTGAATTACTGGGTGTGAGTGAGGAGGTGGCCAGTATAAAAAGATCCCCAGCTTTTTCTCTGAGGATGGTAAAGAGTAGTTATGATGTCTTTCAAAGACCTTGGGGACTTCCTGAGCTTAAGTTTGACTTGGGGGACCAGTGCCCAAACAAACTAGTCAGACACTTGTTGAATAAAAGTTCTAAAATCTCATGTATTTTGGCTAGAGTAAGACTCCATACAGTCATTGTGATTTCATTCATAGAAAAATCTAGGGCCATTTTGTGATCATCAATGTTGCCTGAAAGACTGGTGAGCTAGAAGATACAAGTAACCACAACATCTTAAAATAGGGCAATTATCTCTTGATTGCTGTCATGGCTCCATTGAATGGGCAGGAAACTTTGGGAGCAGTGACTGAACACCAGGAACTGATCACAGATTCTCTGCCTTGTAGAATATGGTGGGAGAAAGCTGCTGCTGCTGCTGCTAAGTCGCTTCAGTCGTGTCCAACTCTGTGCGACCCCATAGACAGCAGCCCACCAGGCTCCCCCGTCCCTGGGATTCTCCAGGCAAGAACACTGGAGTGGGTTGCCATTTCCTTCTCCAATGCATGAAAGTGAAAAGTGAAAGTGAAGTCGCTCAGTCGTGTCTGATTCCCAGCGACCCTATGGACTGCAGCCTACCAGGATCTTCTGTCCATGGGATTTTCCAGGCAAGAGTACTGGAGTGGAGAAATCTAAGGGAACAAAAATGTAGCCAATGGTTTCACTGGGATGATTTTTTCTTTCATTGAAATTACCTCAAAATCCCATGTTCTTCTCTAGAGAGAACATACATTGCTTTACCCATCAAACTAGAGGAACTGGGGTGAGTGTTTCAACTTTTTTCTTGTTTTATGCCATTTAATTGATTGGTTCCAAACTTTTTCTCAAATCTAGGATCAAGTACACTTGAACTAAATCAAGATGTCTTCTCCCAGTGAGTAATAGATGATGCTAACAAAGTAATGCTCAAAATCCTTCAAGCTAGGCTTCAGCAGTATATGAACTTCCAAAATTGAGGAAGTTCTGGAACTTCTGAAGAACTTCCAGATATAAAAACTGGATTTAGAAAAGGCAGAGGAACCAGAGATCATATTGCCAACGTCCGTTGGACCATAGAAAAAGTAAGGGAATTTCAAACAAAACATCTACTTCTGTTTCATTGACTACACTAAAACCTTTGTGTGGATCATGACCAACTGGAAAATTCTTCAAGAGATAGGGATACCAGACCACCTTACTTGCCTCCTGAGACACTTGTATGCAGGATAAGAAGCAACAGTTAGAACTGGACATGGAACAATGGACTGGTTCAAAATTGGGAAAGGAGTACATTGAGACTGTATATCATCACCATGTTTAAACTTATATGCAGAGTATTTATCATGCAAAATGCCAGGCTGGATGACTCACAAGCTGGAATCAAGAAATATCAACAAAAGCTATGGAAAAAATATAGCTTTGTCTATAGGGACCTTTGTTGGCAAGGTGATGTTTCTGCTTTTTAGCAGGTTTGGTATAGGTTTGTCGTAGCTTTTCTTCCAAGGAGCAAGTGTCTTTTAATCTCATGGCTGCAGTCACCATCCACAGTGATTGTGGAGCCCAAGAAAATAAAATCCTCAGGTATACAGATGATACCACTCATGCAGAAAGCAAAGAGGAACTAAAAGCCTCTTGATGAGAATGAAAGGAGAGTGAAATAGCTGTCTTAAAACTCAACATTCAAAAAACTAAGATTATGGCATCCAGTCCCATCACTTCATGGCAAATAAATGGGGAAAAAGTGGAAAAAGTAACAGATTTTATTTTCTTGAGCTCCAATATCACTGTGGATGGTGACTGCAGCCACAAAATTAAAAGATGCTTACTCCGTGGAAGAAAAGCTATGACAAACCTACAGTGTATATTAAAAAGCAGAGAAATCACTTCGTTAACAAAGGTCCCTGTGATCAAAGCTATGGTTTTTCCAGTAATCATGTACAGCTGTGAGGCAAAAGATTAACAACTGGATTGTTGTTTAAACGCTAGGTCCTGTTTGACTCTTTTTCGAACCCATGGACTGTAGCCCACCAGACTCTGTCCATGGGATTTCCCAGGCAAGAATACTGCGGTGGATTGGCATTTCCCAGGCAAGAATAGTGGGCTGGGTTGCCATAAAGAAGGCTGAGCCATGGAGAATTGATACTTAGGAATTCTGGTGCTGGAGAAGACTCTCAAGAGTCTCTTGGACTGCAAGGAGATCAAACTAGTCAATCCTAAAGGAAATCAACCTTGAATATTCATTGGAAGGACTGATGATGAAGCTGTAGCTCCAATACTTTGGCCACCTGATGAAAAGAGCCAACTCATCGGAAAAGACCCTGATGCTGGAGAAGGGCAAGAGGAGAAGCAGGTGACAGAGAATGAGATGGTTGGATGGTCGCATGGACTCAATGGACGTGAGTTCAAGCAAACTCCGGGAGATAGTGAAGGACAGGGAAGCCCGGAGAGCTGCAGTCCATGGGGTCGAAAAGAGTCGGGCACTACTTAGTCACTGAACAACAACTATCCGGTTGTTGGCTCAGTGGTAAAGAATCCTCCTGGCAATGCACCAGACGGGGATTCCATCCCTGGGTCGGGAAGATTACCTGGAGAAAGAAATGGCAACCGAGCCCACAATTCTTGCCTGGGAAATGCCAATCCACCGCAGTATTCTTGCCTGGGAAATCCCATGGACAGAGGAGTCTGGTGGGCTACAGTCCATGGGTTCGAAAAAGAGTCAAACAGGACCTAGCGTCTAAACAACAATCCAGTTGTTAATCTTTTGCCTTCCGAAACTATGCTGTACTATGCCAACTCCAGGGAGATGTTTCACTTTGTAGAACGTGTTGAAGGCAGAAAAATAGGACAGCAACAGTAATAGGTGGAGCATTAGACAAGGATATTTCTGTTATCCCAAGGAAAAGAGTCACAGAAAGTCGCGGCTAGGAAATAAGTGAGAACGACTATTAAAATATGTATTTTTTAAAAAATATATGTAATCTAAAAAAAAAAAAAAAACCTTCAAGGATTTGCAGGAAATAACGGACCATATGTGATAAAGTAACTCATTTGAGGTACCTGAAGGTGCCAGACTGGTGGGAGGAGGAACCTGCATCTTTCGGGTGGAGCCGAGGGGCTGGAACCCAAGGGCCATCTTCCTTCAGCTACAGGTGTCAGCCCGTGCAGGTTCTCTTCAAATCCCGCGCTGTCATTCTCAAGAGCACGGTCAAAATCTGTGGTGACACCTTTCCACCCGGAGCCTTTTGAGACGGGTGTGGAGGTGGGAGCGGGGATAGGGGTCGGCAGGAACCTCGGCAGCTTCCGCCTCAGGAAATTCGGTGAGCGCTTGAAAAAGTCCAACCCGGAAAAAGACTGTTCCCTTCAGTTCCCCCCGACTTCTTGTCCTCCTCCGTTTCTCTCGGACTCAGGTAGTCTTGAAAATCAGCTCGTAGAAAAGGTAACGCCTTCTCCCCTCTAAGCATCCCTGCACCCCGCGGTGAGCCCCTCCGCGTCCCCGGTGCCGTCCACCCTCGGTCGCATCCCCTCCCACCCCTGGGGGGCACGAGCAGAAAGCCGGCCTAGGGGGCGCTGCGCGCAGGTTCGTAGCTGCGCGTCCCCGGCAGGCCCCGTGTGCGTGGGAGAAGGGCCGTGGGAGTTGGGGCGGGTCTGGGGGCCCCCAGGACAGGCGGGAGCTGAGACGACTGAGCTGACGTGGGCAGGGAGGCCCGGGACAGGGGAGGAGAGACCCGAGGAGCGGTCCAGACTCCGTCCTTAAGGTGGGAACCCGCAGAGCCCGGGTGGGTACGAAGATGCGCATCACGGACCCCAGCCCTGACCTTTGGGAATTAAGGCCATGAACGTATTCCGCGAAAAAGGGCGTCTGTCGCACAGATGTTTCTTTCCATATCTTTTACAACAGGTTCTTTAAAAGGTCGGGCCTCGAATTCCAGGTGGTTAGAGATGAGGCAATGGCACCCCACTCCAGTACTCTTGCCTGGAAAATCCCGTGGACAGAGGAGCCTGGAAGGCTGCAGTCCGTGGGGTCGCTGAGGGTCGGACACGGCTGAGCGACTTCACTTTCACTTTCATGCATTGGAGAAGGAAATGGCAACCCACTCCAGTGTTCTTGCTGGAGAATCCCAGGGACGGGGGAGCCTAGTGGGCTGCCGTCTCTGGGGTCGCACAGAGTCGAACAGGACTGAAGCTACTTCGCAGCAGCAGCAGCAGCAGCCATGAGGGGGCTGGGAGTGGGGAGGAGAACTCGTCTGTTTTCCTGTTGCGGACAAGAAATGTAACTTCTTTTCGCTGACCCCTAAACTCCCCCGGCAAACCTGAGACTCTTCTCAGGGGCGTCGCAGTTCTAAAGCCAAGTTTCATTTATCCTCAGCTCCATCTTCTTCAGAGAATTTCCTTTAACCTAGGGGAGCCTGGTGGGCTGCCGTCTATGGGGTCGCAGAGTCGGACACGACTGAAGCGACTTAGCAGCAGCAGCAGCAGAGGAGCCGTCTCACATTGGTTATTCCTCTCGGGTTGGAGGGAGAGCCCATAGCTAATGATTGACGGACATGAGTTACAAAAGTCCATCTCTCTTCCTTCACGGTGGAAATAATTATAGTTCAATTTATCTGAAGCTAAACTCCATCAGAAATTGCATCCTTACATCTCTCTTTCCCCTATCCTATCTTTCTTCACTGATTCCCTTAGACTACTCTGTCAATAAATTATGTGTACCTGAATCCTAGTCTCAGCTTCTGTCTACTGGGACCTGAAGCCAAGTCAAGGAGTATTCATGAGATCACAGAATTCAATGTGCTGTGGAAGAGACTTAGGCTAGTCTTTATCAGGTTTGGGGAATCCAGCTTCCAGAACTACCGTGGGGACTTTCAAAGCCTAAGAATCACACAGTCCACAGGGAAAATACCACATCTCTGTAGTATCTCTCACGGGAGAGACTGTATTGGGGTCTTACTTCCAGGGATGGGCTGCTTAACAAACTGGGAAAGGACAGTTTGAGAAAGTCTGAGTCCTGGTTCTCTGGGACTTTAAACACTGTCCCCAGGGACTCTCCTCAAAGGTTCTGTGATTAGCAGAGCCTTACTGATTCTAGATGCCTGCTGGATGGTGTGTTCCGGTAATAGGTTCATGTGACAACACTGGTTTTAGAACAATTAGCTCAGGTCTTTCCATGATAGTACGAACCTCTGGTTCAAAAAAATAAAAAATTCACAGCAGTAGTAGTGCCAGTAATGAAAATGATGATCACCATGATAGTCACAGTCAAGTGTTAACTGCTGTAATAGACTAGAGTTCCTGAGACCCTCCTGGGCAGTCTGCCCCTCCCAGGGGCTTTCTCTGGGGCTAAGATCTGTTACATGGATTGGTGAGGAAGGGAGAAGTGGAAAGTTGTATCTCTTGATCTTTTCTTTTTATAAAGACTACCATCATTGTCATCAGAAGCAATATTCTGATCAGGACTGCTGCTTTCACACCTGTGTCTCACCTGCCCTCATGTCCCAGTGCAAGGGAATTTTTTTTTTTCATTTCTCTGGTCTTGGCTATCCCCTAAACAACCTCTCTTTTTTCTCTTCAGGGCCAGCCACTGGAGGGCATAAGGGGTATGACATCTGGACTTTCCAGAGCAGTGGCAGGATTGAGACCTCCTAGACACTCAAGTGTAACAGACTCAGGTCAAGCCACAGTTCTCTGCCTTCATCATTTTAGGTCTTCACTGTGGAACAGGGGATGTTGCTCCCCTGGGGCATCCACTTTTGTCCAACTAGTTTCCTGGTTTGGGCTGGACCAGTATCGTGAGAGGATTTTATACATTGTATCATCCCATCATCCTCACTAAGAAATGAAGCACACATTTTTCAACACCACTGGTAGCTGGTTCTATAATCCTGTCACTGCCCTAATAACACAGGGCCCAGTAAAAGATGTATGGGGTCTCAAATCCTGTGGGTTATGACCCAGGACAGGCTTCCCAGGTGGCTGAGTGGTAAAGAATCCCCCTGACAATGCAGGAGATGCAAGAGATGTGGGTTTGATCTCTGGATCAGGGAGTTCCCATAGAGTAAGAAGTGGCAACCCACTCCGGTATTCTTGCCTGGAAAATTCCATGGACAGAGGAGCTTGGTGGGCTACAGTTCATGAGGTCATAGATTCAGACATGTTCAAGGACATTCAGTTTTTTAAAATATATATAATTTTATTTATTTTTGGCTCTGCTGGGTCCATGTTGCTTCTAGGGCTTTTCTCTAGTTGTGGTAAGCAGGGACTACTCTAGTTGCAGGACCTGGGCTTCTCATTGCTGTGGCTTCTCTGGTTGGGGAACATGGGCTCTAGGGTGCCCAGGCTTTGGTAGGTGTGGGCTCCTGGGCTCTAGAGCACAGGCCTAATAGTTCTGGTGCGTTGGCTTAGTCACTCTGTGGCATGTGGGGGCATGTGAGATCCTCCTGGATCAGGGATCAAAGCTGTGTCTCCTGCATTGGCAGGTGGATTCTTTATACCACTGAACCACTAGGGAAGCCTCAGCTTTTTTTTTTTTTTTTTTTGGCGGTACTGGGTCTTAGCTGCGGCACACAAGATCTTCAATCTTTGTGGCAGCGTGTGGGCCCTTCAGTTGCAGCTTGTGGGATCTAGTTCCCGGACCAAGGATTGAACTCAGGCCCCCTATCTTGGTAGCACGGAGTCTTAGTCACTGGACCACAGGGAAGTCCTCCCTGCCCAGCTTTGTTTTTTTTAATCCATTTTTTTTTTCTTACTAGATTTTGAGTTCAAGAAGACAAAGCATCCAAATATTTTGAAAATATTTTCCATTTCTCGTGTGTCTATCATCTATGAATATTTAGAGTCTTAATCACTTTTGTGGTCATTTCTGGCTTAATCTGTCAATTTTCAAGTTGCTGTATAAAGATTAAGTCAGGGATCACATCTATTTAGGTACAAACCATATACTCACTGATATTTATATTTTGTGTACTTTTTAAAAAAAGACCCTTTAAAGTGCAAGTAGCTGTGTTAATAGTAATCTGTGAAAAGGGAAAGAAAAAAACACCTATTTTATTCTTCATACAATCTTTTCTTTCCTGTTTCTGATATTCTGAAATTTGTCTTCATATAAAGATTGAAGTTTAATTATAAAACAGCATGAGCTAGATAGGGCTTCTAGTATATTCTTGACTCCTCTGGTTAGAAGTGGGGTTTGGTATGCTTTTCTTCTACTTTTATGTGTTTTTAGATTTTTATTAGCGAGCAGAAATTATTTTTGTAAACAAAAATGTATGCATATTTGTTGAGAGAGAGAGAAGATTCAAGAAGGGACTCCCCAGGGGATCTGAATGAGGAAGTACAGGGGGCTGACTCCAAGAGTTCCGTGTTCATGTCACATCGGCCCTGTGCAGCCAGGCCCACCCAGTGATTTTGGATGAGCCAACAAAAGGTCTAGAGCACTTATGAGAAAAACAAAATACTTAAGAGCTAGGTGAGCTAGATACTTAAGGAAGCAGAAATAAAGTGAGAGGAAGAAGTGGTATGACTCCACACATAATATAGGACTGGAAAAACACCATGGGAGACCAGCTGCTGCAGAATTCTTTTTAATTTGAGACAGTGATAAGGATGAGTTTAAAGGGTGAGGAGAGAAACCCATCATTCCGAATGAAGGAACATCCCTGCCCAGGTGCCATGACCTGAATGCACTAAGGGACAGGCACCAAGGAAGGTTCTGGTTGGGTCCTGCCCACAGGGGCTTTGGGACCCACCATCATGGAGATGCCCCTCCGTTCATGTGAGATGAAGTTTCTGCTCTCACTCTGCTTTCAGAGATCCTACAAGAGAACTCAGGGTGTCAGGGAACTAAATGAAAACTAAGTAGGGAGAGGAAGAATTTAACAACAAATGCTTGTCTTGGAGGAGAGAAGAGACTATTACGGAGATGCTTAGAGTCTGGCTGCCAGTTTCTACTTTTCTTAAACCTTCAGCATTGGGAAAGGATGGATGTCAGGACTTCTGGATATTGCGTTTTTAGGGACATGGGTAGTCCCAATCTATAATATGATTTTCCTTTGGAATGGAGTGGAAAAAAGTTGATATTTTGAGATCAGAGAGTTGGGATACAGGTTTTCTTTTCCTTATTTGTCTCTCTCTCTCACACACACACACATATTTGGGCTGAACAGGATGGTTTGGTCAAAGATGGGATCCTTAAACATGTTCTTCAGATGGGAGGCAACTTCTGACGGTGTCTGGCCCCTCCTATTCACTTTTGAACTGCTTCAGGTACTCCAGCATGTCTGATTTAACTGTGCTGACTGAAGCCCGGTGGTACCAACGCATGACAGGGACACCATCAGGCCCCACTAGAAACTTCTCAAAGTTCCAGCGAATGTCATGGACCTTCATGGGCTCCCAGAAGAGCTGACTTGATGAGCCCAAAAGATCAGAGGTTGGAGGGCAGGAGTTCTGGAGCAGAGATAGAGAAATTGACAATGTTTTTTTCTGTTTCTGTGTGGTCTCGACTTATCCCCACCCCTAGAATGTCTACTCACCAGTGTGTATCTCAGTATATTAACTAATTGACATGCTCCTAATGAACCATAGACATTTCAATACATCATTACCAGTACAATCAACAACCAAGAGTTAGTATGATAGCAAATAGAAAAGTTTATTCCTTTCTCTGTTTCTCCCTCAATCCTATGATTATATCATAGTGCTTCAAAGAAAGACTATCTTCTGTTTTTTGGGTTTTTTTTTTTTTTTGGTAAGTCATAACACTTCTAAAGCCTCAGTTTCTTTAGCTAAAAAAAAGGGGGTCCTTCTGTTCTGGGTTTCTGTGGTTCTAATACTCTGTGACACTCTTTATTACCTATTTCTGTGTTTGTCTCCCTCATTAGATATGATTTCTTTCAAGGAAGAAATTATGCCCTATTAACATTTATTAACTCATTGTATAGCACAGTTCTTGCATATAACTAAAGATTTGATAAATGTTGAATAAATGAATCATTACCATTCAGTAAGGAAATTTAGTCTATATTAGAGCAATCATATTTATATGTTTCCATTACTTGAAGCTAAAGCTTCACAACAAATACTGCCACCATCCATGAACTTATCTGAGAATTTCTTTCCAAGGAGTCCAAACTCAATCCTAGACTTGAGCCCCATGCTTTCAGGGCATTGTTACCTACCTGACCAATTCTTGCCAGGTTTTTCCTTACTTACCTTCAGGAAGGTAAAGACCTTCTGTTCTTTTTCTCCATTCACATCCCCTTTCTCAAAGAGCTGAAAATTGGGAACAAAGCCACCACCTGGACGTACATACCTGCAATGAACCAGAACAATCCTGAGACCATTCAAATTAAGAAAAGGGTGGATAATAATGGCCACCACAATTTGGCCACAAAGTGAAATTAGAGATAAAGAAAGAGAGGTTGTAGACAGGGAAGATGAGGAAAGAGTGGTCCTTGGGAATCAGGACTTCATGCATATGCTTTAAGGAGCCAATAGAGAATTCCAAGAAAATTGGAAGCAGGATATTCCTCAGCCATAAAAAAGAATGAAATAATGACATTTACAGCAACATGGATGGATCTAGAGATTATCACAGTGAATTAAGTGAATTAAGTCAAACAAAAAGCCAAATATATGTTATCACTTATATATCGAATCTTCTAAAAATGGTACAAATAAACTTATTTACAAAACAGAAATAGAGTCACAGATGTGGAAAAGGATCCTATGGTTGTGTGCTCAGTTATCAGACTAAGTGCCGCCTCATGGACTCTAGCCCACCAGGCTCCTTTGTCCATGTAATTTTCCAGGCAAGTATACTGAGTCAGGTTGCCATTCCCTTCTGCAGGGGATCTTCCTGACCCAGGGATCAAACCCAGGTCTCCTGCATTGCAGACAGATTCTTTACTGTCTGAGCCACCAGGGAAGCCCAATGTTACCAAGGATAAACTGGGAGATTGGGATTGACATATACACACTACTATATATAAAATAGAAAAGTAATAAGGACCTGCTGTATAGCACCGGGAACTCTATTCAATACTCTGTAATGACCTATATGGGGAAAGGATCTAAAAGAGTGGATATATGTACATGTATAACTGATTCACTTTGCTATACATCTGAAATTAACACAATACTGTAAATCAACTATACTCCAATAAAAAGTATTTTAAAAGAAAATTGGAAAGCAATATTTTAAGGTTAAAATTCTTGATTCATTTCTATTTCCTAGGTTTTCTCCTTTTTCATGTGATTCTTTTTCATTAGATTTCCTGTAGTCTTATCATTAAACAACTCAAAGGTAGAGAGAATTGTTGAGCACTATCAGCAGGGCATAACTGAATTCAAGGCATCAAAATGATGTTCTTGAACCAGTTAATCTGTCAATCACCCCAGAAGTCTCCAGAATGAGAAACTCTAGGTGGAATGTGGAAGGAAAATTCTGACACAGTCTCGCAGGGTCCCAAGGAGGCACTTACTTGAGCCCCATAAGGATCTCTGAGTTCTTTGCTGGCTCTTGTTTTCCAAATTGGTTGCAGGGAAAGCCCAACACAACTACTCCGAAAGGCTTCAGCTCCTCCTGTAGTGCATTCAGTTCTGTAAGCAGAGGGAGAACAGCATGGATAGCTCTATCTTGAGCAGTAAAAGCAGTATCTGTCTATCTCATGAATAAGCTGAGGACTATGAAGGGAAGGGTTCAAGATCACAAAGTTGGAGGAAATAAAGCAAAAGGCTAGGACACAGATTTCCAGAACACATTGAAACAGCTGCCTTTTTTCTTGTGCAGAAGTTCCCATAAGTGGCTCCACTTCGTCATCCAATAGGAGCCCTTCTTTAAAAGCACAGATTGCTTAGACTGTTGTATTTGTGTGTGTTGGGGGCAGTCCCGTTTGATTCTGAAGGGAAGTCAGATTTGAATGCCATTGCCTTCCTTAGTTGATTGATCAAAAAATGTTTTAAGGGATGGCAAACAAAATGGACATTCTATCCCCATCCTCCCACCATCTGCCCGATGGTGACACAATGTTACACTCCAGTCACCCTCCCTGGAGCACTCTTTGGTGCTCTAACCTGGGAGTTATAGAGGGAATCAGAAAAATGCTAAGTCTAGCTCCAGAGCATTCTTTTTGTCAGTTCCAGTGACATAAATGCTGCCATTTCCCTGAAAGACTCTTTGGGATTCTAAAGCTACAAACTCCAAACTGCTGTTTCCCACTGTCAGGAAGCTTCCCAGTGTCTGTCTGGACTCGTGCCATTATTTCCAACTTCAGCGATTTTCAGTTCAGATTTACTGACTTCATGACCAGCACCAGCCAGTCCTAATCAGACTCAGCTCTATCTGCTGGCATCTCTTCTTAGCCTTCACTCCAATTAAACAGTGCATAGATGGTAACTACGTTTCCTCTTCTCTGCCCTTTGGAAGTGCCTGCAGAACCCAAGGGTATTTTTCCAGAGGCCCAAAGGTCCATCTTCTCTCCTGTTACCAGAAGTTACCAGTGAGAAAGATAAAATTAGCCCCTGAAAGCTAGATTCTGGCCTGGGAGTTATAGCTAGAGCTTGTTGTTCTCCTCTTGAACATAAACAGTTTCACAGATCAGTATCATACAAGTGATCTTTTACCAGACAAAACATGAACACTATTCAAATCACAAAAATGACCAAGTATCACCCTATTCTTACCAATCTAAGTGATTGCTGTTTGTTTATCCTTGCTTTATTCCTCCTACTCTGTAGATATGATTTATTAAGATACCAATCACTTCACTGTGCCCATTTCCTCATTTCCTGACAGCATCCAATCCAGAACCAAGCTTCAATCCCTTGACCCCCTCCCCAAATCACGTAACACAAGCTCAGATCCTCAAATAAGTCCTTTCTATTAGTAACATCTTCTTACTGAGAAGCCCCATGGTTCCCTACAGTATATGTTTTCCCTCAGAACATTGAGCAACAAACTCAAATACAGATACATTCCTGGTGGTCTTTGCTAAATATTTGGGAGAATCTTAGTTCTCAAATCCCGAGATAATTCTCCTAGCATTTCTAAGGAGCAGAGAAGTGGCAGGATGTAGGGGATAGAGTCACATGATCACCTACCTTCCCCCAGCCTCTTGTTTCCTCCCAATAACAAATTAGCAAAACCTTCTGGAGTTAGGACTTCCCTGGTGGCTCAGACGGTAGAGAGTCTGCCTACAATGCAGGAGATCCGGGTTTAATCCCTGGGTCAGGAAGATCTCCTAGAGAAGGAAATGGCAACCCACTCCAGTATTCTTGCCTGGAACATCCCATGGACGGAGGAGCCTGGTAAGCTACAGTCCATGGGATCACAAAGAGTTGGACACAACTGAGCGACTTCACTCTCACTTTCTGGAATTAGACTATGGCCATCTGACAAAGCTAGTTCCAAGAGAGTTGAAACATGAGTTCTTACCTGGATACTGAGCTGTCAAGCCTCAATAGGTGGCCACATTGACAAACAGGACATGCTTGCCCACATACTGCTTGAACTGGATATACTCCTCACCATTGAGGGTGAGGGCTCCATACTCATAGATGGTGCCTGTCACCCCCTTATAGCAATCCACCTGAAATATAACAAAAATAACGATAGTGATGTGATTACAAAGCAAATGATAATCTCTAACATCTGTGGACTTTTTGAAACTCTAAGAACTGAAGAGAATATTCCAAGTAATATTTTTAGTTACGGCTAATGCCACAACTGGGACTTTCCAGGTGGTTCAGTGGTAAAGAATCCACCTGCCAAGCAGGAGACTCGGGTTTGATCCCAAGAATGGTACGATCCCCTGGAGAAGAAAATGGCAACCCACTCCAATATTCTTGCCTTGGAAGTCCCATGGACAGAGGAGCCTGGTGGGCTATAGTCCGTGAGATCACAAAATTGGACACGACTTAGCGACTAAACAATGCCACAACTAGAATTTATATCTTTTAATTTAAAATCTTTTTTTGCAATGGTGGGACAAGCACTTTATAATCATCTTCCTATTCCTGGAATCTTAATACAATTTACTGCCATCCTCCGATTGACAATTTACAGTTTACCTGCACTCTCTTCCATATCCTAACACCCCATTCCAGTCATCAGATCTCTTCACAAATATTTTTAACAGATTTTGGCAGTTTCTCACAACAGAAATATGTTTTACATAAATTTCTCTTCCATATGTTCTCACATTGTAGTTTCCTTCCCCCAGAGCCCAGCAAATAACTTGTTTCTCCTCTAGATCCCAGAGGCATTTTCCAAAGCTTTGCCAGTAGGGGCTTATTGGTACCTACAAAAATTCATCCTCAGTGCCCTTTCTTATCTCTGTGTAAAATAGGAAGCAAAGGGAACAGACTTCCTACCTACAAGCATGGCAAGGGAAAAAAGCCGACAGGATCTGGAACAGAAAGCTAAAATGCCTCAACAACTTCTGGCTCTCTTTATCATGTATGGATGCCACCTTGTGAACTGGCATGTAGAATCCCAAAAATACTGCAGCTTGGAAGAGCCTGATGTTTGCTTCTTGGCTTTCAGTTCTGCTCCAATTTGCTTAGGTCTGTTTGAAGAGATCAGGATACCCTAAAACACAGTCTTTTACTCACAAGATAATATTCTACAGCAGAAATTCCGCACCCAATCAGGCAGCAGCTGCTGACACAGACCTGGATGGCCCTCAATGGATGCTTTTTTTTTTTTTTTTTTTAATTTCAGAGAAGGGAGATGATCTTACTACAGCTACCAGTCTTGATATTACATTTATAGTAGATTCATGTTATATACACCATTTTACGCTTCACATGAACCCAATAATAGAGCACTTGGAGTGTGGTTTGAGGACCTGCACAAGTATCATCTGAGAACAAATTAGAAAAGCAAATTTGGACTCTACTAAAACCTACTGTATCAGAAGCTTTGGAGGTGTGACCCAGTAACCTGTGCTTTAACAAACTTTCTAGGTGATACCTATGTGAGTTGAAATCTGGGGATCACTGCACTACAAGATAGGTTTTCTCCAACTTTTAGAGAGGAAAGAAAGGGGTCAATAAAAGATATCTAACTGGCTTAACGTCACAGTGAAGCTGTGTTTTTGAATGAATATGCCCGATTTTAAACTTAAAACTTGTTGCCTCAAGTCATTTACTTCAGTGGCCACTTTGCATCCTAAGACACACATACACACCTTTAACAGGGTGCTACTGACAGCAAATGTGGGCATTTTTCCTGGGGTTGTGGGGAGCATTGGGTGATTTGGAGCAGTACCAAGACTTAAAAGCAAAGATCTTACTCTGATCTCAGCTCTTGCCACATCACTTCCCCTGAAATTAAAATCAGCAAGCAACTCTCCTTGCCTTTTGCCTTTTATTATTCCCTGAAAGGAAAAAAAAAAAAAAAAGCCCCTCTTTCCCGACTCTGGAACTCCTTAGGGCACATTTCAGCACCAGCTTCTTTTTCCACCTGCCCAAGGGTTTCAGCTTCTCCAAGAGCTGCCAGTTCAGCCTCCTTCTCAATCCAGTTACTGCTTCACATCCCTGTTTCCTGGACCTGCAAGATTGCCCAGTGTTCCAGACCAGGGTGGAGGGGATGGGTTCTGGGCTATCCAGCGGCCACCAGGGGCAAGTGGCAAAACAGAATGCAGGCAGAGCAGCCTTTGTCCTTCATCCACTTTTCCACTTTCTGCCCAGTGACCCACCAGGCTAAGGGGAGATGATCCACGTAAAGACAGGCAGGTTAGGAAAGCCTCTGCCTCAGAGAACAGCAGTGGCAATGGCAGATGTCAGTTAGGAAAGGCTGGGGAGATGGATCTTGTCCTTCCTAGGAGAGAAGAAGGGAGAACTCCTAGCTTCCTTGGCAGCCTAGTTCGCCATCAGTGCTGGAATCCACCTGGGTTCCCTGCGGGACACTTACCTTCATCTGTTGCTGCTTCGGGGTCAGCTGAGCTAAGCTGACCAGGAACAGTGGGAAAAGACAGGAGGCCCAGAGCTGCAGGATCATGGCTTGAATTAGGAGTTCCAGGCAAGTCTCAGATCCCCAGGGATGTCAACCCCTTTTGAGCTCCCGGCAGGGACCAGTCTGAAGATTCGTCCTCCAATCACAGAGAAGTATTAACACACAGGCAAACCTCCCTCTACCCTGTGATCCCTCCCTCTTCCTCTTCCCTCTCCCCAACATCCACCTCCCCTCTCACTGTCCCGCCCCAGACCACCCTGAAGGCTCAGTGCATCCACTACCCACCCCACCACAGGCCACCCACTAGTGGTTCTGGCACCTGTATCCTAGCAGGTGAAGGTGGAGGCTTCCCCCTTCGGAACTTGAAATACTGTCTCTACCTTCTCCAAGTGCCTGGCAGTTCCCAGGTGCCAGCTCTGCACCCAAGAAGTAAAGTCACCACCACTGAATCAGAATCCGCTTTTTAAAATCAAGATTCTCATGTAATTTATATGCAAACTAAAGTTTGAAAAGCATTGTCCCACATGACTATTAATCCTTTTTCCTGTCCCCTCAAACTTTCATCACTTAGTCCACAGCACACTGTATTTTCTAACTATGAAGTCAAGCTGTGGGGGCCTGAGTGTCTCAGATACTCTTGAACCTGTCCCCTGGAGAAGGGCTTGTTAATGCAGGAGTAACACAAATGATGGGTACACATTCACAGGGCAAATTATCTAGGAGAAAGCTCTAGAATATGAGTTAAAGAACTTCCCTGGAGAAGGAAATGACAACCCACTCCAGTATTCTTGGTGGGAAAATTCCACTGACAGTGAAGTCTGGCAGGCTACAGTCCATGGGGTCGCAAAGAGTCAGACAAGACTAGGTATGTAAGCAGGAGAAGCCTCCTTGGTTGCCTTGGGCTTGACTAAGCTTCATTCACTATAAATAATCATCTCTACTCCCACTTACTCCATAAAACTATTTCTAGTAAGGTCCTAAAAAAGTAACAATCTGAAATTTATTGGAAAGCATTAATATTTGAATTGATGAAGAGTCAGAGTTTTTTCTCCTACCCATCCTCACTCCCATCTGCTCCCCTCCAGCTTTTCTCTGATAGCCCAGCTTTACTGAACTCCTGTGTTTATTGAAGTGATACCTTCTTCCTCTTCAGTTCTAAGCCCTTTTACATCCAGTCCCTTCCATCTGCCCTGCCTCTTCCAGGTTCACACAAAAGGCTTTCTCTGCTCCTGAAACTTAAGTCTGGATGGGGTTGAATTCTCATGAACTCTGTTGGAAGATAAGCTTTCTGTTATCTCAAATTTCTTCTCTAAGACCTTTTATAATCTGTGGCCTGCTCGCTGATATCCGATCCAGCCAAGCAGGTCCTCAGGCATTTGGAGCAGCCATGCGAAAGTGTCCTCCTCTTGACACAGGCCCACACACATTCATGAGCTCCTTGGCCTCTCACCATTCTCATTTTTAAAAATGGCTAAACCTTAGACTATGATATATACTGATGATAAGGGTATTGACTAGCTCCTTATCTAAGAAAAAGTTAATGTCTCTGTACCTTAGTTTTCTCATTTGTAAAATCAGGGTAGTAGCAGTGTTTACCTCCTAGGGCTGCTTTGAGAATGGAATGTGATTCTAACTGTAAAGAACTCAGCCCAAGGCCTGAAACATTTAAGCGACTATTTTTCATCCATATGTTTATCTTTTTGCATGAGAAAACAGAAGCTCACAGAGAGAGTGACATCTCAAAGGTCACAGGTTAGTAACGGTGAAATGAAAGCAAACTCTTGACTCTTATCATAGAGTCCTCACTCTGGTTCCACATGGATCATCAATTGTTGCAACTAAATCTTCACTTGTCTGAGGTGATTTATATTTGCTCTTTTTGCAATAACTAGCCCCTGAGTGGTGAGGAGACACTTCAGAGGAGACCTTATCAGTAAGTCAAATGGTCTAAAACCCCAAATGCCCAGGTTTCGATTCCAATATTCCTCATAAGCTTTTGAGCACCTTGGGTCCTGGCCTTTAACAACGAGAATTCGAAGGTACAGAACACACTGAGCAGGAGGAAAAGAGGCAGACGTGGTCCAGTGGCTAAGAATCTGCTTTCTAATGCAGAGGACTTGGGTTGTATCCCTGGCTGGGGAACTAAGATCCCACATGCTATGGGGCAACTAAGCCTAGAGGCCAAAACTAGAGAGCCCACTCAGAACAACAGAACTAGAGAGGCCACTCAGAAAGATCCCGCATGCCACAACTAAGACCAGTGCAGCCAAGTAGATGAATATTTCTTTTTAAAAAAGAAATGACTGATGCAAAAGCAGAGAATCTGTATAAACCAAATTTGTTACTTCCTTAATTTACTACCCCAAGCCCAAACTCTGTTTAGATTTTTCACTAATTAAGCACCCAAGCCCAAGTTTCTTTGTCCTGTCAATTTCTCACAAGTGTATTGTCTTTGTCTGAAAAGTATAAAAGCTGCCTGCTTTGACCACTTCTGAGGACACATTTCTATAAGACCTCCTTGCACACAAATTAAACTGCTTCTTCTCCTGTCAGTCTGTCTTGGGCCGCTTTATTAGTCCAGCCACAATCATTCAAGAGGGGTGGGAGGAAGGTTTCTCCTCCTCACACTTCCCAGATCTTTTCCAGTCTCTCTTCTTCTACACCTAGCTTTTATTCTATGACTTTTCTAAAGATCTGTTTGTTAATATCACTCTTATATTAAAAATAATTTGATTCCTCCCTAATTCTTACACTTTCAATTTTAAATTCTCCCATGGAGCACTCACCCTTCCTGATTTGACATTAGTTAATATTTTCAGGTGTATCCTTCCCTCCATAAATGTTATGTTTCTGGCAGATTGAACTGTCTTCAACACTCAAAATCCATCTATTTAGGTATTGATTCTTGACCTTTTAGGTAAAATCAGGGATAGTACTTTGGGTAATTTTTGAAAGATTTTTTTGATATATGAATTACATGTTTTTATTTATTTATTTAAAATTAAGCAAGACCTCAGAGGCCTGAGTCACAAATCAGGGTTCTGGGAAGCTTGACCAGGCCTTGAACTGGACTCAAGGTCAGTCTTGCTGCCTTTCTCAAATAGCTTAGGTAGGGCTAGGGCAGAAAAGACTGGGAGATTCAGATCAATTTTTCTCAACCACTATTTCTTTGACCCAGTCAGGATGAAACAGTTTAGATGACATAAGATTCTTAAGAAATGATTTGTACAAGGTTACAGGATGTTACAGGCTGAGTTATATTCTCCCCAAAAGATTGAAATCTTTCCTTGCAGGACCTCAGAATGTGACTTTATTTGAAAATAAGATCTCTGCCAATGTAATTAGTTAAGATGAGGTCATAACTAGAGCAGGATGGGCCCCTAATCCAGTATGACTGATGTCCTCATAAAAAGCTGGCTTTGTAAAGGATGTCCTGTAAATGGAGACAGAGCTTGGAGTTGTGCTGCCACAAGCCAGGGGATGTTTGGGCTTAGCAAAAGCTAGACGAGGCAAGGAAGGATCCTTCCCTGCAGGTTTCAGAGGGAGCGTGGCCCTGGCGACTCTGTGAGTTCAGACTTCTAGCCTCCAAAACTGTAAAACCATCCATTTCCATAGCTCTAAGCCACTTAGTTTGTGACACTTCCTTATGGCAGCCCTAGAAAACTAATTCTTGCAAGTAAGTTTCAGTTCAGAGATAAGAACCGAGTTTTCTCTGGTTTCTGACAAGTTTCATCCATTGCCTTATGTCTACCCCTCATTCACCATAAAGTTCTTTCATTCTCAGTTTCTTTAATCATAAAAGAAACAAGATTCTTATTACTTCCATGCAAGCCTTCATTTTACTTCCAGAATGAAATTACTACTTTATTAACCTGAATCTCAACTTAGAGATTCAAGCCTATGCTTGATTCTGCCTGAAATATTTTTCTGATTTACTTTATCTTCCTATGTACATGGGCCTTCCCTCTCAGGACTCTAGGGATTTTCTTCTCCGCTTTGCAAAGGAAAGACAAAGACTCTCATTGCAGATTTGTCATAATTTTGTAATACCATCCCTTTCATATTGTAAATAATATTTTCATATTTACCATCTCATCTTGCCCTCACTATCAGAGTAGCAATTATTTAGGGGAAGCATACTTTCCTCAATTGATAAATGTTAGATTTAAAAATAGAGAGTCACTTAACTTCAAATCTATTTTTGTCTGTTTTAAAAATCTCCTTTGACTTCTTTAAATTCATTAACTATTTGAATGTGTAACAGGGAAGAACAAACCTGACTCCATATTGAATCTATTTCTTTAAGTTCTAGACTTTGCACTCTATAGCTAATTGCCTCCTGCCCAGCCTTGCTAACTCTGTACATATGCGTGTTAATCGTAAAATGAATGTGGCCTGTAGCTTGAAGTATAGAGGATAGTCCCCTTCCAGAAACTCTGCCTCCCATGCCTAAACTTTAAAACTTTTGCTTAGCTTGTAGGTATACTAATCATTCGGAGAAGGCAATGGCACCCCACTCCAGTACTCTTGCCTGGAAAATCCCATGGACGGAGGAGCCTGGTAGGCTGCAGTCCATGGGGTCGCGAAGAGTCAGACACAACTGAGCGACTTCACTTTCACGCATTGGAGAAGGAAATGGCACCCCACTCCAGTGTTCTTGCCTGGAGAATCCCAGGGACGAAGGAGCCTGGTGGGCTGCCGTCTCTGGGGTCGCACAGAGTCGGACACGACTGAAGCGACTTAGCAGCTGCATACTAATCATTAGAAAGATAATTTTCCCTTGCTTGGTGACCACTCATCTGCATAGAGATAAGCAGTTGCAGAACAGGAAATAACATCCATTTTGTTGAATATTTATAGTTGCAACATGGCCAGCCCTATGTTGAACAACTCAAAAACAAGGAATTACCATGTCACCTCCAAGATCTGGCAGGCACCAAGGAGTCTGCAACAACTCATCACCTCTTGACCTCTCTCCCTCCCATTTATTCCTCTTTGTGGCATAAAAGAAGCTTTATTCAAACTGAGCAAGAAGAGTTCTTTAGCACATTAGTCTGCCATCTTCTTGGTTTGCAGACTTTCTAAATAAAGTCTCTGTTCCTTGCTCCAACAACTTATTTCTTTACCGTTTGGCCTGCTGTGTGATAAGCAGTATGAGCTTGGACTTGGTAACAAGATGAATGATGGTATGCTATACTTCCCTTTTTGTTACATTTTTATCCATATTTGTGTCTACTATTGCTCCATCCTTGAGGACACCTCGGATTCAAGCTGGCTATGGCCCTAATCCTGAGTCTTCGTTAAGGCAGCTGGCCCTGAAGCAAAGTACTCCTGTAGGCTCTGCCCCTATTGTCAAAATTTCTACCTCATCTGCACCAAGAAATAATTCTAGGGTCTGGTGAAACAAAAGGGATAATGTGTAAAGAAGAATGTGTACTCTCCCAGGTAAGGCCCACGTCCATTGTTTCTACCGTAATGTACCAGGGAGGGGCCACTGCATCCATGCACAGCCATGGGCATCTGAGACCCCACAGCACCCACAGGAGCCAAGCAACTCCTTTGGCCTCAGAATCAGACATCCCCACAGGTGTAGTCCCAAAGCTTCTGTGACTCAGGCCTTGTTACTCCCACAGAAGGAAAGACTATGGCCATCTCATCAATAATGCAAACCACAATCCAACAGTTAACCTGGGGGTAGGGGATTGGCCTAAAAGATGACTGCCTTCATAATCTTTCACATTTAATAGTCTCATCTTTTAGGAGATTCAGTTCTCTTGCTCATCTAATTTGACCAATTTTTACCTTGCGAAGACTGAGGAGTGGGAATGTTGATCCAGAAAACTTAAAATTTTAGTGCTCAAGTACTGCAGTTTCCTTATTCATGTATGGAAAGGCAGAGGCCCAGAAACTGGAGTGACTGAAACTTCTGATCTGGGAAAGCTTCATTCAGTGGACCATGCTCGGTCAAGGGAGGGGTAACTGAAAGAAGTGGGCCAAGCTTGACTTCTCCCATTTGATTTTTTTTTTTTTTGGCCTCACTGAACCCATGGGGAGGATCTGAGAATCTGTGCCCCCTGCAGTGGAAATGAGGAGTCCTAACCGCTGTACCACCAGGGAAGTTCCTCCCATTTGTTTCTTACTTACAACTGTTCAACACTAGCTGGTAGGTTCCTGCACTTCTCAGCTGATCTCAAGGCCAACTCTGTCTACTCTCTGAACAGCCTCAGGAAGAAAAGTCAGTAGAAATGAGAGATGCTAGGAGGAATTTGGTCCCAGAGATAGAATGGGGAGGGGAGAGATAAATAGAGATGGGAGATAAAGGAAAAAAAGAGAGGGGGAAAGAACAAAGTATGAAGGAGAACTAACATGCACTCCCTCCCTTCTTACTCTGTATCAGGAATATTTACACAGATTTTCTTAATCATCACCAATATAACCATAAGGTTAACATTTTCTCCATTTTATAAATATGGATATGAATACAGAGTAGAAATAGTTAATTTTCCTAAGTTACAGATCAATGTCATACTGGCAGTCACATTCAAGTGTGTTCTGATCCCAAACCCAAACTCTGTAGTAGCCTAAATAATAGCATCCAAAGATATCATATTTTAATCCCTGGAACTGGTAAATGTTATTTTATATATTTTATCAGCAAAGATTTTGCTGATGTGATTAAGTAAAGGATTTTGAGATGAAGGGATTATCCTGGATTATCTGGGTAGGCCCTAAATATGATCACATGTATTCTTAAGAGGAAAGCAGATGGAGATTTTACTACAGAAGACAGAGGAGATGGAAGCTAGAGGTTGGAGTGATGCCAAATAGGAGTCACAAACCTCCTTTTCTATTTTCTATAACATATTCCTTATTTCTTTCTGATTTTTTACCAGAAGCATCCTTGAATATCATATTCCTACCAGTAGTTAATTCAAAGCATTTTAGACTTTTCCCATGATGTATTTCAAAATTATTCCAGCCTCAACCCATTTACCAATTTTAAAGCCACATCAATATTTTTAGGTATTTGTTATAGTAGCAGCCTGCTTTTAGGTACTAAAATCTGTATTAGTTCCTTTGGCTGCTGTAAAAAGTTACCACACAGCTGATGACTTAAAAGAGCAAACCTTTGGTCTCTCATAGATTCTTGAGACCAGAAGTCCAAAGTCAGTTTCATTGAACGAAATCAAGTGGGGCCTCTAGGGGAGAATCTGTTTCTGGCTTCATCCAGTTTCTGGGGCTTCTGGCTTTCCTTGGTTTGTGGCTTGCATCACTGTAATCTTTGCCTTCACGGCCACATTGCCTTCTCTTTTTCTGTCTGTAGTCTAATATTTCTCATAAAGCACTTGAGAACTGTCAAGACGATAATGGACTACCAAGCCAATTGTGCAAAAAAAAAGAAACTAACACTATTAACATTTATTTTCTCAAGAAGGGCTAGTATCTCTGCAGGTAGACTTGAGTTTCTGATATGAAGGCCTTTTGTGTCTAGGGGGTCTGTGATTCTCCAGAGATCAATTTGGTGTTCAACAGTTCAATTCCATTCTGACACCAACTCCCAACTCTTCACAGTTTAAAGGTCCAGTTTCACAAGACTGCCCCTACTTCAGGGACCCATTGTAAGTTCCAGCCTGGGGGCACACATCTACTAATTCAGTTCAATTCAGTTCAGTCGCTCAGTCGTGTCCGACTCTTTGAGACCCCATGAATCGCAGCACGCCAGGCCTCCCTGTCCATCACGAACTCCTGGAGTTCACTCAAACTCATGTCCATCAAGTCGGTGATGCCATCCAGCCATCTCATCCTCAGTCGTCCCCTTCTCCTCCTGCCCCCAATCCTTCCCAGGATCAGAGTCTTTCCCAATGAGTCAACTCTTCACATGAGGTAGCCAAAATATTGGAGTTTCAGCTTCAGCATCAGTCCTTCCAATTAACACCCAGGACTAATCTCCTTTAGGATTGACTGGTTGGATCTCCTTGCAGTCTGAGGGACCTGCAAGAGTCTTTTCCAGCACCACAGTTCAAAAGCATCAATTCTTCGACGCTCAGATTTCTTCACAGTCCAACTCTCACATCCATACAAGACCACTGGAAAAACCATAGCCTTGACTAGATGGACCTTTGTTGGCAAAGTAATGTCTCTGCTTTTGAATATGCTATCTAGTTTGATCATAACTTTCCTTCCAAGGAGTAAGCGTCTTTTAATTTCATGGCTGCAATCACCATCTGCAGTGATTTTGGAGCCCCCAAAATAAAGTCTGCCACTGTTTCCACTGTTTTCCCATCTATTTCCCATGAAGTGATGGGACCAGATGCCATGATCTTCATTTTCTGAATGTTGAGCTTTAAGCCAACTTTTTCACTCAGATCAAGAAGCAACAGTTAGAACTGGACATGGAATAACAGACTGGTTCCAAATCGGGAAAGGAGTACACCAAGGCTGTATTTTGTCACCCTGCTTATTTAACTTCTATGCAGAGTACATCATGCAAAATGCCGGGCTGGATGAAGCACAAACTGGAATCAAGATTGCCAGGAGAAATATCAATAACCTCAGATATGCAGATGACACCACCCTTATGGCAGAAAGTGAAGAGGGACTAAAGAGCCTCTTGATGAAAGTGAAAGAAGAGAGTGAAAAAGTTGGCTTAAAACTCAACATTCAGAAAACTAAGATCATGGCATATGGTCCCATCACTTCATGGCAAATAGATGGGGAAACAATGGAAACAGTGACAGACTTTATTTTTCTGGGCTCCAAAATCACTGCAGATGGTGACTGCAGGCATGAAACAAAAAGACGCTTACTCCTTGGAAGAAAAGCTATGACCAACTTAGACAGCCTATTAAAAAGCAGAGACATTACTTTGCCAACAAAGGTTTGTCTAGTCAAAGCTGTGGTTTTTCCAGTAGTAATGTCTGGATGTGAGAGTTGGACCATAAAGAAAGCTTTTGACTTGATGCTTTTGAACTGTGGTGTTGGAAAAGACTGTTGAGAGTTCCTTGGACTACAAGGAGATCCAACCAATCCTAAAGGAAATCAGTCCCGAATATTCATTGGAAGGACTAACGCTGAAGCTGATACTCCAATACTTTGGCCACCTGATGCAAAGAGCTGACTCTGGAAAAGACCCTGATGATGGGAAAGATTGAAGGCAGGAGGAGAAGGGGATGACAGAGGATGAAATGGTTGGATGGCATCACTGACTCAATGGACATGAGTTTGAGTAAGCTCCAGGAGTTGGTGATGGACAAGAAGGCCTGACGTGCTGCAGTCCATGGGGTCACAAGGATTCGGACATGACTGAGCAACTGAACTGATATCAGGGTTTTCCTGGACCCTTTCCTCACTTTCGATAATTTACTAGAATGACTCCCAAATTTGGGGAAATTACTTTACTCAGGTTTACTAGTATATTGTAAAGGATATAACTCAGGGACAATCAAATGGAAGAAAATGCAAAGCAAGGTATGGGGGTGGTATGCGGATATCCCTCTCCAGGTATGTCATCCTCCCAATACTTCCAGGGTTTATCAACCAGGAAGCTCTCAAACTCTGTCATTTAGAGTTTTTTACAGAGCTTTCCTACAAAGGCATGATTGATGAAATCAGCGACTATGAGTAATTGAATCTGTTCTCCTGGCCTCCATTGCCTGGAGGGAGGGTGCGGCTGGATGTTCTAATTCTCTAATAACGACCTGGTGCTTCCTCTCTATGACAAATATAAGCTATAACTCAGCTATGACAAACCTAGACAGCATATTAAAAAGCACTTTGCCAACAAAGATCCATCTAGATAAAACTATGGTTTTTCCAGTAGGCATGTACAAATGTAAAAAGGGCTGAGTACTGAAGAACTGATGCTTGTGAACTGTGGTGCTGGAAAAGACGCTTGAGAGTCCCTTGGACTGCAAGGAGATCCAACCAGTCAGTCTTAAAGGAAATCAACTCTTAATATTCATTGGAAGAACTGATGCTGAAGCTGAAGGTCCAATACTTTGGCCATCAATGCAAGGAGTCAACTCATTGGAAAAAGCTCTGATGCTAGGAAAAATTGAAAGCAAAAGGAGAAGGAGGTAGAAGAGGATGAGATGTTTAGATAGCATCACCAACCCAGTGGATGTGAATTTGAGCTACCTCTGGGAGCTAGTGGAGGACATAGTAGCCTGGTGTGCTGCAGTCCATTTGGTCGCAAAAAGTTGGACACAACTTAGCATCTGAACAATAACAACAAAGTAAATATATTATGAAGACTGTGTAAACATATTTCTCTTTATATATTTAGATAGTAATATCTATCTATGTTCAAATATACCAGTGATATAACATATAATTATATAATTTGTAAAAATTAATAAACAGAAGCCTCAGTTAAATAGAGCTGGGAAACCAGAAGGGGGAGCTCTCACATTCTGTGGCCACAGCAGAGCCCAGCAGGAAGAAGAAAAACTTTTCTGGCAATTGAATTCAGCCAATGAAAAGCCATGGACTCTTCCTTTACTGTAGCCCTTCCAACTTCCTTTTCCTTGCTATAAAAATTGATCTCTTTTCCATGCCTGTGGGGACTTGCACGTGGCTTGCCATAGTTGCAGATCCTAAAAAGCAATTCTTTGCTCATCTTGAATAGACTCATCTTTGCTGGAGAAGTATCTGGCAGCCTATTTGTTTCAGAACAACTCATATTTTAAACTCACAGCAAATTAAGAAAATAAGAAACCTTTTCAACCTGATAAAGAGTATCTAACAAATAATCATTACCCCTTGAAATAATGTTCAAGGAAAGAATCTCTGTTACTACTTTAATCCAATATTGTATTGGCAAAACTGGACAGTGAATTGAAGGCAAAAAAAGGAAATTAAATATACAAAGATTAGAAACAAATGAAACTACTGTTAGCATACCTTGTAAAAGTGAGAGTCAGTCAGCTGTCTCCTGCTGTAGACTCTGTCCATGCGATTCTCCAGGCAAGAATACTGGAGCGGGTAGCCATTTCCTTCTCCAGGAGATCTTCCTGACCCGGGGATTGAATCCCAGTCTACCTGCATTGCAGGCAGATTCTTTACTGTCTTAGCCACCAGAGAAGCCTACCACCTTGCAACCATATAGTTTAAAAAGAAACAAGCAATAAATTATTATGTGAAGTTAGCAAAGTTGTTAGATAAAACATTAATATAAATTTTATTTATATTTCTGTATATTTTCATAAACCATTTAAAATAAACCTAATATTTATTTATTTTAATTTAATTAAAATAACATTAAAATAATCAAATATCTACTTGTAAATTCAACAAATGGAGAAGGCCATGGCACCCCACTCCAGTACTCTTGCCTGGAAAATCCCATGGACGGAGGAGCCTGGTGGGCTGCAGTCCATGGGGTCACTGAGGGTCGGATATGACTGAGTGACTTCACTTTCACTTTTCACTTTCATGCATTGGAGAAGGAAATGGCAACCCACTCCAGTGTTCTTGCCTGGAGAATCCCAGGGACGGGGGAGCCTGCTGGGCTACCGTCTATGGGGTCACACAGAGTCGGACACGACATGACAAACTCAACAAAAGATGTACTAGATCTTTATGATGAGAAATATGTCTCAATTGCCACAGTTTTCAAGAGCTCTAGGTTAATTTTGAGGTATATCATTAGGAGAGTAAACAATGTAAAAATGTCAATTCTACCCAAACATTTTCTAGATTCAATACAATCTCAACCAAAATCCTAACAGACATTCTTGAGGAATTTGAAAAAGATGCTTAAGAAACTTTAGTGTATTAAAAAAAAAAAAAAAACTGAAGTGTAAATGGTCAAAAATAGTCAAGGGACTTCCTGGGTGGTCCAGTGGTTAAGAATTCGCTTTGCAATGCCGGGATAATGGATTCCATCCGTGGTCCAGAAACTAAGATCCCACATGCTGCAGAGAGAATAAACCTGCGCACCACAACTGCTGAGCCCTCATGCTCTAGAACCTGTGCTCTGTGACAAGAAGCCACCTCATGGAGGAGGCCACGAACCCCAGTGAAGAGTAGCCTCCACTGTCTTTAACTAGAGAAAGCCCACACACAATGATGAAGAGCTCCTGCACCACAACAAAGACCCAACATGCCAAAACATAAAACTAATAATAATAACATTTTAAAAAATAATCAATGCAAAAAAATAGACACTTTTGAAGAGGGTGGGAGAACTTGCTTTATAAAATATCAAAATTCATTTTTAAAACTACATGTTTAAAAGCTACATTAAGTGTTAGTTTAAGGATAAACATGTAGAACAATGAGAAGAAATAGAAAGCTCAGAAATAGATTTGTGTCTATGAGGACTCTTGATTTAGGACAAGGCATCTGCATGTGCGTGCTCAGTCGTGTCCGGCTCTTTGCAACACCATGGACCGTGGCCCGCCAGGCTCCTCTGCCCATGGAACTTTTCAGGCAAGAACACTGGAGTAGGTTGCCATTTCCTACTTCAGGGGATCCTCCCAACCCAGGGAACAAACCTTCGTCTCCTGCATTGACAGGTGGATTCTTTACCACTGAGCCACCCGAGAAGCCCCCTGCCATAAAGTACAATATAAAGTAATAGAAAAATAAAGGATGGTCTTTTAATAAACAGTGATGATTCAATTGGATATATATAGAAAAAAATTAGAACTTTATTTCTACCTTAAACAGGCATTCATCTGCAGTTGGTTAAATCCATAGATGTGAAACACATGGATAAAAAGGGCTGATTGTAGCAACTGTATTATGACATTTTTCATGAGGAACTTGAGCATCCGCAGATTTTGGTATTCGTAGGGGCTCCTGGAACCAATCTCTGGCAGATAATCAGGGATGACTATACCATTCACAAAATTCCAGTCCATCTAAGTCTTCAACTTCACTGCCAAAACAAGAAATATAGGCACACCTTGGAGATACTGTGGGCTTGATTCCTTCCAGACCACTGCAATAAAGTGAGTCACATAAACTTTTTCATTTGCTTCCCAGTGGGTATAAAAGATATGTTCATATTATACTGTAGTCTATTAAGTGTGTGACATAAACACTGTGTCTAAAAAAACCAAAAACCCAATTTACATGCTTTAAAAACTAGTGTTCTTTGAAAAATGGCACCAATAGACTTACTCAGAGTTGCCACAAACCTTCAGTTTATTAAAAATACAGTATCTGTGAAGTGCAATAAAAACAAGGTCTGCCTGTGTAAAGGAAGAATGACACTTTGAGGAAACAATGAGACAAACAAAAATGTGGGATATTTATCAGGACAACTGAACTTCCATCTTCAAAAATGCCATAAAAGAGAAACTTAATGGGATTGTTCTAGACTTAAAAGATATGAAGAAGACATAATCAATATCAACACATGAACCTTGAGTGAATCTAGGTTTGAAAGAAAAGTTATTTAATCCATTTAAGAAGTTTTGGATAAATTGCTTATTCTAAACCTGATCTGACTGCAACAAGGATAGAGACTGTTGTGGGGGCAGAGCTGTGGATGTGTCTAGCCTTGGCCTTGTGACTTGGAGGAGGCAGTCTCTCCACTTTACTGAGCATCTTCTTTTCATGTATAGAGTTGTGGCCTGAGAAATATGACCCATAAGACACATTAGAGCTTAAAATTTGTAAAAGTTCTATTTTCCTACTCTTGTTTCCTAATAATCTAGGGGTAATAACTGATCAAATCAATTTTAAGGGTGTTCAGAATCTCTGAAAATCTAAGAAAATAAACTAAGAATGTCAGCCTTAGAAGGGACTTTGGTGATGTATTTTCTCAATGTCCCAGAGTTCTGTTGAGTTGTTGGTGATGGATTGCAGTGTGTGTTGGTGATATGGGCATATTTATCTTTTCTCTGGGAGCAGCAATGGCCTGAGACACAGACTGGAGAATTCCGGGTAGGAGGACATTTGAGTTTGAGTGGTGTGGGTTATTCCAATTCTTGTGGCTGTGCATGGACACAGAGCTCTCTCTCCCACGCCTTCCCCTGGCCCATTAAGACAGGGGTAATAGACAAGAACATCACCCAAGGGAGTACACATCCTTCCTCTCACTGCCTCCCCATTCCAACCTCCAAAAAGCAGAGTTCTTCCTGTAGCATGTTGGAGGAGGAAAGCTTGGCACGAGTGACAGACCCTTCAGAAGCCTGGGTGTCAGGGCCAGCTGTTTTAGTGAAGGCCCAGGGCCAGAATCAGCCTGGACCAGAGGTGAGCTTCCTCTTCATGTTTGAAGAAGGATGCCAGAAGGTTAAGAACACATGAGGATGAAAATTAAATGCAAAAGAACAGTGGTCTCTCTAGAACTTCCCTCCTTTTCCAAACATATATTTTATGGAGAATTGAACCTAGAGTGGAGAGACAAGTGGATTTGAAATAACTCTCTGTAGGTCTATGCTATTAATGAGACTTTACCCAAGTCACTTTCCCTCTTAATCTGATTTTTCCACTGAAAATCTGAGCAAATAATGCTTGTTCTACCTTTATAACTGGCTGATTGTGAAGGCCAGATGAAATCCTTGATGTAAGAGATTTCTCAACTACGAATTCCATGTAAACGTGAGCAATATAACTTTAAAATGGCACGCTTAGGAGTAGACCCTATGCTTCACACTTGTAGGCCACACTTGCAACCCAAGAAAATCCTAGAGACCTTAATGGGGATCTCAGATGACAATGAAGATTGTCTAATTCAGGGAAAATATGCAAGTAAAGCTAAATGATGGACAAAAATCTCTAAATCATATTTGGGTGGTTGTAGAGGCTGTGATTGAATCTGGGTTGAAAAGGTGGACTACATCTCAAAAAAAGTTTAACTTATTTCCTCTAGGATCAAAGAAGCTAACAAAGAATCCACCTGCAAATGCAGGGGATATGGGTTCAGCTCCTGGTCTGGGAAGATTGCACATGCTGCGGAGCAAGTAAAGCCTGTGTACCACAACTACTGCGCTGGCATGCTGCAACGACTGAAGCCCATGTGACTAGAGCCTGTGCTCCACAAAGGAGAGGCCACTGCATTGAGAAGCCTATGCACCCTGACTAAGAGTAGCACCCCCCTTCCCACCGCAACTAGAGAAATCCCAGTTGTTTTACTCATATAGCAATAAAGAGCCAGCACAACCAAATCAATAAATAATGATAAATGTTGACTCAAAAAAAATGAAACTAACATAAGAAACTTAGTGTTGATTCTCAGGTAGGATTAAATCATTAACACAGGCTAAGACAGAGAATCTGAAAGGCTTTATTTCAGTCTTTAAATGGCCTCCCAGTAGTTGCGTGACCTTTGACAAAAAGTTATCCTCATAAGAAATCTACCTCAAGGAAATATTGGAGTCTGATTAGGAAAAATAGGCAGTTGTTGAGATGTGTTTTTTGTTTTT
Source organism: Oryx dammah (assembly GCF_014754425.2). Taxonomy (NCBI): domain Eukaryota; kingdom Metazoa; phylum Chordata; class Mammalia; order Artiodactyla; family Bovidae; genus Oryx; species Oryx dammah. Next base: position 21,844,202 of record NW_024070195.1, read on the forward strand.
TTAATCAGATCTTATTGAGTAATTTAGAGAGATCTTATTGTGTAATTTAGATCTGGACTGATTTTCAGACTTAATCTGTGGCTCAGGTCTAAACATTTCTACCTAAAAATCTTGTTTGGTAAAAACTAATGAATTTGCTTTCTTGATCTTTCAATGGAAATAAATATATAGATAATTTGGGACAAGGAAAATGGAATCCCTGAGTAACTGGTCTCCAAGATCAAGAACTTAAATCCCAAGAGATATGATTCAGGGAATGGAGAGTATTTAGCTTGCTTGAAGACTGAGCTTATTGAGAGTGAAGACTGAGAAGGAGGCTGAGATCACAGGAGAATTTTGGATACCATGCTAGAGATTCTGGATTTGATTCTATAACAAATTGTTAGCCTTATTGGCTATCAGTGGAAGGATATCATGAGACAAGAGTTCAGCAGCTCCAGTGGCAGCAGGGAGAAGAGGAAAAAAGCATTGAAGGGGATGAACTTGGAAGAGGGAAGACAAATAGGAAATGGCTTCAGCATTCCAGAACGAAAATGATATCGTGAGATAGACTTCGACAGGAAGTACCCCTCATGTAGTCCCGCCTGCTGAGCTTGAGCTCCTAAACTTTTCCTTCTCCTGACTGGAGCTCTTATTTCCAGGGAAACTAAAACAATGAGACACAGAGATGGGAAGGCAGAGATTTTAGGCCCCTTGATCTGATCTGCACACTCAGGAAGAATTATGAATAAGTCTCTTCTTCTCTAGGAGTTAGTTATTGTGTGATGAGCAAAGAGAATGTAGCTAATAAAGTAAGGAATTTATAACAGCAGGAAAGAAGCAGAGTGTAATTCTACTTTGGATAAATCAGTTTTTCTATCTGAGCATCAGTTCCTTCATCTGTTAAATTAATGATGGGTATTTGCCTTGGGCTAAATCCAGTGCTAGCTGTGACTGGACAAAGGCAGGAGGATCTGTGGGCAGGAAGTAGGAAACCTGTATAGCTGCCCTCAAGGGCTTTAGGAGCTCAGTAGCTGGGCCAGCAGTCATTGTTTTGGGCTCCTCCCTCTAGATTAGAGGCCTCTGAGAAGAGATCAGAAATCTGGGATAACAAAAAGCCTCTGTTTTCCGAGAGAATTCGTGAATGCCCAGACTCCACCAGCAGCAAGAATTAAACCCTACTCAGACTTCAGTTTTAAGGAGGGGGAGGCAGCTATTTATGGCGGGGCCTGGTTAAAAAACAGTTAGAACTGGAAAAGAAGACTTTTGTTGTTCAGTTATTCAGTCATGTCCAGCTGTTTGCGACCCCACGGACTGCAGCACGCCAGGCTTCCCTGTCCTTCACCATCTCCCAGAGTCTGCTTTAAAGAAGACTTTATCATTTCAATAAACGTGAGAGTTAGTAAAGCTGAGCTTTCAGTGCAAATCCTATGGGAGGAGGAAGATTGTGGGAGAGTGGTAAAGACAAATCTGATCCTCTGCACCCAATCCAAATATTTTTCAGCATCTCTTTGTTAGTTATCTCCTTAGAGCACAGTTACTTGCTAAACTCACCCTTCTAATCCCACAACACTAGGAAACACATTAATCTTTGTTTTAGTCATTTTGCCTTCTAAGTCATCAGACAACAGTTTTACCAAATGTTTTGTTGCAACATGACAAGACTGCCAACTTTTCAGTCTGTAGTAACTGTTACCTTGCCCCTCTTCCTCTCTGAGAGGTAGGAAAATGGGATTGGATTGGGGACAAAAAATGTTTTTAATTAATATAAGAAGAGAATCATTGCACAGCCTAATGATGATATAGTGCCATAAATTTAAAAGTGTGATTAATTCAACCCTTTAAATCTGAGATCCAAATTAAAAAAATAATTTTTTAAATTTCATAGAGGTAGTATACAATATACAGATATTTCAAGAATAAGAACAATATGCATATTAAACATATTTCACCTATTGGGAGAAGGGAGAAGTTTGAGTATGAATATAAAATAAAAAGGGGGACCTTGCAAGAACAAATAATCATGAATTTAGGAGTATGATTAACTCAAACCTTAGGACTAGAGGCCCAGAAAGTAAATTGATACTGTAGATAAGAGGGAGAAAGTTATTGGTCAGCACCTCTGCCATGAGGTTTGTGGGAATTAGATATATGTTATTTATGTGAGAAAGTCAGCAATTCCAAGTGCTCAAGGCCTGTTACATAAACTCATCTATTCAAAATTTTGGCTGATACTATTGAGCAGTGGTTAGAAACTTTTGCTGAATGGATGGGGTTTCTTAGGATGGTTGAGAGGCAAAGCATTTTTATCCTTAGAGGAATGTGAGTCTCACTTCCATTATCCTTCTTGGGCCCTGGGGCTTCCAGGAGATTAACAAACGTGTTTACATTTATAATCATTTCAAAATAAAAGAATTTTTAAGTTATTTACTTTTTAAAAAATTGTATTTAAAATGGCAGATTATCCTCCAGAAATTTTGTGGCTATTACTTTCTGCCCTCACCTGGAGTATACCAGACTGACACCTAGACTGGGTACCTCCATTCCTTTGAACTTAGGCCAATCTGATAAATGCAGAATGCAACTTTTCTTGTTTCTACCTCTTTGATTATTGGCAAGGGAGAACACTGTATCCTACCACAGATGCCATTTGGTTTACTGTCTGGTGCCCAAGTTTCTCTTGGGCTGCTTGGTTTTTCTTACTGACTTATAAGCATGTGAAAACATTTACTGTATAGTGAACATATTAATGTGTAAAGATTTTTCCCTTCCTCAGGCCCAGTTTTCTTCTAACTCTCTTAGAGAGATCACATGTGATCCATTCTTTGATTTTTTTTTTAAGCCAAATAATAATATTAGGAATAGTATTTGGCACATCCATGTCATGCGTTTTCGCATTGACTTTACTGAGATGTCTGGGGGACTGCGTCTGCACCTAGACATGGCTATCCACTCAGAAAAAATGGACAATAGTCTTGAAAGAGTGTGGAGTGCTTGCCCTCACCTTTTCATAATTCTGCCAGAATTTATGTGAGTCCTAGGTCCTCATTGCACTAGTGAGCGCTGAGTGCTCACGGGGGTGTGTGTAGGTGAGGATGTGGTTTGAATTCTATGTACTCTTGCCCCACTCACACCCTAGAAATCCTTGCCGCCCTATGATTGGCCTACATAGGCTTGGGCTAGTCCCTGGCAGAGTATCAAAAGGTTACTGGATGCCCAACAACCTCAGACTCTCAGACCAGTGATCTGAAGATACTATCATGACTGTACAGTTAAGGGCCTCTTGTCTTTTTCTCCTTTTCCTAGCTGGCTTTGTGCAAACAAATTACAGTCTAGAGAAGGTAAGTGACTTCCAGAGAGGGTGGGACAAGGTTCAAAGGTGGAGTCTTGGGTCCTGCTCCAAGATCCCACCCTCAGCTCTGCTTGTAAGGCTCTGACTTCTGCTTCCTCCCTCTAAACATTTCTTCACTTCTCCTCGAATCTTCTTCACTTCTATGGTGTTCCTTGAGCTGAATATGGGTAGGGACAAGAGAACCTTTTTACTGTGGTCCTTTCTCCTCTTCTTCTCCAGGTAGAGGTTGCCTGGACATCCTTCTAGCCACCCATCAGTATGCATCAGAGCTGGGTCTGAGGCGTGAGCTGTAGTGGGCATCACAGTGAGTGGGGATTAGGGTTTGGAGGAAAGTTTGAGTTGAGTCATCTCAGACACAGCTAAGCAGGAAACATATGAAAAGGTGGGAAAATGAATGTGGAAGTTTTAGGGATGGATAAAATCAGAGTTATCAGAGAAACATATGGAAAAAAATAACTGGAGGCCAAAATAATTGGATCTGAAGTTAGAAGTCTTGAATTCTGGCCTCTAATTCATGTCTTATTGATACAATAAAAAAAAGTTGCCTTATTGATAAAAATGTGTATAGCAATGGCAGGGGCAGTTTAGGAAAGAATAACAATAAACTAGAAGACCCAGAAGCAAAAAGCAATCAAAAGTTAGGGGCAAGCAAACTCTCATTCACATAATGGGTTATCATTTTTGGCCTTAGACAAGTCACTTCACCTCCATTAGTCTCTGCTTTCTCACCATAAATGTGTGTATAAGAGGATTTACCCACTTGTTCACCCAGTTATAGGGTGGGAGGGTGAGCAAAAATTATCGTGCATATGATGTGATCTATAATTGCAACTCTAGTAAGATCTTCCTTCCTCTTGATTAGATAACCTCTTGAGTGATTTTCCTTATTTTTGAAAGTTGAGACAGTGTTTATGCTAACTGGTGCTGGCTACTTGGGTGTGGAGACCCTTGACTGTAGAACTTGCTTAATAAAGGCCGAGTCTGGAGATATTTGAGACATATCACGCAGACCTAAATAAATGTGAAATAACAATGAATATCGGGAGTAAGCTGGACTGGACCTAGAGGAGTCTTTAAGATCAGAGTCTCAAGGTCATGCATTCTGGTACCCAACATGATTTTCAGGAATTTTCCTCACAGTAGCAAAGGCAGGAAAAAGGCAAATTCTTAAAAATGTTTAGCTGGGAACCAGGCATAATGGAGATAGGAATGGATACTCTGATATAATGTTATCTTTATATATGTCTCAGTTTTGCTGGTGTGTATTTGTGCGTACATTTAGGGAAAAGTGCAAAAGCCTGCATAGAGAAAATGCCTCTCTCCCCAGGAGTAAAAGCTAAGTAGCTAAGTGTGCTAGGGATACAATCAGTGGTAGAGTTTGGTTTGGTTTTGTGTTGGATCACTCCTTTAGGTGGGGCAGATGGTGTCTGATTAAAATCCATTATAGCCCTTGCATTTCCAGGGAGTCTAGTTTAATCCTAGTTTAAGTCTGGACCTTTCTTATTAGATTATATTCTTCCCTCTTTTCTCTGGTCAGTACCTCTCTGCCTTTTTCTAACTGGGTGGTTTGGATGTTAGCTTTCTTTTCATACTTTGGGATTTTACATTCCCTATATTCCAGAACCCATTTATAGCAGCTTCCCTGATATAGAGAAGGAAATCAGGATGTGCTGGTGAGCCCTGTGGAGTCAGCATATTTTGGGTACTGCATGGACCCTGCATGGATAAAGACAGAGGAGAGATAAGATGAGATCTGCCTGTAGAGGAATTTAACCTAAGGACAGGCAATGAAAATTTCATGCTGAACTTATTTCTATTATGTGGAACTTTGCTCAAATACGTTCCATAGATTGGATAAAGATTAAGGTAGATGGAGCTGGTGGTGAAGGTAGATATTAGATATCTAGAGCATGATGGGTAAGGAGTTGGCATGTGATAAGTTGGATGCTGCCAGACACAGTTTAGTGACCTACTTACAGATGGATTTTTGAGCTCTACATCTCTTTTCCTGGCAGCTACAAAAAGTTAGAATTTCATAGTATTGGCTTACAAGACCATCATATGAGTAAGAGTGCATTGAGAGAGAAAACTACTCAAGGTAGGAGTAATATTAGATTCTAGAATGTTAAACCTGGAAGCCTTTCAGGATCTAATAGGAATCTAGACAAATGTCTTCATTTTTACCAGTGGGGAAACTGAGGGCCAAGGATGAGAACTTCCCAAGATCACAAGGAACTCTAACAATAGAGCAAGCTTCTGATTCCCAGGTAGAGCTCTTTCCACTCCACCATGCTGATGAGTGGGGCAGGAAGTCAGAAGACCTAGGGAAAGTTAAAGAAGTAATAAGGCTATCCTGAAATACTTGGGAATTAAAAACCTTCTCTTCACTGTGGGAATCCAGGCAAGATGCCTTCAACCAAGAGACAAGGGGTAGCTTCATTTTCAGAGAAGCAAGAAAGGCAGTATGCTTTTCAGTTTGACTCCACTTACTTCCAGGCCATCCCATTCCAGCTCATGAATCTCTGCTTTTTTCCATTCATCCAAGCAGTTCCTGGTATTTTACCTCTGCAAAGATAATAAAGAGACTTGACTGCCTGTTCCTCAAAAATACCATTCCCTTTCAAGTCACAAGACCTAGTTTCAATCTTGTCATTGACACATTAGATGACTCGTATTTGTTTTCTGGATCTCAATTAATATATGTATTGTTCTTTAAATGGTTTGAAAGATTATACTGACATTAGGAATTATTATTACTAAAATTATGATTTTTTAAAATCTTCCAGATGGATTGCTACAAAGATGTGAAAGGCACCATCTATGATTATGACGCTTTTACTCTTAATGGAAAGGAACACATTCAGTTCAAGCAGTATGCGGGCAAACATGTCCTTTTTGTCAATGTGGCCACCTATTGTGGTCTGACAGCTCAATATCCTGGTAAGAGTTCATAGTTAAATCTCCTTGGGACTAATTTTCCAGCTTGTTACATTTTAAGTCATATTGATATTATATTCTAATTTTAATTCTATATATCAAAACAAATACTCATGATCAAGTGACTTTATTCTCTAATGTCAGGAGTAAGCAAACTATGGTCCACAGGGCAAATCCAGTCAGCCTAATTTTGAAATAAAGTTTTATTGAACACAGCCATGATCATTCATTTGCAGATTGTGGTTGATATTATGCTGCAAGACAGAGTTGAGTAGTGTGAGTGTTGGTGCCAGAGGCCATCTGAAATGACTAATCTGGACCTTCACAGAAAATGTTTGCTGACCCTTCCTACGTCCTGCCTCTGCTCTTTGCTCCTGAGATTTCCAGGAGAACCAATAATGTATTTGAGAGCAGCAGCCTCTCTGAAGATTCAAGTCTTCTTGGCAAATACAGGAGGTAGGATTGACGATTTTGAGACTTTTCCAGGTAACTTACAAAGACAGGGAAAAGAAAAAAGGGCTTTATCCCTGGAGCACCTTTGACTGGAGCGAGGGTTGGAGAGGCGACCGTAAGAGAGGCGAACGCTTCCTTTCCAACCTCAACACCTCCTTTAGGTGTAGATTTTTCCCCTCTCTGCGCATTATTCAGGGTAAAGTGTTATCTTTCTCATATCTTAGGCCATTTTGATTAAAAGCCAATAAATAATGAACAGGACTAATTTTTATCACAAATAGATGCTTTTCTTATATTTGAACTAATAAGAACTTCATTTTTAGGTTTTTCATTATTATATTTTGAATAGGTACTGAACTGAACTGTATTCACAAGGCTCAAAATTAAAGGAATAAAAAAATATAGAGTAAAAAGTCTTTTCATCTGTTTCCCTTCCCTTCTGGTGACCAGTATTATCATGTTTACAAAATATATATGTATTCTTTTTTTTTACTTTTCTACCAATTGATGACATATAATAAATGATGATGATGATAGTCAGTAATGTCTGACTCTTTTTGACTCACGGACTGTACCTGCCAGGCTCCCCTGTCCATGGGATTCTCTAGGCAAGAATACTGGAGTGGGTTGCCATTTCCTTCTCCAAACAAGTAATAAATACAACCTGCCAATTTGCTTTTTAAAATTAATAAGGTACCTTGGAGTTCGGATCATTTCCTCCTTCTGTTTTAAGATTGAATAATATTCTATTGGACCATACTTCATTTTGCCAGTTATAGGGATTTTAAAAATCAATTTATTCAGTTCCAACTCTGTATGTAATAGGTGCAAGAACTGGGGAATAGTTTCTCAAGAACTGGAAGACAGGTTTCCTAATTAATAGTCTGTTTCCTAGAGGAGTTATTATCTATAGTGACTAAAGACAAGAGGGGAGGATGTGAGGAAAAGTACTTAGGAACCATGTGGAAATAGGAAAGCAATCTTATATTGCAGAGAATAAAAATGAAAGGACTCAGAGGAGATATCAGTTGACACTGTTGCCTGAGCAGACTGTTCAGTTAGGGAGTGGCTGGTTAGTGTTTGTTATGGAACTAAAGATGTTCGGCTCACAAAGGGTGAAAAGATGATTATAAAAGTCTGGGGAAACAAACTGAAAAGCTTGGGGAAGAAGGCAATTGGAAGCTTGTGTTTTGGTATATCAGTGAGGGTTTTTAGGTAGAATGCGTCTTTAACATCCTGAAGATTGTTAAAGAACACCAGAAAGCTCAACTTGAAATTTCTCTGCTTCTTTTTGCCCCTGTCAGATTTACCCGCCTCCACCCAGGGTGAACCAGCCTGTGAAGAGGAGAGAAGTCCATTCTCATTGTGCATGTCCCTTCCTTTAAAAAAAAAAAAAAGATTCAATCTACCAATTAACCAATCAGGGAAGGCAAACTGATAGTCAGTGACGTTTAAATGTGGTTTTGTTTAAAATTAAAATGAAATTAAAATTTTTGTTTTTAAATTGTGGTACAAAAAGACAAAATATAAAATTTACCATCTTAACCATGTTTTAAGAAGACTGTTCAGCAGTGTTAAAAATATTCATTGTTGTAAAACAAATCTCTAGAACTTTTCTGTCTTGCAAAACTGAAACTCTGTATCCATTAAATAACAGCTCCCCTTTCTCCTTTCCCCCAGCCCCTGGTAACCACTATTCTACCTTCTGTTTCTATAAATTTGACTACTTTAGATACCACATGTATTTATCTTACCTACAGTGTTTGTCTTTTCATGACTAGTTTATTTCATTTAACATAAAGATTCATTCATGTTGTAACATGTGACAAAATTTCCTTCCATTTTAAAACAGAATAATATTCCATTGTATATGGATATACCACATTTTGTTTATGCATTCATCCATCAATGGACATTTGGGTTGCTTCCACCTCTTGATTTTTGTGTATAGTGTTCCTATGAACATGGATGTGCAGATATCTGAGACTCTGTTTTTCAATTCTTATGCATATATGCCCAGAATTGGGACTGCTGCTTTATGGTAATTCTATTTTTAATTGTTTAAGAAACCTCCATATTATTTTCCATAACAGTTATACAATTTTACAATCCTACCAGCAGTGATCTGGTGAGCTTTAGAATAATAAAGATGACTGGGGAGCCACCTCAGAATAATGTAACCAGAAGAACTTCTGGAAAGGAATCTGAGCATCCTTATTTTTAAGGAAAGGTCCCATCTGATTCTGATGTGCTGCAGATTTGGGAAATATTGCACTATAACAAAGGGCTTTTGCATACATGTCTGGAGATCTAGTATCTCATTTCAGCCCTGCCATGAACAGTCTTTCTGACTTAGGTATTTCCCCCCTTTTCCTGGACCTCTGTTTTTCCCTCTGTAAAATGGGTATTTCCAAGGATCACTGTCTATATACACAAGGCAGGCTCTCTGGCCGGGCCACTATATTGTCCATTCTCTACCCATAGAACTGAATGCACTACAGGAGGAGCTGAAGCCCTTTGGCCTAGTTGTGTTGGGATTTCCCTGTAACCAATTCGGAAAGCAAGAACCAGGAGAAAACTCAGAAATCCTTCCAGGACTGAAGTAAGTGCCTACTTAAAACCCTATAGAGATTTGTCTTTGTCTACCTTTTCTCCATTTCCAGAGGCACTTCCATGTTGGGGACTTCCAGGATGGGCAGTGGGTTATTGGGCTTGGGGTACCTACTAACTGATTTTAAATTTGGCCTTCACTGATGTGAGTCTGGCTGTGTCAGAGATGCTTTCCCCTTCCCTGGGAAGTGAGATCTGGATGGATGGTGGAGGAATGGGAGCACAGAAATAGCTCCTGGCGTTGCTGGTACAGAAACAATACAGATGGGAGACAGTGACAGCATGTGGAATAGAGAAAAATAAAGTGTCAGGGAGCCCAAAGTTTAACAATGGTCTTACTTCCCCTTCCCAACCCTGTTTTCTATATCTCCATATCTGTTTCCCCTTTTTTGTAACCTCAAATCCTGGTACCCTATTACAATTTTCTCTCTTATATTCTGGAGCTTCCTGGGAACATTATGGTTCATTGCAGGTATGTCCGTCCGGGAGGAGGATACGTACCTAATTTCCAGCTGTTTGAGAAAGGGGATGTGAATGGTGAAACAGAGCAAAAAGTCTTCACCTTCTTAAAGGTGAGTTAATTACTGACCTAAGCTGCTGCTTCTTTAATATTCCTAATGTAGAGTTGGTGTGGTAGAAATGGATGCAAGGGCTCCTGCCTGGAGGAGGGGTTGGACTCTTTGGAAGAGATCTCCTTATAAGCATAGGGACTAGGGTTAAATTTGTTAGTATCTGTGATGCTCTGGCTTTGTGGTACAAAGCATTGTGTAGAGTGCCACCTTTCACTGGGACCATTCTCTTTTGTTCATTGACATTCATTCATTCAAGGAACATTTGTTGAGTGCCTGCTATCTATAAGGCAGTTTGCTAAACAATAAGGGTATAAAAATGAACAGATGCAGTCCCTGTTCCTTGATGAGTTCATACTGGAGAAGACAAAAAAAAAAAAAAAAAGGCAGATATAATACAACGCAATAAGTGCCTTTTATGAAACACTGGCTCTTAGATACAGAGAACATGAGAGCTGAGAAGGGCCCTTAAAGATTATCAGAGTTCAGTGTCCTTAAATGCTGAACTGTGGGCCAAGATTGACCCATGTTGAGATTTTTATATATACTCAGTAAACTGAAAAAACAGGGCAATGTTAGGAGGGTTTCATAAACATCAACTGATTTATAGAGCTGCCCATTATTCTAAGATTAGGACACATATGTAATTTATTCTTATAATTATCTCTTTAAAACTAAATGAAGTAATGGTGTTTTAAATTTTTTCTCATTTTTCAAAACAAAACACTGGAACTCCATATTGGCCCCCAAAAGGTATTTTCAAAAGATGACTGGCCCATGGAGCATCAAGATCTAGGAAACCACATTCTCATCTATTCCCTTTGTAGAAAAGGGAATTGAAAGCTAGAGAGCTGACATATCTCATTCATAGGAACAGGATTTTGTGATGGGGTCACAGGGAGAAATAGAAAGAGGGAATAGACTTTTGCTATAATATCTACAACTTTCTTGGTAGTTAGCATGGTTGTGATTCAGAGACTATATTAAGATTCATAGGAAATGAACATATCTCAACATAAGAGGAAGTGGAGTATCTGTGGGTGAAACTAGCCTGGATCATCCATGAGCAGAAATGATTCCGTCATTTCTTTTTTCCATCTCTCTGCTGCAGCAATCCTGTCCTCACCCTTCTGAGTTTATGGGCTCAATCAAACATATATCCTGGGAACCCATCATGGTCCGTGACATCCGCTGGAATTTTGAAAAGTTCCTAGTGGGACCTGATGGCGTCCCTGTCATGCGCTGGTTTCATCGGACTCCAGTCAGTACAGTCAAGTCAGATATTCTGGCATACATGAAACAGTTCAAAACCAAATAAGATCAAGTTGGGGGCGAGAGCCATCCTGCTTCTTTACCTGAAAACCTGTTTAAAAACAAAATCTTTTCTCTACATTCTCTTCGCTCAGTCGTGTCCAACTCTTAGCGACCCCATGGCGTACAGCCTACCAGGCTCCTCTATCCATGGGATTTTCCAGGCAAGAGTACTGCAGTGGGGTGCCATTGCCTTCTCCAGTTCATCCATGAGGATACGTCAATTTGCCATGATATCCTGAAAAAGAATGTTCCTACACATTCTGAGTCTTCCTTCTCTCTCTACCCTAAATGTGTAGAATTGACAATGCGGCGAATAGCCATACAATTTAAGTTCTACTTCATAACATTTGTCTTCCCCTAGGAGAAACATGTAAAGTCAATTTCCAAATATTTTCAGATCAGCCTTTTTCCATGACACCCCACCGATCCCTGCCTCCACTGATCTGTCACTCTTTTGTAGGAGCCCTAGATAGAGTGGGAGCAAGAAATTGCCTCACATGAAGGGAAGAGTATCTCCATGATGGTGGCAGTCAGAGCCTCTTTTTAATTCAGACCCTACAAAAACTTTACTCTGTCTGGTCTTTAGTGTATTCAGATTATGACACTTGGGCAGAGCATCCTTTGAAAGATAGGCTTTCCCTTCTCAACCCTAGAACCCTTAGCTTCAGAACCAGCCCTGCAACTATCTCCAATAAAATGTTTCCTACAGCATCTAGATTCACTGTGGTGGTTTTCAAATCCTATCCAGAGCTCAAACTCATTTTCTCTCTTCTTCCTCACTGTGACTGTCACAGATGGTGTATTGACTAAATACCTGGACCCTTTGGATAGAAGATTTACCTTCCTAGATCCTTGGAAGGTTGTTACCTGATGACTCTCAACTGTCGTCCCTTTTTAGGAATTGTCTCAGGTCAAGGTCACATTTCATTTCCAAGGGCAGCCTATATCCAATTATTGGTCTATGAGAGGTATAACAGCCAAGATCTGACTTCTCAACTTGGGACACATCTAAAGGGCCATTCCAGTGGGGGAGACCCCCAGGAGTAGGCAAATGCCCTTCTGTGCTTGCACTGCAGCCCAGTTTGTTCCTCTGACAGATTTTGATTCTTCATTGATTCTCAGGTGTTCACCCTGAGATAGTGCCCCAGTAAAGTTTCTGAATGCAAATCCCCATTTTGGAGTCTTTCCAGGGAACACAAAATACAGTAGTTGGTAAAGCATCTGAATAAGAAAATGCCATGATGAGTTTTTTGGTTGTTTTTTTTTTTTTGCAACACCCATGCAGCAAGTGGGGATATTAATTTCCTGACCAGGGATGGAACCCATGCCCTTGAAGTGGAAGTGCAGTGTCTTAATCACTGGACTCCAGGGAAGTCCCTAAAATGAGATTTTTGAAGCTGAATTATCCATCTGGTTGGCAGTAAAGGGATTGGTGGAACACAAACAGCCACTAGCACAAAGTAGCAATTTTTAAAACTTTCACCCAACCTGAACTGAGATGTTATACCAATGGATATGCAAAAGCAGATGTGATGTATCAGGTGCTTGATAAATATGGGAGAGATGATAATAATAATGTAATAGAATTCTTCAGTAGAAGAAATTGATGCCTTGGAGAGAGATGATTAAATGCTGAGGATGATATCTCATCAAATAAAGTGAAAGTCACTCAGTTGTGTCCAACTCTCTGGGACCGAGGCCAGAATACTGGAGTGGGTAGCCTTTTCCTTCTCCAGGGGAATCTTCCCAACCCAGGGATTGAACCCAGGTCTCCCACATTGCAGGCAGATTCTTTCACCAGCTGAGTCACAAAGGAAGCCAAGTAGAGGCTAATGTGAAAGCCAGAGTCTCCATAGGAGGATATAAAAAAACTCTCATATCCTGCAACTCAAGGGCAAAAAAAGCTAAGGTTCAGCTCCAAGATTTAATCACAGGAATAGTAGCACTCCAGAGTATGTTAAATTCCCGAACCAGATTATCTTCTGTGCCTAGGTCATGGCCTCAATTGGAAAAGAACAGAATATTGAGACATTGGATGGAGACATCTGGTGGGATGCATTGTTGTTGCTGTTGAGTCGCTAAGTCATGTCTGACTCTGCGATCCCATGGACTGTAGCCTGCCAGGCTCTTCGGTCTATGGGACTTCCCAGGCAAGAATACTGGAGTGGGCTGCCATTTTCTTCTCCAAGGGATACATTAGAACATCTAAATCTCCAGATTTCCCAAGATCATTTGAGCTATTTAGAAGTAGCCCAATCCTCCTTACCAAGGGTTAGATAGTCCTTCTTCCTTGAAGACAATGCAGAGATCTCTCCTCTGCCAAACATGTACCTCTGCCACACATTGGGCATCCTTCCATACACAACTAAATTCTAAGTGTTCTGGATCAAGAATAGTAGACTGCAAAGTTAGCTGATGTAGAATACACTGATACTAGAGCATTCTCCCAAAGTACAGAATTTTTATCAGCTGGCAAGAACTCAACGTACTGTTAGGATTCTCCTGCTTAAAACAGCAAAAGCTCTCACTAAATGTGGTAGGAATGCCAGGACTCTTGACATTGATGGTAGAAAGAGGGATCAAAAATTCAAAGAAGTGGACGTGCTAGAGTGGATTTACCATGTAATACTGGAAAACCCACTGGATGAATTGGTAACAGGAGAGCCAAAGGATATTCTGTTGGGGGTTGGGGGAAGCATGTGATGGGAGAGGTACAGTACCATTACTAAAAGTTCCATGGTGAGTGTCCTCTATTGGACTTGTGCTGGTGATACGAGATTCTGCTACAGAAGTGGCTTCACTGACAGCAATGGGAATTATAGGATCTTGAAGCAATTCAGGCCAGAAATAGCAGCACTGAGCTGGGCAGAACCTGGTCAGTGTATGCACGTGCATGCGCCAGGTGTGGTGGGCAAAATTCATGTAATGAAAGACAATTTCAGAGAGGTAGCCACCTTTGTAGAGAGTTGAGACAGTAAATAAAATACAGCATCCCTAGAAACAAAATAGATGGGCAGCCAACAAGCATATCACTGTCTACACAGAAGAAATCAAGGATAATCAGAAGACTGAGGATAGCTGCCCCAGTTAAAAATACAATCACAATACCTTGCCCAGTTTCTGATCATAAACCAGTTTTCAGATCTGACATCTTGGATTAAAGGGAGAAGCCAATTCCTGAGGACCCTGCAGTGCCACTGAAAATATATAGAATATAATTCCCCCATTTCTTTCCTAAATGGACTTGCTAAAGAGAAAAACCCTCAAATTTCAAGGGCTGTTGGAAACAAGGTCCAAGTGAATATTGATATGGAAAGACCCAAAGTGTCATCACGGCCCCTCTGTTAAAATGGAGGTAATGGGGGTCCGGTAACAAGTGAAGTTGTGGTTCACGTCTGGTTCACAGTGTGTCCACCCAGGCCATGGATCCATCCGGTGGAAGTTTCTTTTGTCCCAAAATGTATAACTAGAATGAAAAATCTTGAAATGAACCACAAATATAAACAATATATTTCTCTGAGTATGAGACTTCAGAAAATTTTCAAGTTACCACCTTTTTGTTTTTCTGCATTTCCTTAATCTGTATTGCATTTAATATAGTTTATTTAAAGTACATTTAAAACAGTGCTTTTTCTAAAGGAAATATTAGCTCTCCAAATGTTTCAGGATAGCAAAGTGTTTTAACATTCTTAAGTTAAAAAACAGTGACTGGGTCGGGGTGGGACGGGTGGCATCTGAAGCAGAGGGAAAGTCGGCCGAGCGGAGGGCAGAGCCGAGGCAGAGGTGATGATAAGTTCCCGGGAATTCGGAGCAACGAAAATGCACTGTGGTCTCCCAGACGGAGTACACACTCCTGAGTGGAAAGCTTCCTGCCTTTGTGGAACCAATGTAATTTTTTTTTTCCCATTCAAATGCTTTCAAATAAGTCTGAATTTAGAGAAGCCGTGGGAATATGAGCGGAAAATCAAGATGGAGATGACTGCGACACTCAACCGCGGCTGCTTCTCTGTACTGTGGGGGAAACGGCGGCAGATTGGCTGATACCAACTAATCAAAGACTGCTGCTGTGAATTGCATATCAGATTCAAAGAGAAAACCCCATATCAGAAGGCGCCATTTTATTCACAATATTGACTACCTTAAACAAGTCTTCATCTGTGAAAGTATATTCACTTACACCTCCCCAAACCCCTACCTAGCGGAGCTCCAGTGGCGCAATCGGTTAGCGCGCGGTACTTATAAGACAGTACACTTGTGAGCAATGCCGAGGTTGTGAGTTCGAGCCTCACCTGGAGCAAATTTTACTACTCTCTAGACGTATGAGACAGGTTAAATTTGAGGTCCCCGCAAAGAGATCAACGGTTGGGATTTACACACTAGAGCTTGGTTGTGGGTTGTCTTAAAATTCTGTTTACGGTCGTGCATGATTTAAGTACCATCCCGCTGATTTCGGTGTCTTCCTTCTTCCGACACGTTGGCAATTTAACTTTTGTCTCTTGCCAAGACTGTTTCACAGTAATAAACTACGTCTGATTTGTCGGTTGTGTGAAATGTGGACGATCTTGGTTTTTAAACGTATCTCAGTAGAAATTTTCCTGTATTTGAACCTGGTTTCCTCAGTTTCTCCACTCATCGGGGCTTCCTCTAAGGTGCTTATTACTCTTTATAAGTCCATGCTGCCTGTAGATATATCAGACGCTCAGGAACTCAGTCTCAGAAAAAGAGTTGAACCAGGAGTCTGTGTGTGGGTCACTTAATCTCACCCTCTCGATCTTAAACATTATCAGAGTCATCCTGAGACAAGGACATGGAGTTCTCTAGCTTTACAAAAATTTGTAATTGCACGTGTTCAAATGCTCAGCACTATCAGTGCTTTTTCAGCTGCTGCGACATTTTGGAGCGCTTACATTATCCCTGGCCCCACCCTGAGCTGCCCACCAGGTAAAGAAAGTGAAGTCGCTCAGTCGTGTCCGACTCTTTGCGACCCCATGGACTGTAACCCACCAGACTCCTCCGTCCATGTGATTTTCCAGGCAAGATACTGGAGTGGGTTGCCATTTCCTTCTCCAAACATAGGTTCAAAACAAGGTTCACAGACCAATTCAGATTAACACTGGTAAAGAAGTGATAACGGATAATTTACTTACCAAGATATATCAATAGTGGCTATTCACAGTGTTGTTTTTAGTGTTAAATGGGATAACAAAACATTGTTTGATTGATTGATTGTTGTTGTTCAGTCACCAAGTCCTGTCACAAATTCCCACTATGCATGTCCCTTTGGAATATGATCGTGCAGCAGCTACCATAAAGAGGTGGAGTCTATTTCCCTCCTTGTATGTGAGCTGACCTTGTGATTTGGCCAATAGAATGCTGTCCTAATGATGTTGTGGGAGTGAGGTTGTGGGAGTTTCAATATTAGGGTTCAAGAGCCTTATAACTTCTCCTCTTGCCATCTTGGGACCCTGAGACATCATGTGAAGAAATCCTACCTAACTTCCAGAAAAACTGAAGATCATGTGAAGAGAGAGTCCCAGTCATCCCAGCCATTCCACATGACACCCCAGACAGTGAGTGGGAACATTTTGGACCATCTAGTCCCAGTCAGGCTGCCAGAAAACTGCAATCAATGAGTGACCACAAGCAAAACCAGCAAAAGAATTGCCTAGTTGAGCACAGCCCAATAACTGACCTGCAGAATTGCAAACTAAATGTTGTTTTAAGTCACCCACAAAATCTGGGTGAGGTTTGTTACAAAGATGTAGATGACTGACATAAGCATTTAGCATGGAATTAGAATCCATAACAAGCAAACAGATTGATTTAGTGAGTAAAATTACCCATAAAGAAAAGCCCAAGTCTAGACATCTTAACTGCTAAATTCTACCATTTTTAAAAAATTGATATTAATTCTTTACAAACTCTTATAAAAATTGGAAAAGGAAGCCATTATTACCTTGATGCTAAAGTCACACAAAGACATCATGAGATAAGAAAACTACAGACCAATATATCTTATAAACATGGACATAAAAATTCTCAACAAAATACTAACAAACAAAATCCAGCAACAGATGAACATATTACAAAAAGGCCTGAGGAAACGTTTGAGGATGGTGTCTGTGTTCATTATCTCTTTTGTAGTGATGGTTTCATGAGTTATACATATATCAAACTATAAGTTTAAATACATGCAGTTTAAGAAAATTATGCCTCGATAAAGCTGCTAAAGAAGTACACTCACAGGAAAAAAAAATCATTACAGCATTCGGCATGAGCAGTTGTGGATTTTTTTTTCTTTCTCTCCTTCCTATACTGTGGAAGAGCTGTGTCTGGTTAGATTTATTTCTTCTTTTAATGTTTTAAAGAAGTTCGTAGTAAACGGAAGGACATGTAATTTTCTCAGTAGGAAGACTTGACAACTAATTCAAAATATTTCATAGTTTAAGACCATTTAAAATTTCAATTCCTACTTGAATCTAATTTGAGCTGTCATATTGTTATATGAATGTGTCCATTACACCTAAATATTCAAATGTATTTGACCACGTTCTTTCCACTTGTGCAGAAGCTGCTCCCTCTTCATTATAATTTGCCTGACTGGTCTCTTCTCATGGTTCCAGGTTTCTGTGTTAACCCTGGCTCCTCAGATACTGCTTAACGTTCAACTAATTCATCCTGCAACGTGTGGGAGAACCCACAGCTGGTCTCTGAGAACCCACCGAAAGACGGCGCTCCTCTCAGGTGGCATCCACGTGAATCAGGAGCCAGCTGCTTAAAATGTGGCAAGTTTTCCTGTCGAAAGGGGGCGCCATTTAAACTGACTTCCAAAAAGCAAATCAACATTTTCAGCGTCAAAGTACAGAGCGGCACCTGAAAACCAACGGAAGAGTCGTAAGCTAAAATAAGATACGTCCAGACACTATCGGACGGGGAGAGCAGAATTCCTTGACATTAGTGCCTTGTGGCACCCACCTCACTCCCTGGGTCCACCCAAACTCCTGGAGGAGACTCCAAAAGACCAAGGCTGGCGCTTTTCGCAATCCCAACACCTGCGTACCTGCCTGACCAAGGACTCCTATAGTACAAAGAGAAGGCTGGCACCGACCCCACTTACTGAATCACACATAACCAAAGGGAGATTCTGGGACAGTGATATCTGGGTAAAGGTAGCCGGAGTGTGAAAAAGGAAACCACAACCACGAAGGGATTCGAACCCTCAATCTTCTGATCCGAAGTCAGACGCCTTATCCATTAGGCCACGTGGTCCTCCGCTCGTAGTGTGAAGGAAAATTTTACAAGTATTGAGAATCTGGGCTATTCTTGTTAACTGCAACTCATGAAAAATACCTTTCCCATCAATTTTACTTAAAAGGTGGTGTCATTGGTACAAAACCCAAGTAACTTCTTTTAAGAAGTTATGGTTAGAGACTAGGGCAAAATGGAAATTCTGCTTTTCTCCAAACTCCTACCCTTAGCCTGACACCAAATTTCTTTTCTGAACAAAATTTTACACTTGCATTGTAATGCCTCTTCAGTCGGTTGATTAACCTATTTAAAAAAAAAAAAAAGAAGACGAAGAAGCAAAAAAGGATTGAAATGTCTTTCTGTAATCACGGCTACAAAGGCTCGATTTACCTTCAGAATGAAGACAAAGTCAAAATTAAGACCCTATGGGAATAAGTTAAAATTCCAAAAAAAAAAAAAAAAAAAAAAAGACCGTTCCTGGCATCCTCTCAGCTGGGTGCCCAATCCTGACAAGACGTCTTCAATTAGGATTGAATTGAGAAGCGTCTTCCTAGGCCTGGCCCTTCTTGGAAACCGCGAAGAACAGGCCCACTGAGTACCCACCAGGGACACCTGAGTAAAAACCCCAACGATTGTACTTACTGAGCAATTAGAAAATGTCCCTCCTTTTGTGCAGCCACTGGGTTGTGGGGTTGTGTGACTGAGAGGGAAGGAACCATTCTTCAGGTTAGAAAGGTTGGATTTTGAGTCATTTTGTTGTAGTTGTCTGTTTCCTTTCCAGCTCATTTCCCACAGCCACTCTCATCTCAGCGGATCTCGACCCCCCCATTAGTGATGGTGCGGGCGAGGAAAGCACACGGGTGGTGGGAAGGCGCGCGGGAGGAGGCCTGGAGGAGACACTCACACCGCCTAATTTGGACCCTGTTCCTGAGGGGTGCAGTGGGCGCAGTGAAAGCAACTCAGCTGGAATCTGAGGCATTTGGGGGGGCCTCATTCCGCATTATTAGGAACTGCCAGGGCCTGATTTTGGTCTTCATCCAACCTGCCTTCGCAGAGCATTCGGGCTCCCCGCCCCAAAAAGTTGAGGTTACACAGATTTTTCACAATTTAGAGATGCTAGAGAAATAGCGTTTTCTCAAAAGCTCCTGAGCACCCTGCAAAGGCTGCTCTCTTTTGCTTGCTTTCCAGGAAAGCACTACCCCGGTTCTCTGGGCTACAGCAGGTCAAAGTGACAGACTGTCTGGGGTCTGTCCTTAACCCAGCCTTCAGTAAGCATTCCAGGAACTGAAATCTAAAAGATGAGAAAGGTTAGCAAAAAATAAAATAAAAAGCAAAAGAGCAGTATATCCAAAGGTGGATCAGAATGTGCAAAGGTGTAAGAAATTTTGCCGAACTAATTTGAAGTTTTAAATGAAATCATAACAAAAAATCAATTAAATTTCACTAAAGAAAAAAATAGCAAATATGAATAGTCCCAAACCATTAAATTAAACAATAAATACTCAAAAATTTTTCCCACAGAGAAAACTCCAAACCCAGATATTTTAATCTGAAAGTTCTATAAAACATTACAGGGAAAATAATTTCAGCTGGACACAAATACTTCCAAATATGGTAACAGAAAGAAGCCTCTCCATCTCATTTTATAAGCCTACTTTCATCCTAATGAAATCAAAGCCAGGAAACATGAAGAAAGTAAAGGGAAAATGTTTACCTCAGTACAGGGAGAAAGAGCAAATTTTTTAACCTGATTTTTAAAATACAAAAATAATCTGCAGAAAACATAGTACTTAAAGGCAAAAAATTCAAAACATTCTGTTTGAAATTAGGAACACATGAAGTAAACCAGAAATTACCACTTGTATTTTCTACCAGAAAAGACCCTGATGCTGGGAAAGATTGAAAGCAGGAGGAGAAGGGGACAGAAGATGAGATGGTTGGCTGGCATCACCAACTGGAAGGACATGAGTTTGAATAACTTCCAGGAGTTGGTGAGCGACAGGGAAGCCTGGTGTGCTGCAGTCCATGGGGTCACAAAGAGTCGGACACGACTGAGGAACTGAACTGAACTGATTCTCTACTAGACAAAAGGAAAGCAAAAAAATAAAAAGCTGTGATGACTAGAAAGGAATCAACAGAACTGACTTTTTCTTTTTAATAGATCATATTGGCAACCTACTCCAGTATTCTCGCCTGGAGAATCACATGGACAGAGGAGCCTGGTGGGCTACAGTCCATGGGATCACAAAGAGTTAGACACAACTCAGTGACTGAACACGCACACATACATATGCTTATGTACAAAGATCAAACAGAAAAATTATTATAAATAGTGTCAGAGTTTTACCACATTTTCATGACAGCTATAAAATTTTAATTATATGCAATAAAGAAATATCTAGAAATCATACAAAATGAGATATTATGATAATATTTCAATAACAAGGAAACATTTCAAAACAAATACAACATGGTTTCATCTATAGAAACTACAAACTAAGCATATTAAGTAATCTATTGTGTTAAATACACATATATTAGAAGTAAAGCTTAAAAGCAAGGGACTGAATGGGAGGGAGGCTCTAGAAGGAAGGGATATATGTATACTTAAAGCTGATTCATGTTGTTGTGCAGCAGAAGCTAATACAAAATTGTAAAGCAATTACCTCCAATTAAAAAAAAAAAGAACTAAGGACTCACCCATGTGCATGAGAAATCTTGGGAATAAATGATCCAGTCCCTCAGAGGGCTGCATCCAGTTCCTGGCTGAAAAATTAACTGCAATCCCGTGAGAGACCTCCAAGCCAGTGCCACCCAGCTAAGCTGCTTCTAGATTTCTGATGCACAAAAATTGCTTGAGAATAAATGTTTATTGCTGTTTTAAGTTTTGTTTTTTTTTTAAAGGCAAGGGAATGATAATCACAAGCGTTAATATAGTTGTTATCTCAAGTGAGAAAGAGATGTAAAGTGGAGTAGGGCAAATGGAACTCATAAAATAAAGGCAATGTTCTCTTTCTTAATTGGTGGCTTTTTCTTTTTAAATTATTTTTAATTGAAATGTAACAAACATGCAGGAAAATGTACAAACAGAAGCATATACAGAATACTTACATTTATGTAGATGTATCTCTGAATATATATGTATGTGAGTGAAAGTCACTCACCAGAATACTGGAGTGGGTAGCTGTTCACCTCCCCAAGGGATCTTCCAAACCCAGAAATCGAACCCAGGGTTCCTGCACTGCAGGTGGATTCTTTACCAGCTGAGCCACCAGGGAAGCCCTTATATATGTATATATAAATGTATATATCACTGAATATTTACAAAGAGAACACGTCTATGAACTCTCACTCAGATCTTCTGTTCCAATTTATTGCCACTATTTCTATCAAATTGAATCAAGAATTAAGTTTTGTCACCTAGGTTATCTGTGTCAAGAAATACCAGAAGCCCCTCTCATGTGCCTCCTAACTACTTTCTTCTTAAGGGTAATCACATTTTGGACTCTGATATCATCTATTAGCTTTGCACATTTTAAATAACATATAAATAGAATTGTCCAGTATGTACTCTGATGTCTGGCTACTTTTGTGCAGCACTATGAGGTTCATCCATGTTGTTGTATTCAATGATGTTGTTTGTATTTATATATATACAGTCATATACATATATAATCATATTGTATTAATATGCCACAATTTATCCATTCTAGTGGTTGATATATGAGTTATTTTCAGTTTGTGAAAATTGTGAATAGGGCTGTTAGGAACACTTTTGTATATGCTTTTCTGTGGACTTGTATACAGATTTCTATTGAAAACTGTAACTAAGAAATTGACCCCATTTTTTATATTTGCTGACAGCTTTCAAGACCCATCACTCTCACATTTAAGCCAGCCCATAAGAAAGTGCTTAAGCTCTCTCAGAGGGAAGATCAAACCACGCTAGTCCTGGTTCTCACTTAGGAATCTTCACTCCCCTCTCCATTCCACAGCCTGGCCCCTAACCCTGTAAAAACCAAAGCCCATCACCCCTCCTTGCTCTTATTTTTGGACTTACCTGAGAGCCTCCCCTAGGCTCCCCAGAAAACTTCATTATGTGAAAGATAAATGTTTTCATATCTCCCTGGTACATATGTAGCATTATCGATCTTGCCATTTGAATCATTTGGGTATGGTGACCATTTCATTTCAGCTGATTGATTGCAAGATAGATGTGCACTCATGAATGGACTTACAGAGTCACAACAAGTGACTTTACTACACTTTTTTTTAGCAAGCAGCATATATGATTTCCATATATCTGTAATTACATGTAAGGGAAATGGACAAACTGAAAATGGGAAAAAATAAAATATGACAAACTAGATAAAAAGATAGATGAAAAACAATTATCCATAACCAAACAAACTCAGCTGGTGAATGCAAGACTCTATTTCAAGTCTATTTCAATGCTATAGAAATGCTAGTGCCAGGTGGGCTAATGAAAAAAAATGTTATGTTGATTCAGGTTTTCTTTTGTTTATAGAAAGTTTCTTTTTTTAATTGAAGTATAATTGACCTACAGATTCTATGTTAGTTCCAGTTGCACAATATGGTGATTTGATATTTCTATTACAAGATAATTACCATGATAACTCGAGTTACCATACAAAGATATTACAATATATATATTTTTACTGTATTCCTCATGCTATACATTTTACGTTAATGACTGATTCATTTTGTAACTGGAATTTTGTGCCTCTTAATCTCCCTTACTTATTTCACTCCTACCTGACCCTATTCAACACCTACCTGACCCCTCCCGGGATGGCGACAACCATCCCATAATGGAGGTGAAGCAGGTTTATTTATTTCCCCAGAAAATGACCTTCTCAAGTTCACTTGCCTTTTTGTGACGGAAAGAAGAGGGTTGCAGAGATTTACAATCATTCTTAGCGGTCTGCCTTTTTCGGGATTGGGAGGAGGCAGGGGGTTGGTACTTTTGTGAAGGGAAGATAGGTTTGTGATCATTCTTAGGGTTCTGCCTTTTTCGGGATCGGGAGGAGGCAGGGGGTGGTACTGTAGTACTCAATCAGAACAGAACAGAATTGTAGTATTGAAATCTTCATCTTTTCTCAGGGAAGAAGAAGCGTGCAAAATAGGCCCTACTGGGATTCGAACCCAGGATCTCCTGTTTACAAGACAGGCGCTTTAACCAACTAAGCCATAGAGCCAGACGAAGTACGATTCCCGAAAGAAACTTTAAATCAATTTTCTTTGTTACTTTGAAAAATATCCAGATCTTTTCCAATCTTACTTATATACAGGTTGTGCCCATTTCAGTGACTGAACAAAGGGCTTGACAATGTGATGATTACTATGCCTCACAGCGACAGAGAAGTTAAAATGAGGCCACAGACAACACATCCGAGTCCTGAATTTGAGTAAAAATATTGTAATACATTATATTTCTATAGCACTTTGGAATTTACCAAAATTTGCCTCTCTGAACATCAAAGGCAACCCCAAATACTGAGCATATTATCGTTCCTATTTTATATTCAACTGCAAAAACGTTTAAAGATTTGTTCAAGTTTGCAAAGATAGTGAAGAACTGGAGTTAAGACGAACTCATTTTCTGATGCTAATTCATTACCATCTGAGTCACCAGGGAAGCCCTCTGATGCTAATTAAACCATATTGTCAGTACAGCATTTTCACAAGCTGCAGAAAGAAACAACCCCAAGAATCATGGCAGCTTATAGTAACACACCCTGCTCCTGCTATTTGTCTACCATGACTCCGCCCAGGATGAGGGAGCCATCTCTACCTGAAACATTGATGGTCTCTTGACAAACGAAGAAAAAAAATATGGCAAATCAAGAACTGTTTCTTGGTGCCCAAAAGTACCATGTCAATTCTGCTCACATTTTATTATCCAGAGTGAAATAAGTCAAATCTGGTTATCTGTGGTGTGAGGCAGTACAATCATATCCCAGGAAGAGGCACTAAATACTTTTGAAAATAAATTTTCACAACTACAATCCCATAGAGTCTTTTGTGAAACTCATAACTTTTTTCTTTTAAAAAAAATTTATTTGTCCATCTCTTCCTAGTCTGTGTTGAAAATGTTCAATTTTGTGGCTTTTAAGTTTTTAGTTTCCATGATCCAACATCCGCTGGATCATGGAAAAAGCAAGAGAGTTCCAGAAAAGCATCTATTTCTGCTTTATTGACTATGCCAAAGCCTTTGACTGTGTGGATCACAATAACCTGTGGAAAATTCTGAAAGAGATGGGAATACCAGACCACCTGACCTGCCTCTTGAGAAATCTGTATGCAGGTCAGGAAGCAACAGTTAGAACTGGACATGGAACAACAGACTGGTTCCAAATAGGAAAAGGAGTACATCAAGGCTGTATATTGTCACCCTGCTTATTTAACTTATATACAGAGTACATCATGAGAAACGCTGGACTGGAAGAAACACTAGCTGGAATCAAGATTGCCAGGAGAAATATCAGTAACCTCAGATATGCAGATGACACCACCCTTATGGCAGAAAGTAAAAAGGAGCTAAAAAGCCTCTTGATGAAAGTGAAAGAGGAGAGTGAAAAA
>NW_024070195.1:21869366-22110044 GCF_014754425.2 Oryx dammah
TTTTTTTTTTTTTTTTTTGGCTCCAAAATCACTGCAGATGGTGACTGCAGCCATGAAATTAAAAGAGGCTTACTCCTTGGAAGGAAAGTTATGACCAACCTAGATAGTATATTCAAAAGCAGAGACATTACTTTGCCGACTAAGGTCCGTCTAGTCAAGGCTATGGTTTTTCCTGTGGTCATGTATGGATGTGAGAGTTGGACTGTGAAGAAGGCTGAGCGCCGAAGAATTGATGCTTTTGAACTGTGGTGTTGAAGACTCTTGAGAGTCCCTTGGACTGCAAGGAAATCCAACCAGTCCATTCTGAAGATCAACCCTGAGATTTCTTTGGAAGGAATGATGCTAAAGCTGAAACTCCAGTACTTTGGCCACCTCATGCAAAGAGTTGACTTATTGGAAAAGACTCTGATGCTGGGAGGGATTAGGGGCAGGAGGAGAAGGGGACAACAGAGGATGAGATGGCTAGATGGCATCACGGACTCGATGGACGTGAGTCTGAGTGAACTCTGGGAGATGGTGATGGACAGGGAGGCCTGGCATGCTGCGATTCATGGGGTTGCAAAGAGTCGGACATGACTGAGTGACTGAACTGAACTGAACTGAAGTTTTTAGTTTGGGAAACATGAGTATCAGTTTGTAAAGATAAGCTGGGCTAATGTGGGCATTGTAGAAATTCAGTCAATATAATCTATCATTGCTATGTATTTGGGATGGGGAGTAGGAGAAAAGATGAAAGATGAAACCGCAGTTAGTTAAGAAGAGTAAGAACAAGGTAGTTCTTGACAGCAGCTGTACATCCAGATATACTCTCGTCTGAGACTGTGATTGAGTACTTTGCATATGGCTAATAGTAAATACTATTAATAGTGAACACTACCACAACAGATGGCAATCCACTCCAGTACTATTGCCTGGAAAATTCCATGGACAGACGAGCCTGGTAGGCTACAGTCCATGGGGTCGCAGAGTTGGACACAACTGAGCGACTTCACTTTCACAACAGAAGATAAAACATTTCATCACTCCCCAGAATTCTCTCTGCAATATCTCACTTTTACTACTGTATTCAACTACTGTTGAATAAACATGATACATTTTATTCTGTGAAAGGATACATAGGTTTTTTCCCACTGAATTTTTATAAGCATTTGATGCTTTTCCCCCACTTTACCCACTTAAACACTGCATCTAAACATGCACCTACAGAACAAACTTATCATCAATTTCCAACCAAACCACCCAATATCAGTTTTACAAATTTAATATCTCACTGACACCCACCCTTGCATTCAAATTCTAATTCTCCCCCTTGAATTCACTTCACTGACCAAGTCTGCCATTTCAAAGAAATTATTCCCCATCTTGAAGTCATTCTTTAATTTTAGTAAATTAATAAAATACAATGAAAATACATACAATATACAAGACCAAAAATTTTAATATTAGAATGAACAGATTTAAAATTACATCCTAATAAATATAACAAATTTGACAGGGAAAATAAGAGAAGTATAAAAACTGTACACTTTAGTGTACATATAGGCAATTTATGTACAGAATTGCTAGTTTAATCAAATCTTTTCATAGTTCCATAATGCCTATATGTATACTTTGAATTAACACATTGTAAATCAGTATTTAAAATTTTTAATGTGATAAGTGAGCTTGCTTCTTGCTCGTTAATTTGTCTAATCTAGGTTGGATTGATGACAATGCTACTCTCAAGGGATAATGTATATTTAAACTGTTTCTATGTTTTGTTTTAATAACACTTAAGGTAGAGAATCCAGTCTCACAGAGGTATGTTGAGGGGAACAGAAGAAGAGATTTTAAAGCAATCTCAGCAAGCTCAGGATATTCATTTTTAACTTTTATCCAAAATGAAGCAAGTGATGCTGTATTTTCAAAATTCATTTTCAATCTTTCATCAGTAGCCAGCTTCAACAACTTATCCTGTAGGATTATAGTTAAATTTAAATTATCTTTTGATGAAAGAAATGGATTTTGTATCCATGAATTTCCTATGCGTGGATCTTCTTTTGAAGGAAAGTACAATTCAAAACAATCTAACAAATTTGTAAGATGTTCACTGACAACTTTTCGTAGATGTGCAATATCAAGATCATTACCTACTTCATTGGTAACTGTTGTTAAATTATGGAACATGTCATAACAATCTGTAGAAACTCTTTTTTTCCAAGCTTTTAACTTTTGTTTTTGTCCTTCAATCTTATCTGCCATTGAAAAACATGTTGCATTCTTTCCTTGCATGCAAACATTAAGATCATTAAAAATACTGAAGATATCAGATAAATAAGCAAGTTTGGCAATCCAATTCACATCTTTGAAAAGCTGGGACCAAACTGGCTTTTTGCTTTGCAGAAATACTAAGAGTTCATTTCGTATTTCAAACAATCTTGATAGAACTTTTCCCCAGGATAACCACCGTATTTCAGCATGCAATAACAGTTGCTTATGATCAGCTTCCATATTATCACACAATAAAGAAAATAATCTTGAATTTAATGCATTAGATTTTACATAATTCACAATTTTTACTATGTCAGTAAGCACGCTGTTCAGTTCAGCTGATATTTTTTTCATAGCAAGACTTTCTCGATGAATG
Source organism: Oryx dammah (assembly GCF_014754425.2). Classification (NCBI taxonomy): domain Eukaryota; kingdom Metazoa; phylum Chordata; class Mammalia; order Artiodactyla; family Bovidae; genus Oryx; species Oryx dammah. The sequence continues at coordinate 21,871,993 of NW_024070195.1, forward strand.
AAGCAATGTGTTATTTTACATTCTGGTGCAAGTTCTTTAATCTGGTTAATCACTTCAGAATGTTTTCCTGTCATTGAAGCTGCACCATCAGAACACACTCCTACACAAAACTTAAATTCCAAACCACATTTGTTGACAACATAATTCTTCAGAGCTTCATACAGTTCTGAGCTAGTTGTGTTTGTTGGTAAAGAGGCTGAAAAAAAGAATTCTTCCTTTATATCATCATCATGTTCAAACCTCACATATACTAAAAGAATTATCATGTTAGCAATATCTCTGCATTCATCAAGTTGCAATGAAAAATACTTGGCTAGTTTTATTTGTTCTATGAGTTGGTCCTCCATATCATTCGCCAGTTCCTGAATACGTCGAGCTATGGTGTCATTGGAAAGTGGTACTTGAGCTACCTTCTTTGCTGCAGATTCACCCAACATTTCTAAGCAAACTTCTTTGATGCAGTCCTTCACTAGTGTCTCAGCAATTGTGTATGGTGTTTTAGACTTAGCAACCGGAAGCGCTACTTTATAAGAAGCCCTCAAAGCACTAATGTTTATGTGAGAAACATTGAACACATGCTTTGGTTGGCTTTTCAATTCATTACTCTTTCTTTCAAAGAATTCTTTTGGTTGTGAACTTATTTCTTTATGTTTTGAATATAGATGCCGCTTAAGTTTCGATGGTTTCATTGCTTCATTAGCCAGTACATCTCCACAAATAATACACTGTGGTTTCAGCACTTCGCCATCAATTATGGCTATGAAACCAAACTCAATATATGAGGGATCATACTTCCGAGTAAAGCTAGTATGAACTCTTTTGGTTTTCACTCCCTCAAGATGACTTCCATTGTTACCACTTCTTTTGCTACTATTTCCATATTCAGAATAGGTGTGTCTTTTCTTCACAAAAAAGTCCAGTGAAGCTTGTTTTGTCATCTGCAAATTAGAATTAAAAATAAGCAATGCAAATTTTACTTTCCTCTTTATTAATAATGTTAAACTAAAAATTGAAAACTAGGCTTGCATCATCAAAAAATCTACAAATAATAAAAGCTGGAAAGATGTGGAGAAAAAGGAACTCTTCTTCTCCACTGTTGGTAGGAATGTAAATTGGTACAGCCACTATGGAGAACAGTATGGCAGTGCCTCAAAAAACAAAACATAGAGTTAATGTATGATCCTGCAATCCCACTCCTGGGCATATATTCAGAGAAAACTATAATTCAAAATGATACATACACCCCAATGTTCATTGCAGCACTATTTACAATAGCCAAGACATGGAGGCAACCTAAAGGTCCATGAACAGATGAATGGATAAAGACGATGTAGTACATATATACAATGGAATATTACTCAGCCATAAAAAAGAATGAAGTAATGCCAACTGCAGCAACATGGATGGGCCTAGAAATTATCATATTCAGTGAAGTAAGCCAGAAAAAGAAAGATAAATAAATGACAATGCTTATAAGTGGAATCTAAAAACAAGATACAAGTGAACTTATTTCCAAAACAGAAAGAGACTCACAGACATAGAAACAAATTTATGGTCAGTTACCAAAGGAGAAAGAGGGGGAGGGATAAATTAGGAGATTGGGATTAACATATATATACTACTATATATAAAATAGACAACCAACAAGGTCCTACTGTATAGCATAGGGAATATACTAAATATTTTGTAATGACCTATACGGGAAAAGGATCTGAAAAAAGAATGGGTGTGTGTACACAATATGTATAGGCATATATGTATATATACATATATAAACTGAATCACTGTGCTGTATACTTGAAACTAACATAATATTATAAATCAACTATACTTCAATTTAGAAAGTTTTACAAAACCAGGCTTGATTAAAAACATAAAATGATTTTAAAATTAAGTTATAAAGATAAGTAAATGTTTACATTTTCTCAGTTATACACACTTCTGGGTTACAGCTGACAAGTTAAACAGCATATCACACATTTTAATGTGAACCTATTATACCTGACTAATTTACAACTGCTATCACATGTGATTCACCTTGAGAGTTTAACATCAAAACTGAATATTCTATTTGAAAAGATGAGTTCATTAATCATGTGCTTGGTATCAGCAATGTCATATAATTGTAATTTCCAAGTACTTTCAATATGTGTGCTTACCTCATTATGAATTAGTATGACAGTTTGCAGACCAGCACTGGTCTGAAGAACAAACTCTGAATACTACTGGCCCAAATCATGTGTAACCTTCATATTTCAAAACACTAACTTGAACACATATTAGCTCTACTTTATAAAACCTAATGATTGAAAAATCTGTTTGGCCTTATTTCACACTCTGCATTTTAATCAAAAAACCAAACTTTCCCAACACAAACTCATGTCTCCCAACCAAATTTATCATTCCCTGCCTTCTTAAATATTTCTTCACTTGACCTGAGATGCCCTTTCTTAGCTTACCTCTCCACCCAAACTTACATACAACGAAAACAATGTAACAGTATGTTCATCTGTTCCCAAATTTATCCATCTGTAGAAACATACCACCAGGCATACCATTTGTCCCCTGGATCCTAGCTTTCTCATCCCCCCAAGAAATGCTTGACATCAGAAAGAAGAGATATTACTGCTGCTCACTTCAGAACAATAAACAAAGCAGCATCCAAGGTTATTACTTCCAACTTGAAAAATGAGTGGAGGGAGGATGTTAAAAGTAATTGACCTTTTTTTGGAGAAAATATATCCAAGATGGCCATCACTGTGCTTTAGTGTGCCATGCCAAAACTTTCTCACTCATCATGATCACAGTAAAGTAGAAAGAGGCTCTTGCCTTGCTTTGATCCACAACAAATTCTTTGATCTACATTCAAACTCTTACCCAATCTCCTGCTTTGTCTGATGAAAACGGTGTCTCCGATGGCTTTAACATTTTGAAAGGTTGAACAGTCAAACTTCTTGGAACCTCATCAGGTTTCCTTTTCATTGTAGTGGTCTGGTAGCAAAGACTACAAGTTATTTTGTTACAATAACCATCAGTCTCACGTTGAGAGGGCACTCCACAGATTGCATGGATGTTTCTACAACATGATTCACAACTGTTAGCACCTATGCATTCTTTTCCACAACCCACACATGATAAAAAATTCAGTCTGCCTTCAGGAACAGTGTTTTGGGCTACCTTAGGAGTAATAGAAAGAATCTCTTCAATATCACTACTATCTGTTCCAGTCTCAATGTTTTCTTCATACTGGGCTCTTAGAGTATTTTCTGATTCTTTATCAGCCTGTTCTAATTCATTTTCTGTGTTCAGGCTGGCAACAAGTTCTTCAGTTGACTGAGAATGAGAGAGCCCCAGTTTAGCTTCAGAGCTAAATGCACCCTCACATAGAGTCTGTTGCATGCGTCTGTGATGGGGTTGATTTTGGGTCATTTGAATAAACCACAAAAATTCAGCCCAGTGTGATGAATTGTTAGTTTGCATCCAGGAGATAATCCGATTTTGGATATCCTCATTAACTTGATTTATAGAACTTAGGCTTTGACAGGGCTGAGGATTCCCATGAACAATTTTAAGTTCTGGCCAAATATTACTAAGTTCACTGACAATCTGGCTTGAAAATTCCCTCCCACTGTCAGACTGTAGAACACTGGGCGCTCCAACAATTGTAAAAATATCTAAAAGAGCACGTGCAACCTCTTCAGGCCTTTTAGATTTTAACGACCGCAAAAAACTCAAGTTTGTGCGAAAGTCTTGATAATGCATAATAAATTTATACTCTCCATCAGGATTCAACTGCATGTCTATAAGATCCACTTGGCATCTTGAGTTAACTTCCTTAATTGACTTTGATGTTAGAACTTTCTTGAGTTTTGAATTTTTCTGTTGGCATGGTTTGCAGAGTGTCAAGTATAGCATTATAACTTCTTTTGTGATGTTCTTGTATTTTGCTTGTAACTCTTTTTCCATGCGGGTACGTCCACCATGTCCAATACTGAGATGTGTATCATGCAATATGTCAAATAAGTCCTCACTGTGTAAATAAAACCGTATTTTATCTGTTTCCCCATTTATAGCCTCAATTAGCTTCTCATGACCTTGTACAATGATCACATCAAATCTAGCCAAGCGCCGGTAGTCAATTGATTCTTTTTTTTCCTTAGCCTTAGCTTCTTTCACTTCCCTGATTAATTGACAGTACTTTGCTTTAGAAAATATCTTGGTGTTATTACTCTTGTTTTCCAGTAACACTGCTAAGTTTCTGAAGAACTTTTCTCTCATGTTTTCTGGTTCAATTTCTGCTTCATTAGTATCTAAACTACTAAAGTTATCATCACCCATGCTTTGAGACATCATGGAAAGCCACAAGAATGACCCTAAAATATAAATGAAAAACCAATTAGAATATTTGGGAATATAATCTAGATACCACATTGCCCAAATAACCACTAGAGCTTGGAGTAGAAGTAGATATGAACACACAAGAGGGGCAGCACAATTTTGATTAAGAAGTCTACCTTTGGAGGAATAAAGAGAGGTAGCCAGGAACAAAAAGTTCTGATAAAGAGTAGAAAGCCAGGTTATGACTTTCCAGAGCAGTATCCAGGGTTAACCTTAAAGTAAAGCACTGTTTTATGTAAAACAGAAAACAAATTGATGTTATTATTTTTTCATTTATTAATTATACAAAAACTGTTTTTTGGCTAGAGAAGTCTCAGAAATACAGTAATAGTTTTTTTATAGAATGATAGTTTCTTAATTAATTTACTTATTTTGGCTGCATCCACGTCTTAGTTACAGCGTGCAGGGGGGATCTTTTGTTGCAGCACCCCAACCCTCTAGCTATGTCACAAGGCTCTGGAGCCCACAGGTTCAGCAGTTCCTCCATGGCATAAGGGATCTTAGTTCCCGAGTGGATCTTAGTTCCCTGACCTCCACTGCAAGGGGATTGGACCACCAGGGAATGGATGCTTAACTACTGAACCATCAAGGAAGTCCTAATAGGTGTTTTTGTCTTTAAGTCTCAGGCTATACCACATTTTGTTTTATTCAGTCATATTAGCTGGTATAGCAACATCTGGGGCTTAAGTTTAAAGATCATATATTTACATCAGCTCCCTTTTGGTGCTTGTAAAGCTATAAACCCAATATAAATACCCTTACTACTGATTTTGATAAAGAAAGAGCAGCAGATGAACCTGAAGCAGTGAAAAATCTCTGGCTTAATATAACATATTAAAATAAATATTTAGACTATTCATAATAATAAAAACATTTAAATAAATCAAATTTGGCTAGTCTTAAGGAAGCTATTTTGAAAAAATAAAAAATAATAATTTGGAATTAGCATATAACCTCGAAAGTCCTATAGATGCTTGGAAAAAATACTTTCTCTCAAGTTGTCTGATAATTTACATACCAAATATTGAACTGGTAAATTGAAATAATTCTCAAATGTTCATAATTTCCAAAGCTTCGAAACTGTGTGTTTTGGCCTCATTTAACTCTCAATTGTTCCAACAAGACCTCCTTGATCATTTAAGCTTACAGTGAGTTCTCCTTTCTTGAAGATATAATTTATCAATAACATAAACTAGCACTCACTGTTTCATATATACAACTGAAAAGACTATAATTTTCTAAAGAAGCAGGGATCACTTTTGCTTCTAGTATTTCTTCCACTATCTAACATGTTATTACAAAGAAAAGTGTTGGATAGGGAGTTCCTTGGTGGTCCAGTGATTCAGACTTGGTGCTTTCACTGCTGAGGCCTGGGTTCAATCTCTGGTTAGGCAACTAAGATTCTGCAAGTCAGGCCTTGGGGTGCAGCCAAAAAAAAAAAAAAAAGTGTTGGATAAAAATTTGTTAATTAGCTTTATAATGAAGTGACAACACTCCTGAAAAGTGCTATTTCAAAATGTGACTGAAAAGACCATTATATAGATAGTATTTATTTCCACACTGATACATTTTGTATCATGCTATGGAGTCATGAACATAAAGGAAGGTAAACAAGGATAAACCCGGGGGAAGAAAGTAACATAAGGCAATGTAAATGAGAACCAAGAGAATATGAGCTTCAGAAATTAGTACAATCAATATTAGTAGGTCTATGATAAGCAGAAAATATGGAATTGCTAGGGATATAAGAAAAGAAAAAGTGATATCAATTGTACTTAGGCCTTTTGGAAAAAACAGGTGCTCCAGAACCAAGCCAGCCTGTACCACTGCCTCTACCACACATTACACTGTTAATAGTCCTTAGATCTCTAGTGGACATGGACTTCAGAAATTCCATTTTCTTCAGTAGGATTTCTAAGTAATATTTCCAATCTTAAATAGCCATATGTAACAAGAATTGGGGAGCAGAGGTTATAGAAATGGGACCCATGGCTATACTGACAAGTGATCCACATTTATAGACAGAAGCATCTCTGATTTATCTATCCACAGGTACTTAATTCCATTGCAAGTTATCCATGAAACATACTGTGTTCAATTATTTTTCCCATTATTGTTTGATTGCTTAAGTCAAGTTCATTAATAGCATTACTCTACACTGGTTGACCTTTCCTTCAGCTATATTCAGTAGAAGCTTCAATGGAATACAGTTTGATAACCTTTCAATGAATGGGCCCTTCCCTCTCCCAAATCTCATACTCTTTCCAAAGACTAAATTATCCTCACCATTATCTTGAAGGAGGTGTGACTCTGGAGATTCACATTCCATTCTGTCTTCTATAGACTGGAGATGGGTACCTAAGGACTCCTTTGCAGTATCCAGGAGAGTCTTTTCTTCCATAGGAACTTCTTGCTCATATGTGCCCTGTGGGACCTGGGGATAAATAGGTACATTTGGAAATTAATATAATGTTAATAATATCACTGCATAAACCATAGCTAAACCTTAAAACATTTTTCTACTGAAATGGAAAGGATGTAAGAAGAAAAAGTCTTCACTGAATTCTTAAGAGGAGTGCTAGATAGAGTAAGAAGAGAAATAAAAAATGCTGGAACAAATAAGGTCAGAGCCATACAACAGAAATTGGACAGGAGTTGATATGCAAACCTATGGTTTTTGTTTTGGGGACTAACAATGGAAGCACATTAAAGGAATATTCCCTAAACTGTGATAACTGGGAGAAAATTGTAAATGAGTTTCAGTAGGAGCAATTTAAAGCGAATATTTGGGGTGAAATTATCTAATAATGACTAATGAACTATTTAACTCAGGAAGAAACTGGACAGTTGTTTTAGACAAAATGTGGAAAACATTAGCCCACTGTGTTATGTATGGATACAGGGAAAAAAGCCAATCAAAGTAGGTAACTGTGTTGGGTGAAAATAAAATATTATTTTAGCCTTACACCAATCATCTAGTACTTGTGTCATAATTAAACTCACCCTATTGTCTCCAAAATATACAGTTGATCCTTGGACAATATTGGCTTGACCCTTAGGGGGTCTATCTACAAAGGAATTTTTTTTCCAACAGCAAATACTACAGTACTACACAATCCTTGGTTGGCTGAATCTGCACATGCCGGAGCAGATCTGGAAGAACCGGGTATAGGGATGCAGGTCAAGAGGCAACAGTTAGAACCAGACATGGAACAACAGACTGGTTCAAAACTGGGAGAGAAGTAAGTCAAGGCAGTATACTTTCACCTTGCTTATTTAACTTATGTGCAGAGTACATCATGGAAATCCTGGACTTGATGAATCACAAGCTGGAATCAAGATTGCCGGGAGAAATAGTAACAACTTCAGATATCCAGATGATACTACTGTAATGGCAGAAAGCAAAGAGGAACTAAAAAGCCTCTTGATGAGGGTGAAAGAGGAGAGTGAAAGTTATTGCCACTGACTTTAAATAAACACTGTCTTTAATATAGAAGCATGTTTGGGAATCCCTTGGTGGTCCAGTGGTTAGGACCCAGCACTTTCACTGTAGTGGCCTGAGTGTGATTCCTGGTTGAGGAATTAGGAACCAAAACACTAGGTAGATAAACACACATACACACACACACACACACACACACACACATATAAACATGTTTACCTCCAAGTTATCTATATGGCACTGTTTGTTACACATTTGCTTACCATATTCTTGGGAAACCAGAAGTAAGAACATATTTAAAGCTCTTCATGGGAAATAGATGGGGAAACAGTGAAAACAGTGTCAGACTTTATTTTGGGGGGCTTCAAAATCACTGCAGATGGTGATTGCAGCCATGAAATTAAAAGATGCTTACTCCTTGGAAGGAAACTTATGACCAACCTAGATAGCATATTCAAAAGCAGAGACATTACTTTGCCAGCAAAGGTCTATTTAGTCAAGGCTATGGTTTTTCCAGTGGTCATGTATGGATGTGAGAATTCGATTGTGAAGAAAGCTGAGCACCGAAGATTTGATGCTTTTGAACTGTGGTGTTGGAGAAGACTCTTGAGAATCCCTTGGACTGCAAGGAAATCCAACCAGTCCATCCTAAAGATCAATCCTAGGTATTCATTGGAAGGACTGATGCTGAAGCTGAAACTCTAACACTCTGGCCACCTCATGCAAAGAGTTGACTCATTGGAAAAGACTCTGATGCTAGGAGGGATTGGGGGCAGGAGGAGAAGGGGACAACAGAGGATGAGATGGCTGGATGGCATCACTGATTCAATGGACATGAATTTGAGTGAACTCCAGGAGTTGGTGATGGACAGGGAGGCCTGGTGTGCTGTGATTCATGGGGTCTCAAAGAGTCGGACACGACTGAGCAACTGAACCGAACTGAGTGTTATCCCTCCTTCAACCTCTATATAAGTTGATATATTAAATCTTTGTAAAATATAATTCTGTGAGTCAGTTGTCATAACATTCAATAGGTATGTCTATCTGGACTGTGTTAGAGTCTAATATCTGATTCTGCTAAGTCTAGAAATGATAGTGGACAATAAGAAAATCTTGTAATAATCCAAGAAGGTGGTTAACAGCCAACTGTTTGGCACAGTTTGTTATCAGTAATTTAGATTGTTTCTGTCTGGACTTTCAATAATTTTAACGTTGTTATTTGTGTTATCAGCTTACTATAGCTTTTTCTTTAAATAATGTCTTTACGTATAAATTTACCAGATGAAGTCTAAAGCTTCAGTGCCATTCACCAAAAGAAAAAAAAAGTAATAAAACTTGTGTTACAATGTGTGGTACTATTTTAGTTTAGGAGCATTTTCATTGACTTGTAGATCTTTTACTCACTTCTACACATGGATCTTTGTTAGTCATGTAAGCAACAAGTAAACTGGGAGAGAGATGTGTTAGGTAGATTTTATTCTATTCTATTCTAATGAAAATAGGTTCATTAATGAAAATAAGTATTCAACAGCCAATAACTTCCCAAGGCCATCTTAAGAGAATAGCAGCCTCTGGGACTAATCACATCTCCATGGTTAATTCTAAAACTGAGTAAGAATGAAAGTTAAAAGGAGGGGAGGAGCTGTTACCTCCTAAGAACCAGAATTCTGATTTATAGTTATTTAATATACCTTAATGGAGAAGGAAATGGTACCCCACTCCAGTACTCTTGCCTGGAAAATCCCATGGATGGAGGAGCCTGGTAGGCTGCAGTCCTTGGGGTCGCTAAGGGTTGGACACAACTGAGCAACTTCACTTTCACTTTTCACTGTCATGCACTGGAGAAGGAAATGGCAACCCACTCCAGTGTTCTTGCCTGGAGAATCCCAGGGGTGAGGGAGCCTGGTAGGCTATTGTCTATGGGGTCGCACAGAGTCGGACACAACCGAAGTGACTTAGCAGCAGCAGCCATATACCTTAAAGTGAAAAGAACACAAATGACTCTACAATTGGAGGCTTTGAGTATGGCACCTGACTCCAATTCTTTAAGTGTGCCACTTACAATGGAAGTAGCTTGGCCATTTCACATCCCTGCCAAAACCACTCTCTTGCAAATAGCCCTGTAGAAGCCATATTGCACTCAAATAGAACATTTCAATAGTTTGCCTTGCCAAATATTCTTAACTTGGTTAATTTTTAAAATTTCCCTCACTGGGCCTTGGTTTTACAAAAATAATTTCTCATTCACATGACATTTGAATCTAAAAATGTGCATATAATCAAGCACCCTAGCCTATCGTGCAGGAGACATCAAATGAGAAATAAATATTTTTCTGAATATGATTTTTATGGTAAGTATTATAAACTTAGAAAAAGGTACATAACTCATAAATGTAGAGCTCAATGACATCACAAAGTGAACTACTCATTAAAAAAATAGAACTTTAACAGCATCTCAGAAAGCTACTTGTGTCTGACCCGCTTCACTCAATGTATCTACTACTCTGACATCTATCATCAAAGATTCATTTTGCTTTTTGGACTCAGAAACAGAATCATATAATATATACTTACTTTTGTCTGGGTTCTTTTGTCCAACATTATATTTGTGAAATTCATCCACATTGTTGAATGTAGCACTTGCTCATTCATTTTCATTATTGTATAGTATTCAGTTATACAAATACACCATGATATATTCATCCATGACAACTTTTAATGGACATCTGTGTTGTTTAGAGTTCTTGGCAATTATAATAATGCTGCTATAAACATTATTTTGCATGTCTTTGAATGTGTTTTTGTAAGATATATACCTTGTAGTAGGTTTGTTGGACCATGGAGTATGGTTACACTCGGTTGACATTTCCAAAACAGTCATAACAACTTATTCCTATCAGTAGTACACAGGCATTCTATTAGCTCAACATCCTTACTCAAATTTGGTCACATCAACAGTGGTTACCAAGTTTGTTTTAATTTGCATTTTTCTGGTCACTGTGTGCGTTTGTGCTAAGTCACTTTAGTCATGTCTGACTCTTTGCGACCCAATAGACTATAGCCAGCCAGGCTCCTCTGTCTATGGGATTCTCCAGGCAAGAATACTGGAGTGGGTTGCCATTTCTTCCTGCAGGGGATCTTCTCAATCCAGGGACTGAATCCACATCTCTTGTGTCTCCTGCATTGGCAGATGGGTTCTTTATCACTGTGCCATCTGGGAAGCCCAAAACAGACTTGCCTCAGGTCCCACCAAAATTTGAACTTGGATTCCTGGATTCAGAGTCCAGAGGGCAAAATACTGTCAGAACTATGAACTCTAATAATTCATATTCACCAAGCAGAACAAGATGCTCAAATAAAGTCTAGTAAAAGGTGTCAGTGGATGTCAGTATTCTGTGGGATGGCTTGAAAATTTGGGTCCATGAATACTGAGCCCAACTGCACATAAACCAGAAAATTCCCAAAGGAAACTGTCACTGATATCTGAATGAAAGCCAAGATGTATTATAACATTATGGTGGGATTTAAGGAATTTATGTCATGTTCCTTTTCCCCAAGCTGGACACCATGTTATAAACTTACTTCCTCTTCTTAGACAGAACAAAATATATAAGAAATCAATTTTCTTTTAAAACAAAAATTCATAAAAGGTTGAGCCATTTCCCTTTGGTACGTTTTTCCCTTCTCTGGTCTTAAGAATAAAAGATCTTATATAGATTTCTTTATATAGTATAATAGCATGCATCTCAGTTTGCCTAAATCTTTCCATAACTGAGGTAAAGGAGGTCCTGGAGGGAAAGATATAAGTCATCTGGGAGACAGGGAAACCTATTTATAATTAAACAATTTTATCAATTCTGTAAAGTTGGTATAAGCACAACCAGAACAACTCAAGACATGAAACAAAATATAGATATGGCTTATTGTGATGCGTTTATCACTGACTCCTCCTCCTCCACAACCATGTACCCACACACATCTAGCCTCTTGATTCCTCTGCATTTCCATTTGAGAGACCAATCCAAGGCAGGTGGGCCTGGTCTTAGAAGGAATGGGAGGAATTCCATTCAGCATTTACCACAGAAATGTAAAGGGTGGCTTTGGATGGCAAAAATAAATTACAAAGGTGAAATTACCTCAAACTGGTTATGACAGTCATTTGTCTTTCACTATATAACCATTGGCCTAATTTTTAGGAGAGGTACTTTAAACATGAAAGAATATGTATCTTATATGTAGCTGACCATCATAATACACAGTTATTTAAACTTGACACCCTGCAATTAAAGTTATTTTTATAAACCAAAAATTTCAATGAGGTTAATTTTTAAAATATTTTTAGGAATTAACAGCTTGTATCTATTTAAAATGTATAATCTTTAAATGTGTGCATGTGTCATTTTAAAATTCCAGAATAATAGATTAATACTTATACCTTCCCACTTATATGTATTTCATTAAAAGAAATTATAGATAGGTGGTGATGACCATGGCTTTCCAGGTGGTGCAATGATAAAGAATCTGCCTGCCAATGCAGGAGATGCAGGTTGATCCCTGGGTTGGAAAGATCCCCTGAAGTAGGAAATGACAACCCACTCCAGTATTCTTGCCTAAAAATTTCCTTGGACAGAGCAGCCTGATAGGCTACAGCCCACGGAGATGCAAACAGCTGGACGCGACTGAGCACGCGCACATGGTAATGACCTTAGGGAGGCAACTAAGAAAGAGAGGAAGGTTTTCTTGATTTCCGTAAGGTAATAAATGTGTTTTGGTGCTGAAAAATAGGACGTGCTCGATAAATAGTTGACTACACAGCAGATAGTATTTTAATTGTTTTTCTAAGTCGATGGTGATTATTTGGGGTTATATTTCACTTAGTTTTTTAGGCTAATAAAATTAATTAGTAGTATATGAATGTGTGTCAGCTAATTATAAAAAAGTTGATCAGAGGTGTCCTTATAACCATGGGGGAAAAATCCTTAACAATTTTGTATAAATTATGTACATATAATTAATAAAGTTGATATATTAAGTTCTGTTTTGATAATATTTAAAATACATACTCTAAATGTAAATAGCCCTTTTAAGTCATTATAAAGTGTTGTACATTGTAGTTATTTTCTATTTATAGTTTACTCAGGAATAATTTCGGAGAAGGCAATGGCACCCCCCTCCAGTATTCTTGCCTGGAAAATCCCATGGACGGAGGAGCCTGGTGGGCTGCAGTCCATGGGGTCGCTAAGAGTCGGACACGACTGAGCAACTTCACTTTCACTTTTCACTTTCATGCATTGGAGAAGGCAATGGCAACCCACTCCAGTGTTCTTGCCTGGAGAATCTCAGGGACGGTGGAGCCTGATGGGCTGCCGTCTATGGGGTCGCACAGAGTCGGACACGACTGAAGCGACTTAGCAGCAGCAGCAGCACATTTAAATTTCTAATAAGAAATTTGGTCATAAAATAGTGGAGTAAATATGGCTGTATTCATTAGAAATGCATGCATTTCTCAATTAATTGTAACACCCAACTTATAGTGGCTTAAACAAATTGGGGTTTATTTTTGTCATATGCTAAGAAATCCAGAGGAGGGCAATTGCTGGCACTGATTCACATACCTAACAGTTGTCAGGGATCAGAGCTGTCTTCATTCATAACATATTGGTGGGTCATCCTAACATTTGTCATCACATTATGGTCACAAGATAGCTACCATAGCTCCAGACATCACATTCGTGTTCAAGAAAGGAAGTGGGAAAAGGCAGAACTAAATACATCTGTGCCATTTTATAAGGAAAATATAAGCTTCCCCAGAAACTCCTAGAAAATATGCTTATTTCTCTTTGGCCAGAACCATGTTGCATGGCCAACTCTAGTACAAGGAAAGCTGAGAAGCATTTAATTAGGTACATAGCCAACAGTTAGGTAGATAGCTTCCCCAGTGGCTCAGTGGTGATGAAACCCTCTGCCAATGCAGGCAGGAGACACAGGGAAGATCCCCTGGAATGGGAAATGGCAACCCACTCCAGTATTTTTGCCTGGAGCCTGGAGAATCCCATGGACAGAGGAGCCTGGCTGGCTACAGTCCATGAGATTGCAAGAGTTAGACAAAACATGAAGGCTATGTCTGAGCCTCTACCTTTCCTAAGAGAGCCTGGATAGCTCAGTCGGTAGAGCATCAGACTTTTAATCTGAGGGTCCAGGGTTCAAGTCCCTGTTCAGGCGTTGCTCTAGAGTGTTTTGGGCAGCTCAGTCAGTAGAGCATCACACTTTTGAGAGTCCAGGGTTCAAACCCCTGTTCAGGCTTAAGTGAAAGTCCTTCAATCCTGTCCAACTCTTTACAACCCCATGCACTGTATAGAGTCCTGAATTTTCCAGGTTAGAATACTGGACTGGGTAGTCTTTCCCTTTGGGCATAGACTTTTAGGCTCCTCGGTGGGTGGCTCAATGGTAAAGAATTTCCTGCAGGTTTGATCCCTGGGTCCAGAAGATGCCCTGGAGAAGAGAATGGCAATCCACTTCAGTATTCTTGCCTGGAGAATCCAAAAGACAGAAGAGCCTGATGGGCTACAGTCCCTAGAATCACAGAGAGTTGGACACGACTGGAGCAACTTAGTGTAGCCAACATGAAGTATTTTTTATGGAAGAAAGAAGGGGTGTACAATAGATACTGGGCTGGCAGTTAAAAGCATTTGCAACAACAGCATTTTCCCCTTCCTTCAGAAATCACACAGAAACAAAACAAAACAAAAATAGAAAAACTTTTATGCAATTATGCAAATTTGATATTTAACCCTGAGTCTTGTGAAAAACTTTCCAATATAATCAGAGCATAACCCTAAACATTACCCAGTATTGACCAAAGACAAAGTCCTACCAGAAGAGGAAAATTTTAAAGTAACAGGTACATGTTAAGGGGGGGGGGAAAACAATAATACTGTTTATTTGAAACAGAAAAGGTGTGATGGCTAGAAGAAAGAGACTGCCTGAATAGGAATCTATGCAATAATATATGAACCCATGAAACATGCTTTCTGTAAAAGTACACAAAAACTAACAGGATTTATGGAGAAAATAAAGTTGTAGGGTAGATTATTTAAATTCTACACAGCTTTGTCAGGAGACATTAATAAAACTACAGAAATTCCAGTAAAATTACAAGTTTAGACAAAAAGACATATTAGATAAAAAATATTAAGTATTTAAAAAATATTAAGTATTCTAAGGATTTTTACCTTAGAAAAGTGATGGTATCTTGTTAGAGGTATAAGGAAAGGGTGAGGCAAGGGTCAAGGGATATCATCATCAGAAGTTCAGATGGACAAGCATTTGCACATTTTCCAAGAAATGTAGTGAAACTACGAAATATATAATGACAGTTCTGGCTCATCATCTTGTTTTTATTTTCTGACACTGGCTTATAAAAAGTTACTTAGTTTTTCCTGCTTAAATATTTTCCTTCTTTCATAAAGAAGCTATTTCATGGTTCCAAATAGGACTTTATGCCATGAAGTGAAATCATGCTGCATTCTACATTGTAGTCAAGTTATTGTCTATCTACTGCAACTATTGCTCTATCATACTTAGAGCAGAAGATAACTGAGAAGTAGAAAGCTCTTGTAGGGTAGATTGTCTAACTGTATCATCATCTTACAGACTTCCATTTGAGCCTCAGCAGCTAACTGTTGGAGCTCTTGTATACAGAGAGCTTCTGAATGAGACTGCAGCAGTTCCTCAATATCTCCACTCAGCTTTTTAAAATCCAACCTCCTCTGCAAAAGTAACATAAGTTGCTTTGATTTAGCGGAGCTCTTCTGAAGGTTCGAAGCCTTTAGAATCATAAATTACATCAGGGAGAAAAATCTTTTTTTTTTGGCCGTGTCAAGTCTTAATCGTGGCACTCTCTCTCTGTTGTAGGATGATGGCTTCTCTCTAGTTGTGGCGTGTCAGCTCCAGGGCACGTGGGCTCTGCAGTTTGCTGAAAGCGAGTTCTCTAGTTGAGGCCCGCAGACTTTGCTGCCCCATGCATGTGAGATCCTAGTTCCTTGACTAGGGATCAAACCAATGTCCCCTTCATTGGAAGGTGGTTTCTCAACCAATGGACCACCAGGGAAGTCCCAATCAGGGAGAATCATACCATATCCCATGCAAGTAGGCTTTTGTGACATCATCTCAAGCCTCTACAATAATAGCAATTGCAAGTTTAATGCTTTATCAATTCCAGAATTCAAAAACTGTGTGTGCATCATCACCTGGTGTAGATGCAAAAAACACCTTGACTGTTATCCTTAAATAATAATCTTTAATGACTGCGATCACAACCTGATTAGAGGGCTGAAGAAAAGTAGTTATATTAGGAGGTAAAAGAGAACTTTAATAGTTGAAGAAAGTTCATCAGCTGTTGGAGGATGGCTTAGTGTATTATTGAGAATTACAAGAATTTTGAAAGAAAAGTTGTTTGTTCCTCTTGCAATATTTTTTAAAATCATCTACAAAACATCACCTAGAAGATAAGTAAATATCTGCCCTGCCATCCAACCTTTCTTGTAGACTTATAGTACTCAGGCTAATCTTTACATTTATTTTTAAAGCTTGTAGGTTGGCAGAATAATTAATTACACAGGCTTTAGATTTAAATTCCTACTGGCATTTGCACCCAGCATCACCATCTTAAATACTGGACCTTCTGTTTCTCCCTTCAAGATACAGGCCCTTGAGATCACTTGCTCCAACAGAGAGTGGTTTCATCAAAATCAAAAACCTGATCTAGGTTATATACTTCTTTGTCAATCAAATTTCTTAACACTGGGGGAAATGTCTTTTCAGCTTCTTTGCACTCACAGCTTCACCAGAGAGCTAAATATTGTGGAAATCATAGCAGTTCTTGAAGCCACTAAACCAGCCACTATTTGCACTAAATGAAGGCACTTCTGCACTTTCTTCTTAAGGTCATATATATTGCTAATGTCTTCTCTTTAATTTTAAGAAAGGCTACTTCTCATTGCTTCTTTCCTTGGTATAAAATTCAAACACATGTTCCATTTCTTCCATTTCCTTATGCCTTGTTCTAACAAGTTTTGTAGCAATTGCAGCTGTTCCAGCTAGATAACGTTCTTTTGTTTTCCCAGCATTGTCTCTAATTATTTGTAAAGTTGAGTCTTCTATTTCAGTTGTATGTTTTTTCATTTCTTTCAAAACATTTTATAATTTTGAGCTTCTATTTGTTAAATCTTTTCTTTCATGCTCACTAGCAAAAATTTTATCACCAGCACGCTTCTGTGGCACTTGCAACCCCCCCTTGCTTGCTCATTTTCTGGAACCCAAAAAAGTTTAGTAAAGACTGCACCAAAATGGGAGGAACTATGCACATACGTATTTCTAAAACAAAGACTGGGGCCGAGAGGAAGGATGTGGAGGTGAATGGGCAGTATGCACAGTACTGTGTGTCTTCACAACTTGTTGTATTAGGCTATACTTTGCATTCAGCTGCTCTTACTTAGGTGGCCCAAAACATCAACTTTCACAGAAAACTCATACATGAGCCGACACAATTTCAGCATTACATTGACTTATTTCCCTATTTATCAGACTCATATGAAAGATTTTGCATTCCAGAAAAACATGTTAACAGAGCATAAAATGTTAAAACATTCTATACATATATAAAACGTTCATATTAAAAAAAGAGTTCAGATAAATGTGTGGATAGTATCTTACAGAAATGGGAATGTTTGGCAATACCCATAATATTCTAAAATTACTGTCATAAAAAGCAAATATATGCTCTTAAAAATAACCTCTAGTGTGTTGGACCTCACATACCAACAACTCCAAGTACTGAAAAGTGTCTAGAAAATGATGCAATTAATCTCTTCATTGTACAGATGAAGTCATTAAAGTCCAGAGAAGGTGTGTACCTGAGGTTACACAGCTAATTAGTGACAGAGCCTATTATAGAACCCAGATGTTAGGATTCACCATTTCCTGATATTTCCATTAAATGAGGCTACTTCTCTATTTGTTTCTCCTAGAAGGTATTCCTTGTATTCTTACACTGATTTGCTTCCATATATGGTCAAAGTAGTGGGCATCATAAGAAGAGATAGCTACTTTTATCTCACAGTCACTAAATAAAATATACTTTCTATTCACAAGCACTGGACCAAGGTTTCCCATTTGGTATCCCGTTTTCTTATTAGAATCAGCTACCACCAACATAAAAATTGTTATCCCAGAAGCATGAATCTATTCATCTATACCAGTGATCAAATGATAATGCCCAGAATTCAAATTTCAGCAGTCAGTGTGAAGTGAACTCCACTCACTCCACTTTGGACCCACAGCATCAAATTCTCCACAAAAGATGGCTCTTCTAATTTCTCACCTGCTGTCTAGGTTCATCAAGCTCCCTCTCCAAATCCTCCAGCACAGTCACCACCTCCTCGCCACTCTCAGGATGATGCTCTCGTACCCAAGCCTGGAGCTCCTCAGGCAGGATGGTCAGGAGCTGTTCCAGCACCAACAGTTCCAGGATCTGCTCCTTTGTGTGTGTCTCTGGGCTCAACCACAGACGGCAAAGTTCCCTGAGTTGGCTCAGAGCCTCCCTGGGTCCGGGAGTCTCCTGATAGCAGAACTGCCGGAAACGTTGACGAGAGAGTTCCCTGCTATAAGACAAATTCTTCTGTAGGAAGGATGCCTGATTCCAAATAGGGTCCTCTTCTTTAACCTTTATTTTGATAATCTCCCCTTGTTCCTCTGAACCCTGCCCAGCCAAGGCTGGGATGGTCCCAGGGGCTACTGCCATCCTTAGCTTGGCCTTGCTCCAACAAGGATCTAAGGAGATGTGTGATTTTATTTGAGGTCCCCACCCGGTCTTTGATCAGGAAAGCTTTTTTTTTTTTTTAATAAGAAAATCCTGTTGACAAATTACAGACGCAGCTAAATTTTTTTTTGTTTAGGTGAAAACAGGGCAGTTACTTGATCAATTCCATTGAAAGTGAAGCCATTCTCTGACAAGACCGGAAATTGTAAGTTCGGAACTATTCACTACAGCTCCAGGAGCACAAATTGAGCGTCAGCTTGCTTGCGAGACAGAACACTGAGGAAAGTCTGGCCCTAAAGCCTGGGTGTACTATCCCCAACAAGAAACCGGCGCTCTGAGGCCCAGGCCCGGGATGGGGGGAGAGGTAAAGGGGCTCTTTCCACACCGCTAGCAGTCGGCGGGGAAGGCCCGATTGTTGCCGCGCAGACGCCCTCTGCCCTCCGCCACTTCCCCTTCAAAGGAGCTCGGACTGTCTCGAGCCAAGCCAGAGAAGTGGGCAACAGGCGACACTCCCGGGCGAGGCGGTGGCTTGTCTCACACACCCGCCTGAGGCCCCAGCTCGTTCCAGCCTGGCCCCGAGAGCGGCGCTCACTTCCGGTCCGCTCTAGGATTCCAGGTGGTGCAACCAGCTCGGTGGTCGTGGTAAATCCGAGCGGTGAACACGAGGTCACAAGTGCTCTGTAAATTGTACAGAGACTTAACTCCCGAGTTACCCAGCTACCGGTGAAGAGTTTCACCGTGTGAGTAGAGCTAATGAGGGGGCTGCACTGGGTTTTCTTGTCACGGTGATAATCTGTCGCTGCACTAAGACCTGCAGCACTCACCGCCGCGTCCTAAAACAAAAGCAGAAGAGCATCTCCGGGCGATTGCCCAGTTAGCGAATTCGTAGGCTCCACCTGACCTTTTCACGTTAGATGTGGGCCACTGTCTTCTTTCCCAGTAGCCATAATTTAGCTAACTCGAAAAGGAAATGCAAAATCTAGCTCCTTCTTTCCCTTTTATAGATGGGGGAAAAAAATCAAGATCCATATAGAGAGCTTACCCCCCAATGACAGCAGTAGCTATTCCTGCTACTGCTGGCTCTGTGAGCCATGCTGTTAACAATCCTGGAAAACTGGCCCCAGAAAACTAACAAGGAAAATCTGGACGTGTTTTCAGAGTCTAAGAAGTCGCTAGAGTTGGGCGACCAGAACATTCATACCTGGCTCAAGCTCCTTCCGACAGTGTGCTCTGCCAGGCAAGGTATTCAAAGAATGGATGTAGGTAAACAAAGAGAAAACTCTGTTTCAAGAGGAAGAGGCTGGAGGTCTAAAAGCCCAGGAATCATCGCAAGTGCCAGCCTGATTCCTCTTCCTCCTCCCCACTCAATCTGCCCCCCACGGCCTTGTGAAGAGCACTCAATAAATAATAGATGCCTGAGGAATATTTGTTGAATTGCTGAATGTCTTCCTTTCCCATTCTTTTTCGTTCTACTTTGATCTCTATTAGTTACTCACATTTTGGCGTTTCTGATTCAAGCGACTTTTAAGAATCAGAACGTTTCTTTTAGAGATCTTGAAATCTGTAAATGTCCTGAGTGAGTTGCTAAAGTCGATGAAATTGTATATGAAATTTTGTCCATGTGCCCAAGTCATCAGAACCTCAAAAGGACTGAGATGGATCTCCCCATCTCAGTGTCTCATTTTCCTAGTCAGTATTAACATGTTGCATTTATCTTTTGTGGTTTCTCCTTAACTGTTAATCCCTTGCAGTCAGGGGTTCTGTCTTCTATTCTTTCATTTTCTGCATGCTCTGTTCACCACCATACTGAGCACAGTAGGCAGTCAGCACAGAGTAAACACAACTTCTAAGTTCTCTACTGGAGGGCATTAAATTCTTTTGGTACATTTTTCACTTTTATTTACTGAAGCAATTATATCTCACAAAAGGGAACAGGACAAAATCTTAACCTATTTAAAACTGAGTGTATAAATTCACAAACTATGACAAAAATTGAGTCATGCTATATATTACATTTCAGCACATTGCTGAGTTTTGCTTGGTAGTCTTAGACTAAATCTCTCCCGAAACTGCCAAGCCAACATGTGTACCTATATCAATCCCATTCTTTTTAGTATATTATTTCTATTGAATGGATAGGCATATTTTCAAGTTTCTGATACTAAAAAATATTACAATGAGCATATTTAGATATATTTTTAAACTTTTTATATTTTTATTTCTGTAGAATGGCTTTTTAAAAGAAAAATTGCTGAGTAGATTATTCTTATAGATATTGCCAAATTGCTCCCTGGAGAGGTATTTATCATGTTTCACTAAGGGCGTCAAGACCCCTCTCTAAGGCCCTGGAAGGTGTCACCCTTTATGAACATATATTTTTGTAAAACTTGTAAAAGTATATTGTAATGGAAATTAGTTAAGACTGCAGCGTCTTTTTCCTCCTGTTTTCCCTCAGATACATCATATATGTCTTGGAGTAACTGTATCTAATTTTGTGTTGAGAATGTCTATTCTTTCTCTTAAAAAAACACCCTTGTGTTCTTCTTAAGAAACTCGTGTAAGTTGCAAACTTCACAAAACCTGGATCCGCCTCTGCTGGTCTTCTGAAAGTTAATTTATGCTCCCAACCGAAGCGGAAGAGAGAGTGCGTGAATTGTCTCGAATTATATTCCCATTGCTTCTTCCCCAGCAGCAATAAAGCATCAGGTTTCATTATCAGCGTGGACTCAGTGAAACTTGATCTAACTCGACTGGGTTGAAGCTACTGAAAACCTACTGTGGGGGGAATATTTAACTGTAATTGCGGACGGAGTCTTAACTTCTCGGTTGGTCCCATGGTGTAATGGTCAGCACTCTGGACTTTGAATCCAGCAATCCGAGTTCGAATCTCGGTGGGACCTCTCAGGGGAACATTTTATAGTTCGCGTCGGAACTGGAGAAAAAGTGTTCGCCTGCTTTACACAAATGTGGTCGTACTGGATTCTCCTACTCTGTCCGAACCAAAGTACCGAATACTTCGCCTGGGAAGTAACAGATTCTTTAAAATCAAGCTTTCCAAGCGCACAGAGTTCAACAGCAGGGAGGCTGAGTAGAAATGGTGGCGATTCCCAGTAACCTCACGAACTTCTCAAGGGCCGGGCGGAACGGCTCCAGCAGTGCCAATTCTTTGATGCAGACAGCATCTCAAAATCTCCGAGGTACGATGGCCTCCTCGCCGCCGCGCGGGCTCCTAAGCCGAAAACCCCGCGTACCAAAGAGCGAACCTCGGCCTGGAGCGCGCTTTCTTCGCTGTGACACACACGCCCGGGGTCACTTCTTATTCCCTCTTCCCTTTCCCATTTCACCCAGACAGTTCACTCTCGTCTGTCTTCTCTCATTCCTTCTTCTCGTTCTCATCATCCACCCCAAATGCAAAGCCCGATGGGAAACTCCTCGAAAACTTGCAGCCGCGGAGAGCGCGGTCCCTGCAGTCCAAGCAGAAAAACTCACCTCCTGACCGGTCGCTGGGCCGCATTTGAAGAGAGTAAAGTGCACAGAAAGTGTTGCACGCGGTGGAGGGGCGCGGAGAGAAGCGTAAATTCGGGTGAGAGAGACTGCAGGTGAGTGGAACGCCCTTTGCCTTCGCGGTTCTCCCCTTGTCTTCCCTCTTCCGCCTATTGGACCCGCAGGAAATGGAGCGAAGCTCTGATCCAGACCTCTTCGGAAAGTGCCAAACACCTGCATCCGAAGCACCCAGGAAACAGTTCCCTCGAGCAGAGGCTCAGGGACAAGAAATGTCCCCCTGAAAAAGTACTCTGGGTGTAGACCGGAATCAAGTTGGAGATAAAGCTAATCAAACTTGGGAAGACCGGTTAGCTCTAGGAAGACACTTACTGTGCCATTAGAGACAGAAAGGTGGGCATGTGGGAAGAAAGATTTCCTTCAGCTGCACCGGAACTGAATTAGGAGAAGACAGGTGTCTATGTTCTATAGAAATTAACCTCTTCTCTGTCATAAGAGGCAACCCTTAAATCCAGTGATCTGTTTTCAGGTTCCTTCTTGCTTCGACATTTTAATGTTCTCATATGTTGCAAACTACCACACAATTGCACTCATTTCACACTCTAGCAAAATAATGCTCAAAATTCTCCAAACTAGGCTTCAAAGGTAGGTGAACCAAGAACTTTCAGATGTTCAAGCTAGATTTAGAAAAGGCAGAGGAACCAGAGATCAAATTGCCAACATCTGTTATATCATCGAAAAGCAAGAGAATTCCAAAAAAGCATCTAATTCTGCTTCATTGACTACACTAAAGCCTTTGACTGTGTGGATCACAACAAACTGTGGCAAATTCTTCAAGAGATGGGAATACCAGGCCACCTTACCTGCCTCCTGAAAAATCTGTATGCAGATCAAGAAGCAGCAGTTAGAACTGGACATGGAACAATAGACTGGTTCCAAATAGGGAAAGGAATGGGTCAAGGCTGTATATTGTCACCCTGCTTATTTAACTTCTAGGCAGAGTACATCATGAGAAATGCTGGGCTGGATGAAGCCCAAGCTGGAATGAGGTTTGCCAGGAGAAGTATCCATAACCTGAGATATGCAGATGATACTACCCTTATGGCAGAAAGTGAAGAGGAACTAAAGAGCCTGTTGATAAAGGTGAAAGAGGAGAGTGGAAACGTTGGCTTAAAACTCAACATTCAAAACACTAAGATCATGGCATCTGGTTCCATCACCTCATGGCAAATAGATGTGGAGACAGTGGAAACAATGACAGACTTTATTTTCTTGGGCTCCAAAATCACTGCAGATAGTGACTGCAACCATGAAATTAAAAAACGCCCCTTGGAAGAAAAGCTATGATCAACATAGACAGCCTATTAAAAAGCAGAGGCATTACCTTGCCAACAAAGGCCCATCTAGTCAAAGCTGTGGTTTTCCCAGTAATCATGTATGGATGTGAAAGTTGGACCATAAAGAAGGCTGAATGCTGAAGAAGTGGAGGCTTTTGAACTATGGTGTTGGAGAAGACTCTTAAAGGCCCTTGGACTACAAGGAGATCAAATCAGTCAATCCTAAAGGAAATCAATCCTGAACATTCATTGGAAGGACTGATGCTGAAGCTGAAACTCCAATACCTTGGCCACATGATGCAGAGATCTGACTCATTAGAAAAGGCCCTAATGCTGGGAAAGATTGAAGGCAAGAGGCCAAGGGGACGACAGAGGACAAGATGGTTGGACTGTATCATCAACTCAATGCACACGAGTTTAAACAAGCTCCAGGAGACGGTGAAGGACAGAGAATCCCGGCATGCTGCAGTCTACAGGGTTGCAAAGAGTCAGACGTGACTGAGTACCTGAACAACAATATGTAACAAAAAATTTGAATCAAGTCCTACTCTCACCAATTACAATAACTCACTGACCTATAAATATTTCATTGACTCTTTATGAATTACTGTTGGTTATGCAAGACTCTGTAAAAAATTAAGGTTACTAAGTTTATGAAAATAGATTCTGTTTTTCCCACTATGGACACTTGACTGTACCTCCACTTATATGATCTGTGACAATGCTAATTACAGGGGGAAATAACATTTCTGCTTGGGGTGGTGCCTTAGCAGGCATGCTTCTGTTTTCTTTCCACCTTGTTGATGCTAATATGATCAAAAGTACCCCCCTAAAATATTCTCTCTCTTCTGAATTGGCCTGATAGCCTTCCCCATGTAGGAAGTTTCTAACTGCAGCCCCTCCAGCCTCTCCCATTTCTAGCCTGTGGTTCTCAGACATCTACAGCAGTGACATAGTAACCCAAATAGACACCTTCCTGGAAATGACATAACAAAAGGGAGAACCACTTCATCTCAAACACTGACAGAATTTAATGATGTAATCATTATGGTCATACCTAGCATCAAGGTCCCATTTGTTGTAGTTCAAATTCAGTAACTCACATGTCATTCAAAGTCTGTAAGTTACAAGTAATGAAAAATACCTGGCTGGAGGACCCAGACTCGAGAGAAAGCCAATTAACAGCTGCTATAGGGAGGCAGAATCAGTAACAGATACACGAGAGACTGGGAGAACACATGGATACTTCTGTGGGAATCTTACCTTCAGGAAGCTGAAGGAATCCCTGTGGATATTAACAAGAACTACCTACTTGACCAAAATTGTGTCAAGCTTCTCTGAGTCCTCTTACAACACATCCTTGGCTTTCCCAGCATTTGGACAAGAATCTTGCTTAGCCAGTTTATCTAGAACCCCCCTCAGCATCCTTGATATCCAATCAAGCTCCCCTTCTCCACTCTTGATATTTAATCAAATTCTTTTTAGTAATTTTCCACCTAATGACTCCTTACTCTGCCCCTTCGGCTATAAATCCTCAGCTGCCTCTCTTGTATTCTAGATTGAGTTCAATCTTCCCTACTGCAACAGTCTTAAAGTCTTCCTTGCCCATCTTCCTTCCTTCCTTAACTTCATCTAGTGCAATTTTTCTTTGACAGTTGCCTCAAAGAACTTATAGACATATCCTAGGAAAACTGCTGTTTCAGAAAAAAGATTTAATTCAGGATTTGAGGATACAATCAACATAGAGAATGTGTCCAATGTAGAGGACTGAATGGATTAAAGAGCCAATTTCCTGAGGATATGAAACAAAATTTTTAATTTTTCCAAGATATGAGAATGTGACTGGGAACACTGATGGCGAGAGCAGCTTTCCTCGGCTGAATATTTACAGAAATAAAGAGAATTCTGGCTGATTGAATGTAATACATGTATACCTCAGCCAGATACGAGGCTTTAAGATTAACATGAGAAACATCTGGGTGCTTTATTAAATTACAGATTCCAGAACACATTCTCTGACATCATAATTTAATAGGTCAAGAGTGAAGCCCAGAATTCTTCATTCACTACAAACACTTGAAGCAGCCTAGAAATCATACTTCAAATTGTTCTCATCTTAAAAAAAAATCAAAATTCAAATTAATTAAAGCAAAGAATATTCTATTTTTAAAAGTATAACAAATATTTTGTTGTAATGAGAGAAATAAAAATTAAATTATACTGCAATATCACTTCCACCTACTAAAATGACAGAGAAGCCAAAGTTGACAACATTGCATATTGGGGAGGGTGAGGGGAGCAAGGACCTCAGACATTACTGTCTGGAGTGTAGATTAATAAAATTCCTTTAAAGGGCAATTTGGAAGTATGTGTAAATATTTCAAAAGCATATATGCTAGGGCATAGCGAATGCCTTTTTAAAAATTTAATCTTACAGTGTTACAAATACACACATTCAATTTTACATATATATAAGAATAATATACATATCTATATATACAATTATATATTATTATATATAAATGTACAAAGTTATTCATTTTAGCACGGCTTATAAAAACAAAAGATGGGGATGGAGAACCTAAATGTCCAATAGAGGTCTGGTTAAGTAATATATAGTAACCCATATGTTGAAATACCATACATCCTTGGAAAAGAATAAACTGTCACTTTTTGTGATGATATGGAAACCTCTCCAAGATATATTGATTAAGGGGAAGAGGAAAGGCACAGACTAGTGTGCATAGTATGTTATCATTTGTGTTATCTGAGATAAAAAGCTATATTTATTTCATGTGGTATATATTCGTATATGCTTAATATGATTCTGCTGCTGCTGCTGCTGCTAGGTCGCTTCAGTCATGTCCGACTCTGTGCGACCCCAGAGATGGCAGCCCACCAGGCTCCTCTGTCCCTAGGATTCTCCAGGCAAGAATACTGGAGTAGGTTGCCATTTCCTTCTCCAATGCATGAGAGTGAAAAGTGAAATCGAAGTTGCTCAGTCGTGTCCGATTTCGCGATCCCATGGACTGCAGCCCACCAGGCTCCTCCATCCATGGGATTTTCCAAGCAAGAATACTGGAGTGGGGTGCCATTGCCTTCTCTGAATATGATTCTGGAAGAGATAAAATGGCTATTTGTGGGAAATGTAATTAGGTGGTTGGAAAATAAGAATGGAAGCAAAATTTTGCTGTATAGAATTACATATATGTATACCTTATATATTTATAAATATTTAATAATTCTAAGTTAAACTATTTCATATATAAAATTAAATGTAATGATTTTCTAAAATAATATAATATTTTATATATGTATAAAAATACTTTCCCCCAAAGTTATGACAAGATGGAGATGGAGATCACAAGAGAAACTGCACAATACTGACTTTCTTCTCTGTTTTGCTAATGGAGGAATCCTTGGATCTAACAGGAAATATTCTACTGGATGTATTTTCAGTTTTGTCTCTAAGCAGGTGCATGCTCTTTTCATTAAAGCAAGAGATCCTTAGTAATGGTTAAGTAGTCTGTTGGGGAGGGAGACAGTTTAAATTAGCAAACTTTGTGAAATATTGCAGTACAGCTAAAAATAGGCTGAAATTTTCCTACAAGAACAACATATAATAATTTATTGTGTATACTTCTGTGGATGATTTTAGGCAATGTTTTTCTATATCCCTCAGTTAGCTGCTGCTGCTGCTGCTAAGTTGCTTCAGTTGTGTCCGACTTTGTGCGACCCCACAGATGGCAGCCCACCAGGTTCCACTGTCCCTGGGATTCTCCAGGCAAGAACACTGGAGTGGGTTGCCATTTCCTTCTCCAATGCATGAAAGTGAAAAGTGAGAGTGAAGTCGCTCAGTCATGTCCGACTCTTTGCGACCCCAGGGACTGCAGCCTACCAGGCTCCCCCGTCCATGGGATTTTCCAGGCAAGAGTACTGGAGGGGGGTGCCATTGCCTTCTCCTCAGTTAGCTACTCTTCCTCAAAAAAGTCCCTTGAGGAAGTTGCCATTTCAGGTGATGACAAACACCATTCACATTGGCAACTAGAAAGCTACTTACTCTGTTCTCACACAGCAGATGTTCTGAAGGGACCAAAGAAGTCCAAAGAGAGCCTCACGACGAGGGTGGGATTCGAACCCACGCGTGCAGAGCACAATGGATTAGCAGTCCATCGCCTTAACCACTCGGCCACCTCGTCTAATGATAACAGAGTAAAAATCATGCCTTCATCACTGCAGTTCTATTCTGGAGCACTGTATCAAATTGCCTTTTTTTTTTTTTTTCCCTCTTGGTTTAATCCTGACTCAATTCATGTGATCAGATTTTTAAGAAACATTTCACAGCAACCATAAAACTGAAAATGATGCTTAGAGTGGTCCAGTTACTTGGTATGTACAAAATGACCAGGTAAAACCAGTACACTTCGGTGCTTAAACACCTAGATCCTTGTTGAACACATGAACAAATGAACATAGCCAGGATTTCAACCCTGATTTGTTGTTATGGCTCCAGTCATCTGCCATGTTTTCTCCCAGAGACTAGGGTCCCTCGGCCGCTGGACTCTGCAGTGGAAGGGCCGAATTACCTACATCCTGATTAGAACATGTCCCAGGATACCTGTTTTCTGGGAAAGAACTCGAAACAATAAAGTTCGTCTCTGTGATTCTTTTTTTCTTTTAGAAACAGTTTATTTCCATCAACCAGATTTCCATTTTGGTGCAAGTTCTACAACTGTTTGGAAGAACACCTTACAACCACTTGGTGGTGGTTCCTACCCATTCCGTGGCCTGGGCAGTGGGGACTGCAGACCAGTCTTCAGTGGAAGGCTGAGCACTCCAGTCTTCAGTGGGCAACTGCTGAATGGGCACGGAAGGCACCTGCACGCCTTC
This sequence comes from Oryx dammah, assembly GCF_014754425.2. Classification (NCBI taxonomy): domain Eukaryota; kingdom Metazoa; phylum Chordata; class Mammalia; order Artiodactyla; family Bovidae; genus Oryx; species Oryx dammah. Next base: position 21,900,380 of record NW_024070195.1, read on the forward strand.
GGACCAGTCTGCCACCTCAGGCTGGGCAGCCGTGAACTCTGGAGCTGGAGCGGTCCATTCACCCTGAAACTCCTCCTTGGTCACAGCCTTCTCAGCTGCTGCCTGCTCTTCCTTATCAATCTCCTCAGGATCTCTGTAGAAGTAGAGGTCCGGCAAGACCTCCCACGGGTGTTCTCGGGAGATGGTGCCACGCATGCACAGGACTTCCCGGGCGAGCATCCACCACATCAGACCCACTGAGTGCGGTCCCTTGTTGTTGCACGGGATGGCGATGTCCACGCAGCGCAGAGGAGAGTCCGTGTTGCACAGAGCAATGGTTGGCAGGTTAACGTAGGAGGCTTCCGTGGTCAGCCCTGGGATCGGTGACAACCAGAAGCCTCGGCTCCCTGTAGGCGGCCTGGATCTGGTTAGTGAAGGTTCCCGGAGTGAAGCGGCCAGCGATAGGAGGGGCTCCCGTGGCAGCCGCAAACTTCAGCACAGCTCGCTGGCCAGTATTCCTGGAGGAATGGCCCGAGCGGCCAACAGAAACTTCTCCCAGGTCCTCTCCAGATTTATGATGTAGATGCCATCACTTTTCCTTTTGTAGATGTACTGTTCCATTTGGAAGTCAAGGTTGGTGCCACCTAAGTGGGTTCCTGCTGCAAGGAGTTTGAGGACATCCTCCTCCTTCATTTGCAGGACATCAAGGGCTCCGGACATTGTGAAAGCTTCCCTTTAAGTTACGATGGGAATTCAGGACAACGCCGTATGTACTCCTCTCTGGGTAGCGCCGAAAGCTGTCTCTGTGATTCTTATGTTTGCTTCTGAAATACGCTGGACTGCTAAAAAGTCGCCTTCATTTCTGCCTCGTTACCTTCTCTGGGGCTTGGCATTCATCAGTCTGTGACATACAGCAACCAGTGAAAAGATGGTTGGACAAAAGTAGAAAAACACAAGCGTCCTGCTGGGCCGTTTTGATTATAGAGTAGATTGGAGTCTTAGAGTGCGCAATTGATTGACTGCGGCTGCCACAAACACCGAGAAGGGCCAGAAAGGGAAATCCCTGCTCCTGTAGGAGCCAGGACACCTGCCTACTGGTTGTGATTCTGTCCCACTCACCATGCGGCCTTGTGCAGGCCACTTCACCAGTTCCATACCCACTCTCTCTGTCTCACCTCCAAATTCTCCTCTTTCTCCCGCAGGAGGAAGTTGAACTTGACAACTTCAAGTAAACCAAGTATCAAGAAACACTTCCACTCATTAGGATTCATCTTTTCTATATTTAGTGCAGAATTTTGGAGATAAATTTGAAAAGACTCTCACATGCCAAAATGCTGTAGCTCTTCCTTCTCATGAAATCTCTGCTTTGGATCTTAACTTGTGGCAAGTGTTACCCTCTTCTTTCCTTCTCATGTTCCTTTACTGAATTTCATAGAATCTTCAACATACAACATATTCTGAACAAAACTACAGGTTTTGGCCCATAAGGAGAAGGTCAGTTTCAGTTCCTCTGCATCTCTGCTCTTCTGATACTAAATATTCACCCCCACAGTTGTATTTCTGTTGCTACCTGGTTTCAGGATAACCTCTCCTCTGCTGATCCAGGTCAGCTTTCTGCAATTCTTGCTCTCAAAGTCTCTAGCCCTCAGCCACTCTAGGTAAGACTCCCACATCTAGAGCTCTATGACTAATCACCCTAACCTGCTCCCCACGCAAAAGCCAATAAAGAGGCAAGGTTGGAGGAAAGGAAAGTTTTGGACGCCAGCCAACAGTGGGGTATGGTCTCCTGCTCAAAGGCCAACTCCTCACCACTCACAACCGGGGGGCAAGAGCTTTTATAGACAGAAGGAAGGGGCTACATGCAGAAACAGCACAGTAAGCTCTGACAGTCATCTTGGAATTGGTCATCAGTGGTTTGATCAGCGTCATCTTGATTATTTTAAGTACAATTGATGTTTAGTTCTAGGGCCAGTTTGTTCCCGTTTCCTTGAAGCCAATTCTTGGAACTCTGGAAGTTTATGTCATGACTATAGTCTGGTCATCATGTAGTTACCTCTATACCTATTGGGGGTTTCAGTATCTACAAGACAGCTCACAGGATGTGGCTTAGAATATTGTCTATAGCCCTTGAGAAGGAATTAGGAGTGCAGTTGCTCAGTCTTGTCTGACTCTTTGCAACCCCATGGACTGTAACCTTCCAGGCTCCTCTGCCCATAGAATTCTCCAGGCAAAAATACTGGGGTAGGTTGCCATTCCCTTCTCCCCGGGATCTTCCTGACCCAGGGATTAAGGCCCTTTTAATGACTAGATAATTATTATTTAGTCTTGTTGGACTCTTTCCCTTTGTTTCTGCTTTTTTTTTTTTTTTTCACTTCTCTAAACTTACTCTTTGGCTAAAGATTTTCCAAAGACAAAAGGCAGGCAGAGGACATGGGGGACAAAGACTATAGGGTCTTGTTCTATTTCAAAGATGTATTGCAGCTTACTTTCAAATGGGAGAGAGAGGAAGCAAATGATAAATAAAATGGGGTAAAATAGTAATAGTCACTAACTCTGGATAAAAGGTATATCGTTATTTGGGGGGTATTGTTTCTTTCTTTCTTTCTTTTTTTCAAAATTTTAATTAGTTTGAAATTGTTTCAGAGGGAGAGAGAATAGAGACTGCGCTGGACGTGCCCGAGAAATCGAAGTCTGTGAATTGGGGCCGGGCTCACTCTTTAAAATATAGGAGACTCTCCCCTTTCCTAAATTATTCGAGGTACTAATAATTCTTGACAGCTCCCTGATTCCTAAAGGACTGGTCGCGGATAACTAGAAGCCAGTCCTGCCTTGCCTGCTTACCTTTTGTTCTAAGCAACAGCCCAGCCCAGCCCACCCTCGGCCAAGCTCGGCAAAGCAGGAGGACGCCAGAGATTTGCATGAGGTAAATATTGCTCCGTTGGATGACCTGGGCGCCTACGTGACGCCAGGCACCCAAGCTCATGCTTCCAATTAGTCCTAAGCGATCCGTCCAGGACACCGTGAGCTCTCTGGGATGTTCCCTGCCATCGCCACGAAACGCGGGGGATATATATATATTTGGCTTCCGGAGACGCGGATGATTTGAGGGTCATTGTTCCAAGGAAGGTGGTGCTGGCCGCGGGAGCTGGAGCTCAGCAGACGCGGACCCGCTTTGACTCCATCTCTGCTGCTTACTCCTCAGCGGGTACCCCGGCTGCCCAGGTACCTGCTTCGGTCTCCTGAAGCCTTGCAGGTGGAAAGGGCAGGAATGGAGGTTGGAGAGTAACAGATAACAGATGGTCTCTTTTCAGCCTCCTTCCTTTAGAATTTCATTCTGTTTTCGTCTGAGGCCGCTGCGCTGTCAATTTCGCAAATGGGCATTTCCTAGGCAATTTACTAAATCTTTGAGAAGCAAAGGAATAATGATTATAAATCACGAAAGGAATCCAAGGAAAGCAGCTCGCAGCTGGGGGTGTAGCTCAGTGGTAGAGCGCGTGCTTAGCATGTACGAGGTCCCGGGTTCAATCCCCGGCACCTCCACCAGTTTTGAGGGGGATGTAGTTGTGATCAAGGCGCTTTTCCTTTCGTCTCACCCTTTAACACCGGGTATCTTCTTTCATTCAGTTTTCTATCTGTACTGCCTTTGTGGTATCCAATTTCCGCCCCGAGACTACTACTACCACCAGGAATGTCCAAGCGTTTTTGAAAGATAATTGGCCTAATTTCTTTGGAATCCAAGTTGAAAGCAGAACAGAAGAAAGCAGAAAGATCAACAAGAGACTCACTTTCATTCACTTTCTTCTGAATTCTGAAGCGTTCTTAGAGCAAAACACACCCTGGAGGTGGAATAGTAGAAAAATATCATTTATTTCTTCCTAATGAGCATCTGACCACCCCCTGCTTTCTCTCTTCTCTTGAATCACTTGATGTGGAAGCAGTGGTCTTCAGTTATAACTACAGGGTTCTATGCATAGGGAAACAATAAAGTGTTGTCTGTCATCCTATGTGGTGCCTTCCAAGCCTAAACTGAATGACAGATTGAACGGAGACTGGCTGCTTCAGTGAATTCAGACCATTGCCACTTTGCTAAGATTGAGAGTGTGAGAGGTCAAGCATCTAAATATCTCCTGTTGAAAGAATTTCAATCAAAATAAATGACACGGGCTCTTTTCAGAAATAAATTTGAGTGAAACTTATTTCACTTCTACTTTCACAACACAAACAAATATCCCACTGTGTGTCTTAACCAACCTAATAATCAGGGCTGGTTTGCTTAGACCAGACCTAGTCTGAAATACTGGCTGAATATATGAGAGGCAAAAACAAAACAAAACAAAACAAATCAGTTGTCCCTTTTAAACGTGTTAATTTCTAGGAATTAGTTTTTATTCTTGAAAATAATTCCATACAATATTTTTTAGTAAGTTTTTATGATCTGTATCACCTATTTAAGTCCTTTCAGGTATATTTGTGGCACATAGATTTAAGTTTTTCACAAGGATACCTACTGCCTATACTATTTTAATGTTGTAATGGAGGTACTAATCACGGCATTTAGCATAAAACCGTAATTAAAGGAGTAACTAATAGATAGGAGGGGATAAAGCTCTCTGTTAGGATTATATACCTAAAAACAACTCCTCAAAACAGAAAAGCTACTACAAATGGACAATTTAGTAAAGAACCTAGTTGCAAAATTAACACACATACTAGTGTCCTTAGACCCAGGCTTTGGAGGATTTTGGTTATTGATTCATTGTTTTGAAAGCTGACAAATGAAGGAAAAGAATCAAGTATTTATACCACCTCTCTTATCTGGAGTGTACTTCAGCATAAGCATACAGCTGATGAGGGAAACTTTTTCTCTGTAGAATAATCATTGCTAATACATGCAGAAGGAATTATAAAATTAGATTCAACATTTTGCAACTGATATTGCTTTAATGTATCTAGGTCACAATCATCAATGGCTGCTACAACCATGAGGTAAAATTGGATGGGGGAGCTCTAGAATGCATGGAACAGGCTGACATACCTGAAATCAATGATCAATTTCTCATCACTAAAAGTGAGACCAGTACACATCATATGCCTCTTTCTCCAAAAAAAAATTTGTATTTATTTGTTAAAAAAAAGTCCAAAGTTGAAAATTAAAAATTTAGTTCTCAATATATATTTATGCTTTATATTTTATATGAAATACATTTTAATTTTTATTTTCATCAAAGAATGGCTTGTATTTCTTTTTAAAAAAATTTTTAATTGAGATAATTGGCATAAAACACGATATTAGTTTTGGTTGTATATGGCTTCTGTTTCTTGAAAATCACCGTCAAGTATAGTTTTCTTTTAGCTTCATTGAGGTATAATTGACAAAATTGTAATTATACAATTACAAATTGTAAAGTTGTAAAATATATTTAAAGTGTAAAACCTGATGATATACATACAATTTTCTTGATAGGGAAGAGAGAAGTTTTGTATTATTTCTTATAAAATTTGATCATGTCAGTAATCACTATGAAAGAGTGATACATCATAAAAACGTAACAATGACTTTTGGTCTACTAATAGGACAACCAGAGTGGAGCAAATACGGAAGGCTAGTTTATGAATGTAGCTTTTTTTCCTTCAAAACCAGCTTCCATAATTGAAGAAATGTTCTAACCTCCTTTGAGAATTCTCTCTGCCTGTGCTAATGTCTTTTCTATGGTATATATTATTTAAAAGCAACTGTTCTGGATATATTGGAGCTACAATCCTTATTAAGCAGGGGTGGAGGGGCTTTGAGCAATACTTTCCCCATAACTCAATACACTTAACTTTAAAAGATTCCATTATTTATGCTTCAACATTAATCCTTTCAAGGATTAAAGGGTGAGAAGTCAGCTGAAACCGTAGTTCAGCTAAAGTGGAGATGCCGGGGATCGAACCCGGGACCTCATACATGCAAAGCATGCGCTCTACCACTGAGCTACATCCCCACAACTGAAAAAAACTTTTTCCTTTGTTGACCAATAGTGAATACGGTTTACACTAGACGTTCTGTGTGCTCCTTCAACCTACACTTGTAGAAACATAATCAGGCAGATTTAAAAAATACTTATTAAATAATACCATCCATAGATTCTGTGTATTTTCCCTTAACATTCTTAGAATTTATCACGACCAATCACGTAGATTTGTTACTTGACTAGATGTTTCCTTCTCTAGCAAGATAGCTTCAATAGGGCAGAGCCTGTACTGTTTTCTCGTAACTCTGTATCGAGCCCTTAGCATAGAGCCTTGCAGATAGCGGCCACTCAATAAAGAGCTGTGAGAAATAAATTACAGGCATATTCTGTTCAGGATGTATGTTACAGAACAGAAAATCTTCCAGTGAAGTGTGTGTGGGAGAGGAGGATTCACAAATATATATACAAATGATTTCAGTATGACAAGTCCTCTGGCAAGGAAATGCTTATGTAACTAATGGCAGACAAAAAGTATACCACATTCTTGGCCAGAAATTGATGGCTTCCGGAGTCTTGAAAGACAAGACTTGGCCAAGAGTTGTACTTGAGGATCAATTTGGCCTTGCAGGATGAGTGGCTGTTCTCACATTTCCACCATAGTTCTAGGCGCTAGTGGAGTATGAAGGCCAAAGTGCCCGGCAGCAATTTGCTCAGGCTTGTGATGGGACTATGTCGGCCAACAGACCTAAGGCAAGAATTGCGGGTCTGAGATGCATTAGTTGGTTTTATTGAATTTACCCTTGGCAAACAGCCACAGAAAAATGAGATCCCGTTTGTCAATGGATGGGACAGCCCCAGCCTCTCAGCGACACTGAGATATGGATAGTTCACAAGGTGCTGACAGTGTATTTGATAATTCTGCTGGAGACTGGATGGGTTAGATCTAACACTGTGGACTTCCAAGCTTCAGAGCACTGTGCTTGGAGCAAATCGTTGAGCATTTTTCAGAATTGTTCACAGTCACACCTGCCAAAATCGGTCCTCCTGTTTTTCATCAACAAAAACATAGTCCTTGCTCTCTTTCAGCATTCAGAGCGCATATTAGGCAGACGAACATTCCTTGCCAGGCCTGTCTATGAATCGGCTTAGGTTGCTCCATTGACTTTCTGGTGTTACTCCTAGCATTTGGAGCTAGGTCACATCTCCAACTGTGCCCCTCCTGCCTCGCAACCCCACTCTTTCCTGCCTTGACTACTCTGCAGGGCATGGGCACAACTCCTCAGCTTCCATCCCACTCTTTCCTCTTGTTGCAGGTTCCTCGGCTTCCCCTGGTTTACCTCCCCCATGGAGGCCGCTTCTCTACTATTGGAACAAATCTTGTTCTGTCCCAGTCAAGGTGTTCCTGGGGCCTCTGGAGTACTGGAAATCTCCTGGGAAATAGCCAGTGCAGTGATAGTGCCCTACCTCTTCCCCAAATTCCTCTGGGTCCAGCTGTGTTGGCAAGAAGGGAGGGTAGGATAACGTACACTTTCCAAGACCTTGGGAAGGTCCCAAGCAATGTGTTCACCTTGTACATTTGAAAAATTTGCATCCATGAGATTTTGCCATAATCAAGTTTCGATTCCAAAAAGGGAGACTGATACACCGGCTGCCACATCCAAAGAGGCAGCAGGCGTGCAAATGATCCACTTCCCACCCAGGCAAGTACTGAAGAAATTGTGTGTTGGATGTATCTCAGGAAGGGTGTCAGGGCCCCAGTATGGAAAGAATGGACACATTGGTGGCTCTTATTCCAATTCATGGAGAATGGTGGTGCCAGGCCATTTTTAGTGGTAGAGTGATTTTTCTGGTGAATTGCAATAAGGAACAAGCCTCAGATGTGATAACTATTACACTATTGCCTAACAGTCAATGTTCCCAAATTCTTAGAGGACCATCCTCCCAGACTTGAGCAGCGCCAGGTCTAAATGCCTAAAGGGTTCCACCTGCGGACTGCATTGACCAGCTCAGAAGGTGCTAACCTTTGTGCTTTTGAATCCAGTTTGTGATGAGTATCAGGGTTTCCAATTACTCCCCACGAAAGAGGAATTCTTTGTAATTTTGGTCAAAAGCTGAGTGATTTAGACCTTGTCCCTTGTTTCTGATCTATTGGAGGCTGAATAGTTGAGTGAAGTGTTGTTGCGGTCCCTTCCTTCTTTCTTTCCTTTGTCCCTTGTTTCGATTGGTAGTAGAGCTTGTTCTCATGCATGAGATTTGGGTTTAATCTCTGGTGTGTCCAGGTGTGTCCCATTGCAAAATAGCCTTTACCTGTAGATGTGTTTTATTTAGGCTTTTTGCTTTTCTTAACCTATTCTTACTCATCTTATCTTTCTTTCTCCTTCTCTTCCTATAGCTAGTGGCTCTATTCTCTAATGTTCAGAGGCTTTCAAATATCAAGAGAAATTTTCTGCTGTTTGTAATTAGTATACAACTCATTCATTTTTAAAAATTAATACTTCAGGATATTCACATACTATTTTCACAATATATAAGAAGCTAAGTTAAAAAATTTAGATACCCCATACACATTTAAACATTTAGCATCTAGCTATAAAAATTCATGCCTAATATGTTAAATTATTTTATCTGTAAATGTTTTTAAATTTTTTCTCTCATTTTATTACAATGAAGTTTAACAGTACAGAAAAGTTACATGACCTTTGTGGATTTATTTTATCTTTAAATGTTGGAAACACCTTACTACTGTGTTATTGTCATAGTATAGTAATGAAGCATTCATCAATACCTCACAACAGTGCTTCTCAAACTTTAGCATACATCAAAATCACCTCTAGGGTTTTTAACATAGATTATTAACTCTAGACCCACATTCCCAGAGTTCCTGACTCATGGGTCTGTGGTGGGGTCTTAGAATTTGTATTCTTAGCAAGATCCCAGAAGATACTGATGCTGCTGGTCCAAAGACCACACTTTGAGAACCACTGTCTCACATTGCAATCTGTTTCTAAAGTGTTGTAGCCTAGATTTACATTTGAATCTTCAGCATCTCTCTTGCAATTTTTTATTTCACAGGATATAAGGTAGGTTTCCTCATCCAATCTACTGAGTAGGATTTTCCTTCTTGGACCAGGCTGAGATTTATATGCATAATGACTGGATAATTCCAAGCCTAGAACCTGAGACTGAATGCAGCCTACAGGGTGGCTGTCTCACAGTTCTTCTCCAGATTACAGTTTGGCTTTGAACTTTGTTGTGTTGTTGTTATTTAGTCGCTAAGTCATGTCTGACTCTTTTACAATCCCATGTAGCCCCTCCAGGCTCCTCTGCCATGGGATTTCCCAGTAGTGGGCTGCTATTTCATTTTCCTTTGTACTACAACAAGAAATGTCCCAGTGCTTTGCTGTAGTCATCTATGGTTCTTTTTCTTTTTTTTTTTTTTTTAATATCAGTCTTTCCAAAAGGCCCTTGACCTGAATGACTTTTATGCATGGTCCTGCTGGGGTAAAAGCCAGTTTTACAGTTGCTTGTTTTAAACTGGGCCTTGTCAGGTTCAAGAGAATCTGAAGGCTTTAATGACACTGATTTACATAAAACATCTTTCTGACATTTAAGTCCTCTAAAATACTTGCACAACAACGTAAAATACACATATTTTTTTTAATGCGGAAAGTTGACCGCATATATGCATAAAGAAAAGTACCTGGGAGCCACACGGAGCTTACCGGTTTGGGGATGTAGCTCAGTGGTAGAGCGCCTGCTTTGCATGCATGAGGCCCCGGGTTCGATCCCCGGCATCTCCAGTTTGTTCCTGAGTATTCACTCAGCGGTGTTTTTACACGTTGGATAAACAGACAAAGTCGTTCTTCGCACTTTGGATATTTCTGAGCAATTTAAAGTTTAAGTATTACTCTGCTGAAAAAAAGTGCACCTTGCTTCGATCGCCAAAGTCCCATCGAACTGATCCTATAACTTTCTTTTGGAGGAGGTGAGAAGTGGGAGGGGTCAGAGAGCAAATCAGCCTGAGACAAAGACTAGGTTGGTTTCCACTCCTGTCTTTTTTCCCCAAAAAACTCTTTGACCTTTGTCACAAGAGCTTCTGTCTTAGTAGGTCATAAACAAACATTTTATTTCTCATTCCATTTTAAAAGAGATCATAAAAGTACACTACCGCTATCAGTTCAGCTTAGTCGCTCAGTCGTGTCCGACTCTTTGCGACCCCATGGGACTGCAGCACCCTAGGCTTCCTTGTCCATCACCATCTCTTCGAGCTTGCTCAAACTCATGTCCATTGAATCGGAGATGCCATCCAACCATCTTATCCTCTGTCGTCCCCTTCTCCTCCCGCCTTCAATCGTTCCCATCATCAGGGTCTTTTCAAAAGAGTCGGTTCTTCACATCAGGTGGCCAAAGTATTGACATTTCAGCTTCAACATCAGTCCTTCCAATGAATATTCAGGGTTGATTTCCTTTAGGATTGACTAGTTGGATCTCCTTGCAGTCCAAGGGACTCTCAAGAATCTCCTCCAATACCACAGTTCAAAAGCATCAATTCTTCGGTGTTCAGCTTCCTTTATAGTCCAACTCTCACATCCATACATGACTACTGGAAAAACAACATCTTTGACTAGACAGACCTTTGTTGGTAAAATAATGTCTCTGGTTTTTAATATGCTGTCTAGACTGGTCATAACTTTTCTTCCAAGGAACAAGAGTCTTTTAATTTCATGGCTGCAGTCACCATCTGCAGTGATTTTGAAGCCTCACCCCCCAACCACGCCCGCCGCTCCGCCCAAAAAACAAGCCTGTCAGTGTTTCCACTGTTTCCCCATCTATTTGCCATGAAGTGATGGGACCAGATGCCATGATCTTAGTTTTCTGAATGTTGAGTTTTAAGCCAACTTTTTCACTCTCTTCTTTCATTTTCATCAAGAGGCTCTTTAGTTCTTCTATGAATGAAGCAGGGCAAAGGCTAATAGATTTTTGCCAAGAAAATGCACTGGTCATAGCAAACACGGTCTTCCAACAACACAAGAGAAGATTCTACACATGGACGTCACCAGATGGTCAACACCAAAATCAGATTGATTATATTCTTTACAGCCAAAGATGGAGAAGCTCTATACAGTCAGCAAAAACAAGACTGGGAGCTGACTGTGGCTCAGATCATGAACTCCTTATTGCCAAATTCAGACGTAAACTGAAGAAAGTAGGGAAAACCACTAGACCCATTCAGGTATGACCTAAATCAAATCCCTTACGATTATACAGTTGAAGTGAGAAATAGACTCAAGAGATTAGATCTGATAGAGTTCCTGAAGAACTATGGACAGAGGTTCATGACATTGTACAGGAGACAGGGATCAAGACCATCCTCAAGAAAAAGAAATGCAAAAAGGCAAAATGGTTGTCTGAGGAGGCCTTACAAATAGCTGTGAAAAGAAGAGAAGCAAAAGGCAAAGGAGAAAAGGAAAGATATACCCATTTGAATGCAGAGTTCCAAAGAATAGCAAGAAGAGATAAGAAAGCCTTCCTCTGATCAATGCAAAGAAATAGAGGAAAACAACAGAATGGGAAAGACTAGAGATCTCTTCAAGAAAATGGGAGATACCAAGGGAACATTTCATGCAAAAATGAGCACAATAAAGTACAGAAATAGTATGGACCTAACAGAAGCAGAAGATATTAAGAAGAGGTGGCAAGAATAGACAGAAGAACTATACAAAAAAAGATCTTCATGACCCAAATAATCATGATGGTGTGATCACTCACCTAGAGCCAGACATCCTGGAATGAGAAGTCAAGGGGGCCTTAGGAAGCGTCACTATGAACAAACTAGCGGAGGTGATGAAATTCCAGTTGAGCTATTTTATCTCCTGAAAGATGATGATGTGAAAGTGCTGCAGTCAATATGCCAGCAAATTTGGAAAACTCAGCAGTGGTCATAGGACTGGAAAAGGTCAGTTTTCATGCCAATCCCAAAGAAAGGCAATGCCAAAGAATGCTCAAATTACCGCACAATTGCACTCATCTCACACATTAGCAAAGCAATCCTCAAAATTCTCCAAGCTAGGCTTCAACAGTATGTGAACCATGAACTTCCAGATGTTCAAGCTGGATTTAGAAAAGGCAGAGGAGCCAGAGATCAAATTGCCAATATCTGTTGGATCATAGAAAAACCAAGAGAGTTCCAGAAAAACATCTACTTCTGCTTTATTGACTATGCCAAAGCCTTTGTGTGGATGACAACAAACTATGGAAAATTCTTCAAGACATGTGAATACCAGACCACCTGACCTGCCTCCTGAGAAATCTGTATGCGGGTCAGGAAGCAACAGTTAGAACTGCACCTGGGACAACAGACTGGTTCCAAATCAGGAAAGAAGTATGTCAAGGCTGTATATTGTCACCCTGCTTATTTAACTTCAATGCAAAGTACATCATGAGAAACACTGGGCTGGAAGAAGCACAAGCTGGAATCAAGATTGCCGGGAGGAATATCAATAACCTCAGATATGCAGATGACACCACCCTTATGGCAGAAAGTAAGAAGAACTAAAGAACACCTAAGTAGTAGATCCATACGATAGACCATTAGTAGAGAGCCTGAGAGTCATTGAGAATACAAGTGCAATGAGAACAGGTTGTGGAAATAAAAAGTTCCAATCAGTGAAGTTGATCTACCTTTAAAGATGGTATCAGACTAAAAATTCTTATTTATTGTTAAAACTAAGGGTTCAACTTTTTGAGATGAAAAGCCAACAGGCCCTGCTGGGATTCGAACCCAGGATCTCCTGTTTACGAGACAGGCGCTTTAGCCAACTAAGCCACAGAGCCAGCTATTCGACAGTTGAAGCTTCCTTTCTGATCAAATGCTACTCAATTAGGTGAAGAGCTGTGTTAATTAAAGTTACTACCCACTCCGTGGATAGAAGAGACGGGCGGCTCCATGAAGTCGCAAAGACTCAGACACGACTGAGCGACTGAGCACACACCCACACTGCTCACTCTCTTCTCGAATAAATCGACCTTATAGAACAGACAGAGCCGCGATGAAGACTCCTGGAACTTAAGCAACAAAACACTTACTTGCTCTCGCACGGTAACGGAGAAAATGTACTGAGAACAACCATGGAATGGGAAAGAGTGGATACGAGCTGAGTGTTCATTGTGCAGGAAGGAGCTTCTGTAAGTGAGGCCAGAGACTCTCTTATATTTCACCGGATTGTAATAACTTAGAATCCTCAAGTGAGTGGATATTCTAAAAGTAGAGTGAAAGGCTCTTCTAGCAAAATAGGTCAGTTAGAACTTCAGTCCAATTGATGCCATTCCTGGTTGTTAGGAGATGGCACACTTGCGCACTGAAAAGCAAAACAAACAACCCCAAACTTCAAACACATTCAGACTCTGCTAACAGCTGCCAGCTTGTGCTTGCTCTTGCTCCAGGAAGCAGGAGACTGTCAGCATGGAGGTGGTTAAGTCAGAGCTCACTTAACGGTTTTCTGATTCAAATCCCAGGAGCCTTTGCCAGCCCGAGGCTGGGGAATGGCCTCCTTTCCTGCAGCTCCTAGAAGGCGCACAGACGGAAAATACTACTGGCTTGGCTTTGGGAGGCATCAGACTCTTTCTTCTTTATATTGCCTTCTTCAAATGGATATTCTTAGTATTAATGTTTTCCACATGGACCCTCAACTTGTAGAAGCTAAACAAACATTAACTGATTGTACAGTCACGAAACTAAGAATCCATTCTTAAACTGTTAACTCTTGCATCATGATTTTCTGCCTTTAATTGGAGTAAGACCAGTGCTGAAAGGGAGTGAGTTCAACTTAGCAGATGCCACTGTGCATCTACCCAGCTTCCAATGCCTCATCAAAATACAAAATGGAAGGACTGCAAAATTCTTTATTTAACCACGTGAACGCTGAAAGGAGCTCTGAATGATAAGACCTTTGAATCCCAAAGTCTTATTGCTTTTTTGAGTCAAATGTTCTGATATTGCCATTTTGTATCCTATTCAGAATGATTTTGATGGCTCAGAGGGTAAAACCTCTGCCTGCAATGCGGAAGACCGGGGTTCAATCCCTGATTCGGGAATATCGTCTGGAGAAGGAAATGGCAACCCACTCCAATACTCTTGCCTGGAAATTTCCATGGACGGAGGATCCTAGTAAGCTAGTCCATGCGGGTCTCAGAGTTGGACACGACCGAGCGACTTCACTTTCAGAATGTTTTTATAGTGAATATAAATGTTTCTTGCTAACCAAGATAGTCATTTAAAAATCTAATCTATACTAACAAACTTCCATGATTAGGACTACACTTCTACTCCATTTATAGTTACTTTTATATTTTCTGAGTTTGGGAAACAACACCTTCAGAATAATAATGGGCTAGGAATCATGGTGTTTCTGAATTCCAGGTAGCTGAATTGTTTACGATCTGGACTAGGTCAATTTCAGTCACGGAAGTACTGTTGGGAGGACAGCATTTAAGGTGAAGTATCTTCAACAAGAGTGATATTACTTTGTACCTACTACGTGTCAGGTATTGAAATCAGCTCACTTCATTCGCTCAGTTGTGTCTGACTCTTTGCGACCCCATGAACTTCCTTGTCCATCACCAACTCCCGGAGCTTGCTCAATGTCCATCGAAATCAGTTCTATGGATACAACTAGGTACAAGATGGCCACAGATGATAGAAAACAAAACAAGACATTTTAATGAACATCAACTATCATAATAAAAGAAGTTAAAGATGACAGATGAGCAGCTAACAAGGAGGTGTCAAACATACCAGACATAATAAAAGGGGGGGGGGTGGTGGTGGAAATAAAGACAATGACTTGGAATAGTGACTTAAAATTTCCTCACCTTGTGGAACAATCATTTCAAATAACTTAGAATTTATCCTAAAAGAAAAACTGGGGGGAAAAAATAGGATCCTTTGAGGATTAAACACAGGGAATTCTATGTGAGCAGATTAGATTTTCCCAGCACAATTTTTTTCTGTCTCTTCAAGGTTGTTATTAATTTTTAACTTTTATTGGTGAATAGCTTATTTAAAATAACAAAAAATACAAATATTGCATTTTTATGCATCTCGCACGTTTTTTACTTTGTTCATTAGAACAAAAAGTTAATCCTTTTGTTGTTGCCACTTGTAGCAACTGTGAAATGGATATTCTAGTCCCCTTATCTAACCTTCCTCTCCTTTGATCACCTCATACTATAGGAATTCAAAACATGATCATCTGATCGCCTTCCCTGAATATTTAAACTCTCCCAGATCTCCCACATTTTCCTGAGGTCCTGTTGTCCAGATTATGTCCTTGTGAGGAGAAGTGCTCTAGTTGGTTTCATTCTCTTCATCTAGTGTGCTCTCTCTTTGGATCTGAAGGGCCAATATAGATACGAAAAAAGACAGACTAGCTTTCTTTTCTACTTACATACCAGGACATATTTTATTTCAATTACTGAGAGGTCATTAGTCACAATTTAGGATTAAACTATGCAAGGATTGCCCTCCACTACAATGTAGGTCCACTGGATCTCATTTCTCCGAGAAATGAAATGAATAATGTGTGTTCTTCACTAAATGACCCTGAGTTCACATCTACTTTTCTCTAGCCATAAGACTGTGCAGAAATTACTAAATGGAGTCAAACTCAGGCTAGGCTCAAAGAAATTTCATTGCTGGTAAATAAAAGGAGTGTTTTTAGTCTTTTTCTTCAGTGCTAATGTATAAAGATCCACAAATAGATTTTCCCCAGCCTTCTGCTCTGTGTGTTCTTAGAAAATAGCTCCTTTTTTCCCCCCTCTATCTTTGTTTCTTTTAATATTATTTGGGAGAAAAGAAACCATACAGAATATGAGATCGAGTCTTCACTATTTTATATTGTTGATACCATGATTACTTTCCTCTTAGGGACCCAGAGTCATATGATAAATTAAAACAAGACTTGCCTTATGAAGTATTAGCTCCAAGTTGTCAATATCAATTCCCCTTTCCTGGGGTAATTTTATTTCAGAAAATGTAGTGCCTTTCCTTGCTTTAGGTCTAGGTCAGAGCCATTTCAAATCACGGATAGATATCCCTCAATTTAAATTTTGGGGAGGAAAGCTGATAGTATACTTGTTCTGTCCTGGATGGCCCTGAATTATTAAATGATCCCCTTTCTTCCCAGTAATGAACTTTGCAAACACAGGGATCTCAGGAAATAGCAGTTTTCAGTTCATAGTCCTTGAACAACTGTGGTAGAATAAAAAAAGAGAGAGAGAAGTGTTTTTCTCTATTTAGCAGACTGCTATGTGAAATTAAGTTATATCCCCATCCATCACCCCATCTGCCATTGACTTGGCCAATCTGGGGACTACTCATGGATCTATGACCACCTCAGTCACTAGTGGTGTCTCTAAAATAAGGTTAGGCTGAGAAAGGGATAAGCCTGCAAGTCTACCTCTCTTATGTCTCCTCCTACCTTTGTGGATATTTGGAAATAATTTAAATAGAGACTTTCTAGGCCAGCAGTTCTCAACTGTAACTGCATATTCAAATCACCTAGTGATCTTTTTAAAATGCTGGTGTCTATTCCACTCTCCGGACAAATTAAACTAGAACCTCTCAGTGCAGAATCCAGGAATCAGATAATTCTAGAGCTCTCAAGGTGATTCCAGTGTGCAGCCAAGTTAGAGAATCACTGCTTCAGGTTGAAAGAAATGTATGAGCTTGGGGAAACTGTGTTGATTTTTATCTTTCCTATCCCTTCCATCACCCAGTGAACATTTAACCTACCAGATAAAATAATTTAGTCAGGACACTGTTCTTAAACTGCACCTAAACCTTTTAAATTAGTTAAATTAAGGAGGGTCTTTTCATGTGGTTTGGGATAGAGAAATCTTTTAAAAAAAAACGAAAAACA
Organism: Oryx dammah; assembly: GCF_014754425.2. Lineage (NCBI taxonomy): Eukaryota > Metazoa > Chordata > Mammalia > Artiodactyla > Bovidae > Oryx > Oryx dammah. The sequence goes on from NW_024070195.1 coordinate 21,917,232, forward strand.
AAAAACAAACTCACCTTTGATGGAGTAGGGTCATAGTCTGGTGACCTGAAGTGACAACAAAAGCAGGTAGTCATTACAACTCAAAACTGGTTTCTAGGCAGAACTGTTGATATCTCACAACCGCTAGCCTTGTCTGTGGGTATATGGCACACTGAAAATGGGAGGAACAAGGAATGAAATAGTTTGTGAACTGTTTCTTTATTGATGGCTTAGCTGGTAAATGCTATGGCTACTATTTTAAGTTTGTCGAAAGTGTTCTAATATCTTTAAAGCTGTGTTGGAGCTAAACTATTGTAGGCCTGTAATAAATATTGATAAGAGCAATTGTTCAGTAAATAACTGCAGAGAATGATTTAGCTAACAGAGTGCAAACCTCAGTGCACCACACTTTCAAAGGCCCATTTTAAGATCCATTCTTTAATCTTGTGGGTTTTTTCTTAGTCAGGAAGCACAAGCACTAGATTCACCCACGAACGGTAGACCAAATCATTAGAGACCAACAGAAAGGATGATTGCCCTTATTATCTTTTTAAAACTGGACCCTTGTACCTCTAAGAACTTGGAGCCCTTGACCACAGCCTCCAAGAGCCACACAGAGCTGCCCAGAGGCCTCCCTGAAAAATAAACGAAAGTACAGAAAATGTGTTTTTTTTTTTTTTAATTTCCTTCATTTGATCATGTGACAGGGTGTAACGAATTGGAAATTGAGGCAAAAGCACCGAGACACAAGAAATGCTGCATTCCAAAGGGGTCTAGCCCTTCATCAAAACAAAGGAGCTGGCCAAGGAAAGTCCTTACCCACATGAAAGGTATAAAAGGGCTGGGTTTAGGAAAATAAGTTGTTTTTTTAAAGAGCGTTAAAGTTCTTAGAATCAGTGAGGCAAATTTAGAGACTACAAAAGAAATCAGTATAGAAGGAATTAAATCCAGACTGGTATGAGCGCCGCGAGCTCACTGGCAAAACGCACTGAGGGGAAAACGTGTCTGTACCAAAATGTTTCACTTTCACTCCTTTGTGTTCGATTTCTGAGAAAACTGTCACGTTTTGAGAAGCGAAACGTATCCAGTGCTTTCACAGCCTGGGAAGAGTTTCTTTTCTTTCTAGAGAGCTTCCGGTGAAATCCATCTTTCTTATTGAGCCTCTAGGTACGAAACCCGAGACTGGAGCTCAGCCTCCCATCCCATTCCCCACCCCAAACCCCAGCAGAAAAGCTAAGTGAAAATCCTAAATCTTCTAATTTAGAGTTTAAATGGATACCTGTCAACCCCCGCCACCCCCGCCTCCCGCCATGGAATAGCGACCAACGTCATTTCTGATTTCACTTTGTGGAAAACATCTCTAATCCCTGCTGAGGATGGAAAGGAATAAAATTTTAAAACGTAAAGATTACTAACATAACCCGAGCAAAGTATAAGTACCTGATGGCAAGAACGGTTAATCTTTAGGTTTTACAGGAATGGACTGTGACCATTCCATCCCTTGGAGAGATGTATTTCCGGAGCTGAAAAGAAACAAAAGGTTGGAGATGCTGGGGATCGAACCCGGGACCTCATGCATGCTAAGCATGCGCTCTACCACTGAGCTACATCCCCACTCTAACGAAGTGGGCTTTTCTAAACTATCTTCATGAAATAAAACAAATTTACATTTTAAATTATTTTGCTATTTTCTGAAAGATACAATTCCCACCCTTGATTTCATAGTACTGTATTACCAAAGAATTCCGATTAGCCTGTGTCTTGCAGACATTCAGAGACTGATGAAGATACAATGAGCTCGGAAATCTGAGTAGGCAACAGCCTCCCAGACCTTTCTTTTCAGAGCCCTTTTCTCTTTTGTCAAAAGATGTGTGAGACAAAGGAAAATTCCTTACAGGAGAGATAAAAAATAGTTTGCCAATGACTGTCTTTAATTATGAAACCTACCAAACTGTCTTCAATTCTGCATCCCATTCCTGAACTCCAGAAACCGCTATGCAACTATTCTTAGAAAACAGGGAGCCAATGAAGGTATTTCTTCCTGAAGGAAAAAATAAGGAAAAGTAAATTCCTTCCACTTTTAGCAACTGAGAGGACTGAAGGGTGAAGATGTTGGTTTGCTTCCTGCGGCCTTCTGATCCTCATTTAATCCAAAGAATACACATCAAATCCAGGGAACACGAATCCTCGGATCTTGCTCTGATTCTTCGGAAAGAAAAGCCAGAAAGTAAGAGATTTGTCACTTCTAACATTGAGGCAAGCCCTCTGCTTCCATGGTGCTTATCTTCTGCAGAGTGAGTGGTTCTTTAGAATTCAGACCACTCTCTCAACAAGAGATGCAAATCAAAGTTTTTTCCTGGCCTAGTCCCCAAATACGAAAACCTGTGAGCCAATCTGGAAGAATGAATAATAATGTCAAATAGAAACAAAAGGAAGACTGAGGATACAGCATGCTTACAGGCGCGGAAGTGTATGTAGTTCAGAATGGTTGGAACTGAAAGGAGCAAGGCAGAGAAATCAGCTTGACAAGATATAACCAGCATTTCTCATCCTTTCACCTTGCTAAGATAACCTAAATTTTATTCATATAGTAAGAATTTGCATAAACCATGAATCATCTGAAATAATTATGGTTTTTCCATTTCCTTTTGCCAGGGATTGTTTTCATGATAGTGCCATTACCCTCTGGTGGGTAAGATGCACTAGGCAATCAGCCTAAAATTTTTGGAATTTTTTCCTTCAGGATAAAAAGAGAAACATGAGAGATGAACCACACATCTTAGTTTAGCATTGATATCTTATTTTCAAGAAAAGTTTTCTGTAACAATCTGGAAGCTTGAGAGAAACAGATAAAAATTACTTTTTTTTGGTAAATAATGATTATTCCTTTATGAAAAATGTAAAAAAAGCCTTTCTGGAAATATTAGTTTTCTATTGCTGAATAGCACTCCAAAATTCACAGCATTAAAAAAACTGATGCTTATTATCTCAGATTCTGTGGGTCAGAAACTCCACTGTGGCTTGGCTGGGTAATTTTGGTCCCAGGAATCTCCTGAAGTTGAACTCCAGGTATGAGCAGTGCATGCAGGGCTCTGGAGCATGGACTGTGTCTGGAGGATCAGATTCACACGTGGGTAGAAAGCCTCAATGCCCCCTCATATATCATGGTGGCTGAGTCAAGTAGAAGACTGCACAAGGGTGTGATTACCAGGAGGTAAGGATACTGGGGGGGAGGGCCGTTTTGAAGGTTATCCTTAATTGTGTATCAGTATTTATTATAATACCTGATGTAAGTAAATAGTTTTTAAAAAGGAAATGTGTGGATGGATAGAGAGACAGATGCTTGCATCTCTGAAGGAATAAACAGGAGGACACTTTCAGTGGATACTTAAGAGATTTGGAAGTGAGAAATCGTGACATTTGGCTTCAATCCTCTTAACTCCATTAGAAGAGATGGAAACTGTATAAAAATGTATAAATTGTCAAAACTAACATTAAACAGTTATAGAAAATCTGATTCAATATACAGCCATTTAAAAAACTGAATTTAAACAAAATTTCCAATCAGAGACAAATTTACTGGCATGTTCTATGAAATCCTAAAGGAAACAATAACCTCTGTGTTGTATAAAATATGCCCCCCCAAATGGGAAAACTATAAATTATTTTAGGTTAGCATAATATCTATATCAACACCCAGTGGAGAAAATATAAGAAGGGATAATTATAGGGCCATTTTACTAATAAGCACAGAGGCAAAAATGTCTTAAAAAAGAGCAAACAGACTTCCAGTTTCTGGTTCCATATATAAGATGCTTGAAAGTCACCACTTCATTCTGTCAAGAAGGAAAATCTGAACAGAGTGAAAAATCAACACCTCTCCTAGAATTTATAAGAGAGGTGAGGACACAGGGCAACTGGCTTCCCCCAAGATTGGAGAGATATACAGGTGAATAAAGGGAGTCACGACTTACCTGAGCAGTGACTCACAAGTGGAAACCACAGGAAGAACCAATACCTGAACTGTTGATGATTTGCTTGAGGACCCAAGTAGGCAACTCTGATCACTAAAAACTTCAGGGACACTGAGTCACGGCCTGGGCAGGGTAGAGGTGGGGTCTCCACATTTTTGTGTGATTTACCCCTAGGACTTTGACCAGATTCTCACATTAAACATCTAAAAATCGGGGGTGGGGTGGGGTGGGGGTGGGGGGGCGGTGGGCAGTGGGGAGCGCACGTAATTCCTTCATTCTTCCAGCAGAGGGGGAAGAAGAGGAGCCACATTGAAATATACCAGTGCTATTGTTCTTAACAAGGCCCGATTTCTAAAGAACCCATTTAACCAGACCTTAACCAACTGGGGTTTTGTCAGAGCCTAATTTACCTAGAAGAAGGGAAATACTCAATTCCAACTGTCTCTAGACTTTCACATGAGAGAAGGAAAAACCCACTCCAGCATCCTGTAGCTATCCTGTCCCACCTAAGAGTGAGAGGAGACAAAACTGAGAAACAATCTTGAAGTTCATCAGCCAGAGACAAAGGGTCAATAAAAGACTGAGACCTAATCGTAGGTCTATAGAAAGCTTCTCCCCCAGCACCTCACCACCGCATTACTAAATTCCTGTTTATCCTTTTATCAAGTACACCACGTTGGGCTATCCAGAAAAAATTACAAAGCATATCAGAAGGCAAATAATAATTTGAAGAGAAAGAGCAATAAAAAAAAACAGACATGGCAGGAATTAAAAAAAAACTATGATTAAAATGATAATGGATCTAACGAATAAAGTAGCTAGTATGCAGGAACAGATAGGCAATGTAAACAGAAAGATGAAAATCCTAAAAATACCAAAAACAGAAGAAATGCTCAAGATTAGAATACATAGTAATGGAAAGGAAGAATGCCTTTGATGAGCTTAGTACAATAGACATAACTAAGGAAAGACTCTGAAACTTGAGAATATATGGGTAGAAACCTCCAAAACTGAAAAACAGAACAAAGACGGGTGGGGGATGGGGGTGGGGGAACAGAATATCCAAGGGCTCTAGGACTTGTGCAAAAAAAATATATAACATGTGTAATGGGAATACCATAAGGAAAAGAAAGAAAGAAATAGAATATTCGAAACAATGACTGAGAATTTCCCCCAAATTAATGTCAGACAGTAAACCACAGATCTGGGAAGTTCAGAAAGCACCAGAAAGATGAATGAAAAAAGAAACAACAACAACAACAACAAAATCTACATATAAGCATATCATTCTCAAACTACAGAAGATCAAATATAAAGAAAATAATCCTGGAAGAGGTCAGAGGGAAAAAAAAAATCTATAGAGGAACCAAGTCTAGTGACTTACATGTGACTTCTATTAAGAAACTATGCAAACAAGAATAGATTACAGTGAAATATTTAAAGAAGAAAGCCACAACCTAGAACTCTGTGCCCTGAAAATTTTTAAAAATGAAGGAGAAATAAAAACTTCTCAAACGAAAATGGAGGGAATCTGTTCCCTGTATACCAGTCTTTTAAGAAGTGTTAAAAAAGTTCTTTAGAGACAAGACAAATAATAGAAACTCAAATCTTCATAAGGAAAGAAAGAATATCAAAGAAGGAATAAGGGAAGGTAAATAAAAACTTTTATTTTTCTTAGTTTAATTGATCTGACAGGTAAGTTTGTTCAAAATTACAATAGCAACAATGTGTTTGATTATGAGATTATGGCTATATTGTACACATACTTATGTATGTTTACATGTAACTAAAATAAATGATAGCAGTGATACAATGGCTAGGAGGGAGGGAATTTTGGATATTTTCCCTATTACAAGGTAGTTACACTACCTGTGAAGAAGTATAGTGTTATTGGAAGGTGACCTTGGATTAATTGCAAGTGTATACTACAAACTCTAGAGCAACCACTAAAAAAAGTTAAGGAATTAACTGATAAGCTAAGAAAGGAGAATTTAAAAAAAAATGTTTTTGTGGTTCCTCAAAAATTTTAAATAAAAATTTACTGCCACGTAATGCATCAATGTAAAATCTGGGTATACATTATTAATATTGTGATTTACAATAAGAAATATATATTTGGTCTTCATCCCTACTGATGGCAAAGAGTTCTTAAAATCGTTAGACTTTTCTAAGGTGAGAGGAGCAAAAGTGTTTCTGATATGTTAATGAGGTAAGTTTTGGCTTGCGACTATAATTAGGAGCTGGTTGTTAGAACAGAGAACAGTTGCGCTATTAAGGGTGCCGATTTCTTTGGAAGGAATGATGCTAAAGCTGAAACTCCAGTACTTTGACCACCTCATGCGAAGAGTTGACTCATTGGAAAAGACCTTGATGCTGGGAGGGATTGGGGGCAGGAGGAGAAGGGGACAACAGAGGATGAGATGGCTGGATGGCATCACTGACTCGATGGACGTGAGTCTGAGTGAACTCCGGGAGATGGTGATGGACAGGGAGGCCTGGCGTGCTGCGATTCATGGGGTCACGAAGAGTCGGACACGACTGAGCGACTGAACTGAACTGAATTAACTCTGCCTTCTATTTCCACAGGCTATTCCTAACCTTTACCACATTCCCAGACCTCCTGCTTTGGACTGTGACTAGCTCTTCTCCACAGAAATCTTGAGTAAAGCCAAAGATGAAGTGAGAAATGAAGAAATTTCTCTTACGGTCCTAGGGTGGATCCTTGAATACCGATGTACAACTACTACACCACTACTAAAACACATGCTAGCTTTTCCTCTCCTTAAAAAAAAAAATTACTGAGATATTTTAATTATTTTCCAATGCAAAGTTGGAATGCATAGAACCTCCTTTAATTGAGATAAATAATTCTTTGAAATGCAGCTGTTTTCCCTCTTCCTGGCATTTATAGGATGAACTTACTTCTGAATTGTCTCTGGCTTTGTACTGCTTGCTGCCTAACAAAACATCCCAAGGAGGTTTCCAGGAAGCAGAGAAAATCGTGATGGTAGTTAACCAAACGGAAGACCAATAAACACATATATGGAAAACTGCTATATTTAAAGGGCAAGATAATGTCCCCCAAATGAGAAAGAGCTAAAATATTTTGATTTAACAATGCAAGGCCAAAGTTTAAATTAGACAGCAACAACAAAAGTAGGATAGCATGGAGATGCCGGGGATCGAACCCGGGGCCTCATACATGCGAAGCATGCGCTCTACCACTGAGCTACATCCCCTAGTGAAAACCTGCTGCCGGGTAGGATTCCTGTGCTTTTAAAAGGTCAATGCGTTTTGTACAATTTGGGCTTTTTATTTCCAACCAGATAGTAACCATCATTGAGGATGAATTACACTTAAAGCCGCTTTCGGATTCTATCCAAGCAATCCCCTTCGGAGATGCAGTGACAACATGCAACTCATATCGTTACTGAGAGCAAAGCCCAATTTCATTCAGTAGCTTCAGCACAAGTGCTTTCTCTCGCGTTGGCCAAATCGAACCCCATGTGGAAATCACTGGGAGGTTTTTTTCAGAACGTTGAAGCATGGTCTACAAGCCAAAGGCTCAGAAAAATGGGATCCCCGGCCCCCACCCTCCCACTCCGCCGCCCTTTTCTTTGTAGCTGAATGGTTGAATGGTCAAATGACTCTTTGGAGCTGCGTCTTTCTACTTGCTCTCGCTTGGAGGAAAAAAGACAAACGACAACCAAACCACAAACAAAAAATGTCCAGATTGTTGAAACTGTCAAAATCTTGCCCCAGTCTTTGTCGCCATAGGCAACGGCTCTCTCCACAGAGACCTTCTAACTCTCCTGAAATCTGAGTGGTTATCTGTGAACTGTGGCTTCATGAAAAATCTTAGATTTAAGAAGCCCGAATTCCCTGTTTCCCCCTTTCCTTTATCTACTGGCCAGCTTCTCGTTCCGCAGGCTACTCCGCGAAAGAATGAACCTGGTCAGTTAGGAGCGCTCATCTGCAACCTAAGAACCTAAGACGGGTAGAAGAAAAAGATGTTTTTCCCCTACCTTACACTACTTTATCATCCTAAATCCCAGATGAAAAATATTGGTGAGCCATCAGCCAATCAATGAGGGAAAATATACAAAGTGCTAAAATAAGCCCTTATTGTTTAAACCATTGAGATTTTGTGGATGTTTTCTTTAACATCATAATCAAGCCTATATTTAGTGAAACAGGGAAATTATCCCTTTTGTTATATGAATAGCAATTCTATTTTCCCAGTCTGAAATTTGTCATTGACTTTGCTTGTGGACTTTTCCTTGTTATAGAGGAGGCTTTGCTTTGTTTTGTTTTACTCTATTATTATCCAAATAATGCATATTGCAGAAAATTTTGAAAGTAAGCAAAGCATAAATATATTAAAGAAAATTTACCTATACTCTTACCACTCTTTCAGAAGCTCTTTTGAAATCAAGTTTGTCAAATGTTCCTTTAAATAATTTTGGATTTTTAATTCATTATTGGAATAACCTTCCCCACTCCAAAGTTATTAAAAATTTTACTTGTGGTTTTGAAGTACTTCTACATTTTGTATTAATAAATTTCAAACACTGTTTAGAATTCACCCTGCTGTAAGTTGTGGGATATTAAATCAAAATTTTTTTGTCCAGGTAACTACTCATATTTGCCATCTTTACTCATAGTGGGAGATTATAACCCACTGTGCTCAGTGTTTACAGATCTAGCAGTCAGAAATAGAGTATTTACTCATAATATTTGAACTGTACAATTTATCTAACAAATAAATCTAACAGATAATTGTTAACAGATAAATCTAACATAGAACTCCTGATAAGAACAGAGTTCCTCATAATGAAAATAGCATTATACCAATTAGGAGAATCTAAAGCCTAACTACAAATTCTTTGTTTTACTCCCCTCCTTGCTTTTTTTTTGACCCTGAAAGTTATAGTGACTCTTGTTCTTTTCAAATGTGTATCTGAGTTTCCTTTCAGATGTAAATTTTACCTTGTTTATGATAAAGTCTTTTGTTGAAAATATGTATATCTGAATCTCTTTTCAAATATATATTTTATCTTTTTACTATGATGTACTCTGTCTTCAAAGCATGCACACACTTGAATAGCTTTTTAAAAGTATATACCAACCTTCTGAAGTTAATTTTCTTGTGAACAGAAGGATCTCTCTCCCCAGTGACTTCCAAAGTAGTTTCTTGAAAATTGAGGGATTCAGAGTCTTGTGGAAATGTGACCACTGACTTAGAAAAATTTAAATATGGCTTTTTGCATACAAGAATAATGGGGGAAATACCCTGGAAGGAATACCCTGGAAGAAATAAATATCCAGTGGAATTTTGACTTCTAAGTCTTAACTCATGTATTTTTATGAGTGAATAATTTGGGTAGAAGAAAATCATTGTCATTCACACACACACAAACCATATATTAGTCTTTAGGCATAGGAAAGTCAAAGGATGGTGAACTAACACTGAACTAACACTGAGTCATGTCCAACTCTTTGTGACCCCGTGGACTGTAGCCCACCAGGCTCCTCTGTCTAAGAATTGTAGAAGGATATCATATATTAGCACTTTATCAGAAAGAATTCAGGTAATCTTGCATAGTGGCAATTTACCAGTATTTGCACATAGCCTCTCCCAGACTTTAGTCCTTAATAAATCCCCAAATAAAACTGAAACTTACAGCTCCCACATTGTGCATTTTTATTTCAGTCAACATCTGTCAACAGAAGGAAAAAAAAAAGCACAATGTGAGAGTTTGAGTTAAGTTTTATTGGGGGCAAAATGAGGACTATAGCCAGGGAGTGGTATCTCAGATAGCCCTGAGGAACTGCTCTGAACAGGTCTCGGGGAAGATCAGTATTTTATATTATTTTAGTGAAAGGGGGTACATGCAATCAAGCACACTTTTTGGCAGAGGTTTGCTGGTAGTCAGGAGGAGCAGATGTCACCATTAATGATTTTAGTGCTTTTCTAGATATAAGAAAATGTAAGGACTTGGGGTCATAAAATCTCCTGAAAATATCTGTTTGAAGGCCTGTTCTGCCATTTTTTTCCTGGAGCACAGAGCGCCTCATTCCTGATCTCCACTCTGAATTCCTTTAATGGTGTGTTGAAGGTCAGCAGCTGCAGTGGCTAATGACTTAAATCCTTGGAGAGGCAAATGGCAAAGTGGCAATTTTTAGTTGGCATACCTCATAAATATGAGTGAAATTTTGCATATAGATTTTGAGTGTGAGTTACAGAACTGCTTTAATTTGTAAGAATTTTGCACATTTATATATTTTCTTCTGTTTATTCAAATACATTAGTTCTTATAACTCTGTTGTCCAATATGGTAACCACTAGCTCATGTGATTCTTGAGTACTGGAAATATGACCAGTCCAATTTATGTGCTATACATTTAAGAGGCACACCAGATTTCAAAGAATTAGTATGAAAAAAAGAATGTAAAGTACTTAGGTACTATGTTTATGTGGATTATTTTTTTCTTTCATTCTTTTTTAAATAGCTTTTTATTTTGTATTGGTATACAGCTGATTAACAATGTTGTGATCGTTTCAGGTTAACAGTGAGGGACTCAGCCATATATGTACATATATCCATTCTCCCCCAAACTCCCCTCCCACCCAGGTTGCCACATAACACTGGGCAGAATTCCATGAGCTATACAGTACAACCTTGTTGGCTATATGTGAACTATTTATTGACATGATAAAGTCAAGTGTTGCCCTAAACGTCGCAGACTGAGCGTCGAGAATGAAAAGAGCCATGAAATCTGGTGCAATAGGTCAGGGGACCTGCAGCCTCTATTGGACTGAGGTGCAGAGTCCACTCTGAGTCCAGCTTGTATTTCTAATTGCAGACTACAAGACTTTTTTTGATCTTAACTTTCCCAAGACACTACACTGACATAGTCCAGATCTCCTCGTTTTTTACCCCAGGCCATTCCCTTCTGGGCTGGCCTCAGGAACAATCAGCAAGTGTGTAGGCAGTGTTCTTGCCTGCCGCTGACCCGGTGTTCCATGCTTTCATGAGCCCAGTCATACTCCCTTCTGAGTCTGGCCTTGGGGTTTGTAACAAGGAGATCATTCTTAAGAAAAACATGAAAGATAATCATTAACACAGTTTCTTAATATGTGCTGTTTTTCCAGGTGCTATTTCTGTGGAATTTCTCAAGGCTATGAAAGTACATTATTAGGAATTCCCACTACAGTGAGGGAACTGTTGACCAAAACCACCTGCCTTGGCCAGGCCTGCATGCTTGAGTTGTCGCAGGCAACAGGAGTTCTAGATAAGGAACATGGTGCTGCCACTGAAAACTAACTGGGAGAATTCAGAAGCGGCCAAAGGCTGGAGAAGATGACCAACCTTCCAGAGTCCTCCCTGGGATCCGTCTTGGTTGAGTAATGTGCATGCCACCAGGGAGCACCCTGAGATTACGGGCCAAGCAGGATGACTGTCTAGAGATAACACAGAAACTAACCCCATTACCATAAAACCTGAGACTACAGCCATGTGGCAGATCAGTTCTCCTGGGTTTCCTTACCTTGCTGCTCTCTCCTCAGGCCCCCCTTCTGCAATAAACTTCTTTGTCAGCACAATGTGCCTCCTCTGACATTTCCAAGTGTGAATGAGAGCCCACTCTTGGACCCTGGAAGCAGGTCCCCCTTCCTGTAACAGTTGTATTTTAGATATATTGGATTAAATTAAATGCATTATTAATTTCACTTGTTTCTTTTTATTTTTTTCAATGTAACTTCTAGAAAATTTAAAAATTATATATGTGGTTGGCATGCATGATTCACATTATATTGGGCAGTGCTTCCCAATTTACCACACTTTTGCTGATATCAGAAATATACAAGACCCCACTTGGCATTGTTTTCTTCTGTCACAATGCAGAGTAATGATTTACCAAAGACACTGGACATGATCTTAGTTGTACTATACACCAAGACACAGAGACAAGTTAAAAGCAGCCCCATTTCCCCATCCCACCTATTTTTCTCCCTCATTGAGACCGGTCATTTTTCTGTTTCCTATTTTACATTCTAGAGATCTGATGAATCTTTTGGACCAACTAAGAGACAAACTGTTTCAGACAAATGGAATCCTTCCAAGTTCAAAATCTACTTCATGGGATTTCTGTGAAGAAGAACAAAACTCTCATACAGTCAGAGGCCAGCAAAAAGGAGAAAGCAATCACCTGACCTGGATTTCTAAGCATTCCCTGGGATTTCTAAGGAAGTTCAAGGAACATACTACTATCTGGAGTCCATGATCACTCTGGCTTAAGACACACTTTCCCGGAAATACCATTAGAGTTTCCAATCTTCAAATCACAATAAGCCCTTTTACATTCTCACTCTACACACTCTCTTCCATGATAAGAAAAACCTCCTTAATCACAGATTTCTGCAAAGTTGCCATCTTAGGGGTTTCACTGTGGCTACCAATACCTTCACAAGACTGAATCTTAAATTTGCAGGCATCTTCTTGTTCAATCGCTCAGTTGTGTCTGACTCTTTGTGACCCCATGGACTGCAGCACACCAGGCTTCCCTGTCCTCCACTATCTTCCAGAGTTTACTCACACTCATGTCCATTGAGCTTGTGATGCTATCTAACCATCTCATCCTCTGCTGCCCCTTCTCCTTTGCCTTCAGTCTTTCCCAGCATCAGGGTCTTATCCAGTGAGTCGGTTCTTCTTATCAGGTGGCCAGATTATTGGAGCTTCAGCTTCAGCATCAGTCCTTTCAATGAATATTCAGGACTGATTTCCTTTAGGATGGGCTGGCTGGACCTCCTTGCAGTCCAAGAGACTCTCAAGAGTCTTCTCCAGCACAACAGTTCAAAAGCATCAATTTTTCCGTGCTCAGCTTTCTCTACGGTCCAATTTGGCACATCCCTACATGAGTACTGGAAAAACCATAGCTTTGTACTATTTGTCGGCACCTTGATCATGTTCAAACCCAAGCTCCTCCTCTTTCCAGGCTCAATCTAACACCCACAAACCAAAAACACAACGAACTATCCGCAAGCAGAAAGGAATTCATTCTTCTCCATACCCATTCCACCATGGAGGAGTCCTGTTTCTGGCTTATTTGAGCGAATGTCTCAAAACCTTGATTATTCGATTGCATACTCTCTAAGGGTTGATGACTTAATCTTCAGGGAGGACCATGGCCCAGAGCAGAGTGAAAACATCTTTTCGACATAAGGAAAAATAAATCGTAACATCGCCCGAACAGGGACTTGAACCCTGGACCCTCAGATTAAAAGTCTGATGCTCTACCGACTGAGCTATCCGGGCTCACGAAGGCTGGGGCTTTCTGACGGCCCAGTAAGGGAATATTTTCAATTGTGATCCATGTTAAAAATTAGTCTTGCACACGTACCTCATATACTCAAGCCAAGAGCAGCCGGCAGAGGCCACTTCCACACTCACTAACCTGCTGCCACCACAACAGACATCAAGTTTGAAACAATTTGACTTCCCTCTGAAGAGCTCGCCTATGGAAAGCGCCCCAAGACGCTCGCAAAAGCCAACAGTTTGGGTACAAACGAGTGCGATCTTCTTATGGGACAGAAGTTTTCTGTTTACTTCCCTAAAATACACGGACTTCAACACTTTCTTGTAGGTATAGGATGCAAAGAAGAGAGGTGGAGCTTGGACAGGTCCTTCCTACCCATCTACCCAAATCCTACTCATATTTAAAGATCCAGGTATACGCCCTCTTCTCCCTACTTTGCTGATTCCAACTCGCCTCCTTCCTTGTCCCGTTCAAACGTCGCCTTTCCGCTCTTGTCCACTATACTGCTTCCCGCCTGAGATCGTCCCAATAACTCGGATCACTCCACCTAGGCTCCGGGTTTTTGACACTCCAGGTCAGGGTTTCCCAAACCTGCCAGACTTTGAGTTTGCAGAGTTTCCTAATATTATAAATTACTATCTGCTTTCGGACTTCATTCAAAATTCACATCTGGGTTACTTGTCACACAAAAGACGAAAAGTGTTTCTGCGCCTCAGTGCCTGAGGTGACAGATGCTATCTAGGCTACAAAGCGCTAATTCCTTTCACACAAGACGTTAAATGAGACTCCTTTCACATATGGAGTCCCAGCCCACACATTTCCCCTGCTCGCTCCTCATTCTGGAGAAAATTCTGTCCGAAAGAGGTTGTGTACTCTTTTTCCTCCTCCCTCCTCCTTTTGTCTTTCAAAACAGAGCCTCAATAAGGAAAGCAGTTGCCAAGGGTCCGACCGCTTTGCTGTCTTAGAGTTGCTGGACATGCACTGTCGCTCTGCACTTCTTGGCAGCTTGTGTGTGAATTCTTTCCGCTCTGTCATCTCTTTCCTTCCGGAAGGACCTGAATTCCCCTCTATCCGCTGCATCCTTACCCTCCTCTTTCACAATACTTTTCTTCTTTGTCTTCTTCCGCGGTATTTTTACGGTCTTTTAGGCAGTTTTGGAGGCAGAGGAGGTTGAAGTTAGGGGAAAGGAGGAGTTTGAAAACTGAAGAAAAATGCCCCATTCCTGAGACGCTCCCTGGTGATGGAATGGAAATGCCTTCCTGAGAGCTGGTGATGGAGCAAACTTTGGAGCAAGCTGAGAGAAGTAGGAAGACCCCTGAAGCAGAAAAAACAAACTGCAGGGTCCAAATTCAGTCTAAAGTCTGAAATACATACCAGTGATCCCTTATTCTCCAATACCAATGGATCTTTTTCAGTCCTTGTGCTAGTCTCATCTCAGGGGCCTTCTCTTTCATAGCCACATGAAAATCCAGGTCGCTGACTGCTCAGATAACTAACTAAAGGAACAGGGATATTTCCATCACCACCACCCCATCCCACTCCCCTTTATTCTACCCTCTTTCTTTCTTTCCCTCTTGTCTTCCTTTTGCCGGTTCTCGGCCCTGGAAAATGGTAGGCCGCAGGGAATAAATATGAGAAAGGTTGACAAAAATACAGATGGAGGTGCCAGGGATTGAACCAGGGACCTCGTACATGCGAAGCACGCGCTCTACCACTGAGCTACACCCCCCTGTACTCTTAGTCTTCCGGCTTTCATAAAATATTATTTCTCTCTCTCTCTCTTTTAAAGCTATTAGTTGCTTAGAGAAAGTCCACCAAGTTTAATGTTACTATTTCTGAAGTTTTTAAATATACAGTGTAGTGACTTCTTCCTGGCCTGCAGTTATTTAATTAACCAGGAACAGCTGAAAGAATAAAGCCTTCTGAGAGATACTTAAAAAAAAAAAAAAATAGGTCCGTTCTTTTCCCTTCATGCTCCTCAGTAATACTGTCAGTGGAATTTGGTGCTCAAGCTCGATGATGTGACTGACTCTTCCAAGTTTGTTGTTTGGAGTTCAGGAAATCCTGAATGAGCCAGATCTTTCTTGTTTCCTTCAGTCAAATGTTCCTTGAGAAGACAGACATACCAGTGAGGATAACCCTTAGAGTGGAAAGGGGTCAGGAGCAAATGGGTGTAAAGTTAACTTTGACGTGAGGAAGAAAAACTGAATAAGGGAATATGGAGAGGAAAGTGGGAAAAGTTTGTGCGAATACAGTTTAAGAGAGTAAAAGAAAGGGGCAAGAATAAAGGTGCTAGAAACTAAACCCAGTGCTTATTTTATGCATTCTACTCCCACATAATCTAAGAAATTCAGAAGACTCGTCCTCACTGATTTCCATTAGTTCTCCACGAAGAAGTCTAGAAATGAAAAGTAAGGATTTATCTATTTTAGAGGATCTTGTAACTGCTGTCACTCCCAAGTGCATGATCAGAGGAGTTGAATCATTTTAATAGTGTGTAGATCTAATGGGGTGCTGTCCAACTTGCTGGGTGAATAGAATGGGAAGAGACAGAATACAAGAAACAAAAGTTTACTCACCTTAGGTTTTCAGCTGGTACTCTTAAACATAAAGGCAGGTTGACAAGAGAAAAGCAGTGCTTACTAATGTGTGCAACAGGCATCACTGAGGAGAAACATAAACAAAAAGTAACTCAAAGTGCAAATTTAACATCTTAGCTAATGAAGTATATTCCACAAAGAACAGTAAATGTATAGATAAAGGACAGGATCGAAGAAAGCAGTTTTTGTCTTTTCAGGGCAGTAAACTGTGGGGAATTAGATACTGGGGAGGAAACTAGTGGACTAAAGTTTGTTTGCAGATTCCTCTAGTGCTGATCACTGACTCGATGGACATGAGTTTGAGCAAGCTCTAGGGGCTGGTGATGGACAGGGAGGCTTGGTGTGCTACAGTCCATGGGGTCGCAAAGAGTCAGACATGACTGAGCAACTGAATTGAACTGAACTAGTGACTGTCTGGGCTGGTAAGAGTTTTTCTCCAGTAAAAGGAGGATTTATATCCTGCTTTTGGTCAGACATGGAAGGATAAAGAGAACTTTTTTGCACCTTAATTGTCTTCAGCTCAAGATAATTTTTATGTCAAAGAGGCATACTTTGGGGGACATTCTGGTTTCATACATAGTCATGTGCAGAAGGACCATGTTACAGTATGTCATACATTAGAGATAGTTTGTCAACTTCAACTCAAAAGTGCATGAAGATCTGAGAAATTATAAGTATGCTGTTCTTCCTATATTTTGTTATATTAAAATTTTTAATTTGGTTGCTTTTTAACTTTACAGTGTGACATTATTAGTTTAAAAAGCTATTAAAATTGTATTATTTATACTTAAACCTAATTTATTGAATTCTAAATTAGATATATTTCACTTTTTCTCCTGCCAAAATGAGATGGTAGCTCCCATACATCAACACCAAGGGGAATCCTGCAACTTAGGTGCAAGCCCGTCACAAGGTGATGTCCACCACAGAATCAGCCACTTATTGCTGGAGGTGCCGGGGATTGAACCCGGGGCCTCGTGCATGCTAAGCACGCGCTCTACCACTGAGCTACACCCCCTTATTTCTGCTTTTGAGAAGAAAACTTAATGTCATATCTATTTGCCTAGGGTTTCCAGACCTTGAAATTATTAGCACAAAGATTGCTTACATACAGTTCCATTATTTCCTGAAACCCCTTTATTTCATTCTCTTTCTCATCTACAGGAAGAGAAGGGCAACTTCATGTTAGGCAGAAAGGCATCATTTCTAGTATCTGTTCACGTTTGTCAACCTACAAAAGGTGACTAGAAGAAAAAAAGAACCTAGAATCAACGATACTTAAGGAACGACTAGGATAACTAGCCTCATATCCTAATTTCTTCATACGAATAGATCCCCACTAGAAGGAACCAAAGCCACGGTAAAAATTTGCTGTCACCTAGAATATCAATGTGTCAGAATGTAAGAAAGTGCTCAACGATTATAGCAAGCTCAAAAGATCACAGTACCTTCTAGGCAATCTTGGAAACACTGAGCTTTAAAATGAATAATAAACAATATAAGAATACAAACTAATAGGTAAAATAAGGCTACTGGGTCAGAGAGTTGACTGAAATACAAGGTCTGAATGAGGAGATGGCCAGCGTCAAGGATCCCTAACTTTTCCTCTGAGGATGGTAATAATGGCTCTGTTGTCCGTTTCAGAACTTGGAAACTTCCGTTTGAATTGAGAGGTCAGGGGCTCAATAGATTATTCAGACACTTGTTGAATTAAAGTTCTAAAATCTAAAAATTAAAGTTCTAAAATTTTGGCTGGAGTAAGATTTCAAAAATTCATTGTGAATTTATTTACGGAAAAAATCTAGAGCTATTTTGTGATCGTCAGTCCATTACAACATTCATTTATGCACCCGAAGTAAACTCGCCATTGGGGATCAACTAAAAAGTTTAGAATGCCGAAACCCGGGATTGAACCAGGGACCTTTAGATCTTCAGTCTAACGCTCTCCCAACTGAGCTATTTCGGCTACCTGAAAAGTTATTCTCCTGACATTTCTTTTTTTTTTACATTTCTTTTTCTTTTCTTTTTTTTTTTTAATCAATTTCAGTTTTTAGAAGATTTCAGATTCTTTTATTGTGGCTGCCTATTTGTCCAATGTATTTGCCTGTTTGGAAAGACCTGGAATTGATTGCCTTCCATGTATGCCAACTGGAGCCAATTCCTGGCAGCATGGGATGAACACATAAAAGTAGGAAAATCTGAAGAGAGGTGACAATGAGGGATTCGATGGAAAGACTTTCTACTCTGCATCCTGTCAGTTGACCCAGACACAGCTCAGAAACTAAAGGAAACTAAGAAAATGTTATTGGTAGCTCTTATTTCTCTCTCTCTCTCTTTCATTCTTTCATCTCTCACAATCTCCAAAAATGATGAGAAATAAAAGCCAATGATGCTGTGAATTTGCTAAAAGAATGCCACATGCATAAACATTATCAGACTAAACACTCCAGCCAATATTCCCAACTGACAGGAAAGCAACTGTCATAAAGTTAGAAAATTGGAAATGACAAATCTCATCACAACAGAATTTCTTCACAAAATTTTCTTCAAAAATAAAATGGAAACTATGACCAAATCAGTTTTGGATTGGCTCCTTTGCAATTCAGGCAAGGAAATCATTTAGCATTGTGAGGCAATAAATAGTGCCCAGCATCATTTCATTTTCAAGTAGAAACAGAATATATGAAGCAAGGCTTATGAGTCACTTGCATGAGAAAGTAGCTCATATTCCCATGGCTCCTACACTTGGTACAATCCTCTATTCTTCAACCCACATCCAGAACTTCACAGGGAACTCCTGATAACTAAAGAAGAAAAAGAAAACCAAAAACCAGACCTGGTTTATAGATGATTCTGCTCATATATACTGGGACCACACAAGTGTGAGCGGCTTCCATAGAACCTGTAGGCCAGTAGTGAAGGTACACCCTCTCAGTAGCCATTACTTCAAACAGGGTATGTGACTGTTCGTTTTGCTTGGAAGGACAGATGTAGGGTAGATATCTACACTAGTTAATGAGAGGTGGCTAATAGTTTGGCAGGTGATTAGGGGCTTGGAGAGAAAATTATTGAGAGAAAACTGAAAAAGTGGTGACAGAGAGGTCTGGTAAATAGGCGGGTAGACAGAATCCCCCAGATGTGCAGAGCCTAAGGATGTTTGTTTTCAAGTAAATGCTCTACAGAGAGCAATCTCCTTGGAGGCAGTTGAACACAATGACACATTCTGTTGATGTCTGGAAGCTTCTCCTTGGCCACCACTGTATTGCCCAATAAGCTGATGAACGAAGTAACCATGATGACAAGAACAGGGGTCATATATAGGCCCAGCAATGCAGACTTACTATTTTTTGGTTCTACATATGTATTTTAATTTTTTATTAATACTTATTTTAATTTTAAATTTTTAATTGGAGGATAGTTGCTTTACAATATTGTGTTAGTTTCTGCCATATATCAACATGAATCAGCCACAGGTATACACACATCCCCTCCTTCTTGAAGCTCCCTCCCACCCCCACCCCCATCCCGCCCCTCTAGGTTGTCACAAAGCATCAGTTTGAGCTCCTTGCATCCTACAGCAAGCTCCCAATATGTAGTGGGAATTCCTAATAATGTCTTTTCGCAGCCTTGAGAAATCCCACAAAAATAGCACCTGGAAAAACAGCATATATTAAGACTGTGTTAATGATTATCCTTCATGTTTTTCTTAAGAATAATCTCCTTGTTACAAACTCCAAGGCCAGACCCAGAAGGGAGTATGACTGGGATCATGAAAGAATGGACCTTGGAACACCAGATTGGAATTAGACATGAATGCTGCCTATGCACTTGCTGATTGTTCCCAAGACTAACCCAAAAGAGAAAGGCCTGGGGTGAAAACAAGGAGACCTGGACTATGTCAGCATAGTGTCTTGGGAAAGATAAGATCAAAAAAGTCTTGTAGTTTGCAATTAGGAATACAAGCTGGACTCAGAGTGGACTCTGCACCTCAGTCCAATAGAGGCTGCAGGTCCCCTGACCCGTTGCACCAGATTTCGTGTTCTGTCTTCATTCTCATCGCTCGCTCCCAGACCATTTGGGCAACACCACTATCCATTTCACATACAGTAAAGTATACATTTCAGTGCTACTCTCTTAATTTTCTCCTTTCCCAACTGTGTCCACAAGTCTGTTCTCTATGTTTGCGTCTCCACTGATGCCTTGCAAATAGATTCATCAGTACCATCCTTCTATATTCCATGTATATGCATTAATATATGATATTTATTTTTCTCTTTCTGATTTACTTCATTCTGTATGATGGACTGTAGGTTCATGCATCTCATTAGAACTGGGTCAAATGAGTTCCTTTTTATGGCTGAGTAATATTCCATTTTTTATATATACTAATTCTTCTTTAGCCATTCATTTGTCAACAGACATCTAGGTTTCTTTTATATCCCAGCTATTATAAATAGTACTGCAGTGAACATTGGTGTATGTGTGTCTTTTTCAGTTTTGGTTTCCTCAGGGTATATGCCCAGTAGTGGGATTGTTAGGTCATATGGAAGTTTTATTCTTAGTGTTTTAAGGAATCTCCATACTGTTCTCCCATAGTGGCTGTATCGATTTACATTCCACCAACAGTGCAAGGGGGTTCCCTTTTCTCCACACCCTCTCCAGCGTTTATTGTTTGTACATTTTTTTGATGATAGCCATTCTGACTGGTATGAGGTGATGCCTCATTGTAGTTTTGACTTACATTTCTCTGATAATGAATGAAGCAACATAGACTTCTGTGCACCAAAACAATGTAGTTTGAACTACTACTAAGTGACTAAACTACTAACATCACAAACTTTGAGCCCTCACTTGGGGGCGATTATTCCACTGGGGAACAACTACCTACCCTGGTGTCAGCTTCCTTACATTTGACCGCTTCTGTATTAGGGGCACAATGTATATCTAATCTCACTGGAATAGACACTTATTCTATACATAGATTTCCCTTCATGTCCCAATGGCACCCCACTCCAGTCCTCTTGCCTGGAAAATCCCATGGACGGGGGAGCTTGGTAGGCTGCAGTCCATGGGGTCTCGAAGAGTCAAACACGACAGAGCAAGTTCCCTTTCACTTTTCACTTTCATGCACTGGAGAAGGAGATGGCAACCCGCTCCAGTGTTCTTGCCTGGAGAATCCCAGGGACGGGGGAGCCTGGTGGGCTGCCGTCTCTGGGGTCGCACAGAGTTGGACACGACTGAAGCGACTTAGCAGCAGCAGCAGCAGCATGTCCCACAATGCTTCTGCCAAAACTACCAGCCACGAATTTACTGAATGTCTTATTCAACAGCACCTACAGCATTGTTTCTGAGACAAGAAACCAGTTTATAGAAAGAAAAAAAAAATCGGCAATGGGCTAATATTCTGGAATTCACTGGCCTCACCAGGAGGCAGCTAACCCCGAAGCAACTAACCTGATTGGATGGTGGAATGACCTTTTGAATACTTAGTTATGGTATGAGCTAAGAGACAATACTTTTGGTGAGGGAGGGCATGTAATGATATCCAGGATATGGTAAATACTCTTCATCAGTGACTAATGGCAAAGTATCTCTCTCATCAGGATCCATGGATACACGAATCAGAGAGAGGAAGTGAGAGTGGGTCTTTTCACTGTTATGGCCAGCCTCCGGACACAAGAACATTTTGCTCCCTCTCTATTCCACTGATAATTTTCATTTGAACTCCAAAGTCTTTACATGATTTTTCTGGTGTTTCTTTGTGATTGGAATTTATTAATAAAAGGCACGATTTTATTTAAAGAGATAAGAATCAGTGTATTGAGGAGGTGTATTGAGTTATGTCAAAGAAAGCTTGATAGCATAAAATCCTTAACTTCCCCAATGTGCGGTCAGCTAATGTGTAAATTACTGAGGGGGTTAATTCCTCATGACAAATACATGATCCTCTTTCAAAACTGGAGGGATGAGTGACGCTATTTAGCGTAGACCGCAACAGTTGAAGATCCACAAACCATCTACTACCGTTCAGTACTTTTTTCATTAGTGGTCCGCAGTAGAGTTTAAATGGAGGTGCCGGGGATTGAACCCGGGGCCTCGTGCATGCTAAGCACGCGCTCTACCACTGAGCTACACCCCCGACGTTGCCAACATCTCTCATTCATATTAGACATTACTGAAGATTTGGTGAGTGATAATTTATGAGCTCTAGGTAGCCCACTCCACCCAAAGTAAAAGATCAGTTTACTTGATCAGAAAGAATAATGATCCATTGCCTACTATTTCTGGTGACTGTACAATATAATTATGGTTGGTGGTAGAAGAGGAGAGAAGCACAGAGAAGGGATCGTCACTGGATAGGTTTGCTTCTCCTTGGTTCACAACTCTTTCATTAACCCGAACAGTTGAAAGAATAATGTCTTCTAAAAGATAATTGACTGAGAACATCTTACTTTTGCTTTTCTTCTCTTTCTGTTCTTTCCCCTTCGTGCTCCTCAATGATGCTGCCAATGTCTCTGGGTCCTCAAGCCTGATAATGTGAGTCTGTTGCCTCAGGTTCGAGAGATCCTGCGTGAGCCAGATCTTCCTTTTTATTTTCCTTCAATCAAATGTTCTTTGGAAAGACAGACTTCAACGGTGATGATGAGGCCTTTGGAGTGAAATGTTACGAATTTAACTTTGCTATTGAGCAGAAAAAGTAAGGGAAAGTGGGGAAACATTGTGCAGCACGGTTTAGGAGAGTGAAATAGGATACTAATGGAGTTGCTAGAAATGAAACATTTCATCAAAGATGCTGGCTGGGAGATGTTGGATGAACATGCGGCAAAAATTAAGTTAAATGAAATAATTTAGCATCCATATTAAGGAAGTTTTTGATGTTAGAGAACTCATGAGTAATTTGCATAAGAAAGCAGCGTAGGTATGCGGGGGGGGGGGTGTAGCTCAGTGGTAGAGCGCGTGCTTAGCATGCACGAGGCCCCGGGTTCAATTCCCGGCACTTCCACGTGGGAGACTTCATTGGAGACCTCAGTAAGCCATCTAGGAGAGTTTCTGGCATGTTTATTCCTGTTGTCATTTTTGTCTTTGCTGCCTTTGGTCTTTTGAATGAGTCAGTTTCCTGCCTTGTTCTTGTGTCTCAGTTTTCTTTGCAACTTTGGAACACAATGATATAATTCGTGCGGGTGTACTCAAACCATTTGTCCATGTTTTTCTTAGCCATCTTCTCTCTAGCCATTTTGAGCAATCACAGCTGTGTTTTGGGGTACAC
The DNA here is from genome assembly GCF_014754425.2 of Oryx dammah. NCBI lineage: Eukaryota > Metazoa > Chordata > Mammalia > Artiodactyla > Bovidae > Oryx > Oryx dammah. The sequence goes on from NW_024070195.1 coordinate 21,940,370, forward strand.
ACAGTGTATAGGATGCCTGTCCCCACCTCTACTAGTCTTAGGTAACAATATTGCATGAGGACTTCGGAAATGGCCAAAGTGAAGCCAGATATTTCTGATCCTCATGTATCTTTGATGGAAATACCATTTGTGCTTAAAACAAAAATCTAGAGGAGGACAGACTGTAGTCGTTTGAATCGACTTTCTCTGTTCAAACTGTGGCTCTTCAGAACTCCCACTGGGAGAAGTGTAGTGTATAAGCAGTAGAGAACACTGAAAATGTCTCAAAGATCCCTAGAAGAAAACTGAGTTTCAGGAGACTTCTGCGTAAGAGTAAGAAACAAGAATGGAAGTGCTAAAGAACCTTCGCTCAGACACTTAAACTTCCGACCCTCAGGTCAAAAGTTTGAGGCGCTATCCAAGGTGCTGACACTGGTATTCTTGGACTTGTATTTAAAAGTGTTAGTTTGCTGTCCGGCTTACATTTCTTTCTCATTTGTCCCTCACATTCCAAAGCTAGTGTGCTAAAAATCTGTTGCTGCCTCGGATACATAAGCCCAAAGGCACTGGTGGACCCTGCTTCTACGCTCAACATTGCTCTCACTGGAGTCACACGGGAATCCAGACGTGGCTTTGCAGTTGCTCTTTATAAAGCTATCAATTCCTGCAGTGCGTGCGTGCATACTCAATCGCTCAGTCGTGTCAGACTCTTTTGCGACCCCATAAACTGTATCTCGCCAGGCTCCTCTGTCTATGGGATTCCCCAGGCAAGAACACTGGAGTGGGTTGCCAAAACGCCAGGGAATTTCCGGCAGTACTGCACCGCAAACAAAAATTCAGCTACACAAGGGCCCTCCAAAGTGCTCAACCTGTTCATTCAGCGAGGAAAAGAGCAACTAGTATCTTTCAAACTACGATATCTGGAACAAAACAAACCGGATTCTCGTAGGACATAGGTTTTCACCTACTTCGATTAGAATGAGGAAGACTGCTCTTGCGGCGAACCTGTCGACATGCAGAAGAGACAAAGACTTCGGATACATCCACATTCTCCCTTATCCGAGTATCAGTGGTGTATAATGCTCATTCCCAAACTTTCTTCTTGTGTCCTCGTTTTCGTGCTCTGGCTTGGCTGATTCTTCTTTCCCCGCAGCTGTCTTCCCGCTCCCTTCTCTCCTCTCCGTCCCCTCTCAACTCTCCAGTCCTCTGACATTAGTCTAGGAACAGCTGAACCTTGCTAAATTTCAGTTATTTAGAGAAGTTTTAAAATTACATGATTTCCTGCCCTTTTCTACTTATGACAGGATTTTCTTAAAATAAACTAAACAAAAACACAAAAAAGTATATGTGTTTGGGTTGACAATGATGCACAGTTGAATAAAGGCAGGAAACATCAACTTATTTGTGCCTCAGGGACAGATAGATTTTGAGGACCTACCCAGGCGTGGGGAGGTCTTATAAAGAACTTTTCTTTTTGGCTTCCTTCGTGTTCACCTTCTTGTGGAAAAACATTCTGTCTGAAACAGGCACAATATTGACAGGAGCATCTTTTCTAATCTTCTTTCCTGTCTTCTGTCCTTAAGGGTGTCAGATCTACATTTGCAGTGTCCTGGACAGTATTCTGCTTCTGCGTTTCCAGACAAAGATGCTAGGCGCAGTGGTTTAGTTATGACTGACTTGGCTCTTCACTTCATATCCATATTAGTTACACTTCACTCTTATCTCCCCACGTGGACCTAAATTTCCTGAGTAGTTTTCACGGCACTGGCTTGGTATTCCCCTCCACTATCTTTTATATTTTTCTAAGAGCTTTACAGACAGAAAAGAAGTTGAAGACTCAACAGAATATTTCATCCTGATGTATGCTTGGTGGTGGACAGGAACTGCCACTCATGAAGTCAGCTAGCAGCAGTCCTTGGAGGGTCCCCTACTTATGAGAGATCTCTTTTGTCTTCAGACATCTTTCAATTCAGAAAGCAAAATCTCTTCTCTTGAGGGTTTCAGAAACAGCTGCTGCTGCTGCTGCTAAGTCGCTTCGGTCATGTCCGACTCTGTGTGACCCCATAGATGGCAGTCCACCAGGCTCCTGGTCTCTGGGATTCTCCAGGCAAGAACACTGGAGTGGGTTGCCATTTCCTTCTCCAATGCATGAAAGTGGAAGGTGAAAGTGAAGTCGCTCAGTTGCATCTGACTGGTAGTGACCCCAGGGACTGCAGCCTACCAGGCTCCTCCACCCATGAGATTTTCCAGGCAAGAGTACTGGAGTGGGTTGCCATTGCCTTCTCCTTCAGAAACAGCAGGGTACTTAAATCTCAAAAAAGCCCCCAGTTAGTCGCTCAGTCATGTCCAACTCTTTGCAACCCTATGGACTGTTGCCTGCCAGGCTCTGTCCATGGAATTCTCCAGGCAAGAATACTGGAGGGAGTAGCCATTCCCTTCTCCAAGGAATCTTCTCCCAGGGCTCTTCCCTGACCCAGGGATAGTGGCAACTTGTCATATGGAATATCCTAGACACCTTCTGCAGGGGATGTAGCTCAGTGATAGAGCACAGTGTTTAGCATACACGATGCCCTGGGTTCAACCCCAGCACATCCAGGGCTTTAATCTTAACCCTGAACTAAGGCTCATGAATTATTTGCCAAGTGATTTAGCAGGGTAGGCCAAAGATTTCATTTTATATGACTGATAAATTTTCAAAAATGGCAATGATTGATTCCACGGATACCTCTTTGTTCGATAACCTATGACATTCAAAAGTTTACAAGTATCTGAATAAAGACAGGAAAAGTGAAAGCGAAGTCACTCAGTCATGTCCAACTCTTTGTGACCCCACAGACTGTAGCCTACCAGCCTTCTTTCCAGGCAAGAGTACTGGAGTGAGTTGCCATTTCCTTCTCCAGGTGATCTTCCCTACCCAGGGATCGAACCCAGGCCTCCCAGATTGTAGGCAGATGCTTTTACCATCTGAGCCAGGCAAGTCTGTTAAAGGCAGGGAATGTCTACTTATTTGTAGGACACTTATTGTGACCTACATTTTCCACAAGTTTTAAAACTTGTTCAAATAAACCTTTATTTATTAGCTGCAACCAGTTCTAAAACATTGTAGCAGATTTCACTCCATGTTGTAATGAATTGTTTGTTCAATCTCTCACAAAATAGTCTCACTTGAAGTTTTTTCCAGAAAGACTACTCACAGATTATTTCTTGTCACTTCAAACTAGCACTGACTCCTTGAATAAACAACTAAATAATATTGGTAACACCTCTTGACTTATCAGGAGTCAAAGGAAACCATGTCAAATCATTTGTCTTATTTTAAAAATCAACTATTGATGTTACTTCACAGATACAGAGAACAAGCTAGTGGTTTCCAAGGGGAGGGAAGGGCAACAGTAGGGCTGGGAAGTGGGAGGTACAAATTTGAATGTAAGACAGGTTCCAGGGGAAGAAAACTCATGGCTCAGGAAGTAAGGAACTTGACCACAATGTAGGAGACCATGCTTCCATTGCTGGGTCAAGAAGATCCCCTGGAGAAAAATGTAATCCCCTTCATTATTTTTTGCCTGGAGAATTCCATGAACAGAGGAGCCTGGTGAGCTACAGTCTATGGGATCGCAACGAGTTGGACACGACTGAGTGACTAACACTTTCACTTTGAAATAACTTTAAATGGAAAATAGCCTTTTAAATTGTGTAAAAAATTTTTAATAAAAAATTTAACTATTGATTTTTTTGTGAAGAAAGTCTGTTGTAATGAGATATGCCATTTTAAATGTTCTAATTTTTGTGACAGTTGCTTTCCTGTCAGTTGAGAATTATTGTGATGAGTATGTAATGTAGTCTGGTAATGTTTGTGTATATGAATGAGTTCTTTTTTGAGAGTCAATTGGTAGGTCCAATTTGTTTGTAAGTCCAACAAAGTTAGCCTAGGTACTCAACTAATACAATCACTATATAGTACCCTACTGTTATAGGCTTATAATATTTTTTCACACAAAGAACACATAAAAACAAAAAATTAAAACATTTTAAATCTTATAGTACAGTATAGTAGTATAGTACAACAGCTGGAATACAGGGGGCTGGCATCAAGTGAACAGGCAAGAAGAGTTATTGCCTGGAGGAGGGAGAAGAGGTAGGAAACGGTAGAGTGGAAGGATCATCAGCAGTAGGAGGTAGAGGGGAAGGTGCAATAGCATTCATGTCTGACATTGATGGAACGCATATTGGCATCTTTGAAAGTTTGCATATAGGGGACTTACTGTACATATATATATTTTCCAAACTTACAGAGTTATTGGATTCCATTTCTCAGCATTTTTGGAGACTTTCAAAGAAGGAGGATCAAGAGGAAGAGAAAAATAAGAAACACCCCCTTCCCCCCCAAAAAAATACTGCCTTTATGTTTTTAGTTTCTGAACTGGGTCTGGGTCAACTGACAGGATGTGGAGAAGCGGAAAGACTTTACAGTGAGTTGCTATTACCTCTCTTCTGCCTCCCTGCTCCACCTACTATCTCACACCAGAGGGAACTTGATCCAAGCAGCACATATGGAAGAAAGAGTCCAGTTCTTTCTGGGTGAGCAAGTATATTGGACAACTAGATCATCAGGCTTAAAGAATTTGAAACCCGAAAAAGAAGCTGAAAACAGTCTAATTATTAAAAAACAGAGATCAAAGACTGCTATTTCAAGTGGCCGAAATAGCTCAGTTGGGAGAGCGTTAGACTGAAGATCTAAAGGTCCCTGGTTCAATCCCGGGTTTCGGCATTCTAAACTTTTTAGTTAATACAGTGTATTCCGTTAGCATGTTAAATATGTGCCACATTTCAGTCATGGAGAAGCTCATAACTGAAGCCCACTTTTAGATTTTCAACTTTTTTTTTTTTTGCCAAGGTAACAAAGGTACCTTATGACCTCTTTAAGTTTACATAGTACTGCAACATATTAATACCCTGTGAGCAGTAAGCACTACTGATTTAAAAAAAAATAATAAAATATTATGCAATAATGACGCTGAAAAACTTGGGCAACAGTCACTGAGTCACTGTGATGTATACTGTGAACAGCAGCAGTGGGAAGAGAAAAGGGTGCCACTTATTGTCTCTGTTGCAGCCACTCTCTGTTGTAGCTTGAAAGCAGCCATTGAAGATGTGTAAATGAAGTGCCTGTGTTCTAATAAAACTTTATATATGGACACTGACATTTGACCTTCATATAAACTTCATGTGTCAACTAATACTAGTTTTCATTTTATTTATTCAACCTTTTAATGTTCCCAAACCATTCTTGGCTCCCTGGCAATAGTTTACCAACCACTAAGGAGGGATCTGACTGTAAATACTCACAACTTTAAGAGCAGGCAAAGTTTCAGTAGGCTTCTGCCAGTTAGAAATAACTGGAGAATAAATTCAAACAGAAGGACCTCAGCCCCTAGGGATTTGAACTTTTTTCCCCAGTTAAAAAATTCTGGAAGCTTACCTAGTGAACTATTGTAATCTGTAGATCTAGCTACTGGACATACATTTAACTAATTCATTTGATAGATATTATCCTAGTGCAAAGCTTCTTTGCATTCTATAAGAGATGCTATAATAAATACCCAGCTCTCAGAAATGCTTTGTTTTCCTCTCTCTTCTGTCTTCCATTCCTTTAGGCATCTCAAAACCAGAGCTGTCACGTCCCTTACAAAATGTCACAGCAGGGTTTGCAGACCATATTGCTGGACTTGAGGTATTTTATTTCATGGTGACTATTGTGAGTTCATTGCTTTCTTGCTTCCCCATTTCCCCAGAAAATTAGAAACCTCCCTATAAGTGATAATGACGTTTTCAAAGAGGAATAAATCCAAACTAATCTCAAGTTGCCTTTTGACTTCAGGACTCCCATCTCAGAAGAAAAGATGTGGAGCAGGTGCTCTACAGGAAATCTGCCTGGCTTTGAAACTTGCGCTGCTACTTGTTGGCTGTGAACTGTTGGCAGTTAGTTACTTCACCTCTTGGGGAGTCTGTTTATCAAGGAGGTGATATAATCATGTAATGTAACCTATTGCTATTACTATATTATCCACTTCTTGTCCCCAGCTATATTTTAAAGGCACCATTTTTTTTTTAATTTTGAAAGCTTGAAAAAAAAAAAAACAAATAACAAATATGTCATATTGACCATGGTCAGAACTCAACTTAGAGTTCTGTGAGCAGGATTTCAACTTGCCCTTGGGAAACCCACCAAGTTTCAGTGTCTCAAAACTCAAACCTTCTACACCTGGTGGTAAATAAATGATGCTCATTATCTAGCACTCACTGGGAAAAGGCATCTTGATTCAGTTCAAGTAAACTTGTTCCTAGATTTGAGAAAAGTTTGAAAGCAATTAATTAAACGGCATAAAACAAGAAAAAAGTGGAAATACCCACTCTTTAGGTTTGGGGATCCTTTTATGCTGGCCAACTCCTCACTCATGCCCAGTAATTCCAGTCAACCATCTTGTCCAGAATAAGTTGTTCAAATTTCTGATTTATCCATGATTTGTAAAACAAATCTTACTGACATTTTCCAGTTTACAGAATTCTTCCCTAGGTACTTTGTTACTAAAAGTGAAAGTCGCTCAATTGTATCTGACTCTTTGCGACTCCATGGACTGTAGCCTGCCAGGCTCCTCTGTTCATGGAATTCTCCAGGCAATTCTACTGGGGACGTTGTTCCCTTCCCCAGAGGATCTTCCCAACCCAGGGATCAAACCCAGGTTTCCCCCCATTGCAGGCAGATTCCTAACCATCTGAGCCACCAGGGAAGTAAATTTATAATCTTCAAAACAATACTTAGTGTCTTTAATGTTGTAAGGAACCTTACTTAATTCAACTATATCCCTAGAGTAGAACAGAATAAACCACTTCAAGTCAGTAGCTATTACTCTGGTTTCTAGTTCTTCATACTCTCGTAGAGCCAAGAGCTCCATGAGAGGAGGGCAAACACATGGGCAAGATTCTCCAGAACAGAGCTAGATTGTACTGGGCTACAGTTCTTGAAAACTAATGCAGATAGTTATTGCCATTCAATTATTTTCCACAAAGGGGTTGTAATTGTTGGGGGTGTAGCTCAGTGGTAGAGCGCGTGCTTAGCATGCACGAGGCCCTGGGTTCAATCCCCGGCACCTCCAGCTGGAATTTCTTGTGTGGTATTTCTCTGGTGCTAAGCAAAATGGCCCTGGGGCCATTGTAGCAATGCCTCACTAGCTATCCATTTTACACAGGATAGTACGTATTTGTCAATACCACTTTCTCAGCTCCTCCCATCCTCTCCTTGCTCTGCTGTATCCACAAGTCTGTTCTCTACATCTGCGTCTCCATTCCTTCCCTGCAAATAGGTTCATCAGTATCATTTTTCTAGATTCCATATATATGTTAATATTTGATATCTGTTTTTCTGTTTCAGATTTGTCCACCTTTTAAAACCATCCACTGTAGTCACTGAGAAATCACTCCTACGTTGACTAAGGTCTTTACTACACAAAAATTAACTAGGGGGGAAATTAGAGTTCAGAGAGCAGGAAAACCACTTAGACTATGCCCCCCACCTCATCTTTCATCAAACTAGCTTCAGAAATCAATTCAATGGAGTTTCCCCTGCATTTGGAGAAAGTTTAAAATTAAGAGGCTGGAAAATCTGAAGTGAACTTGCCTTAGTACTTTGAGGAACACAATTCCTCCTCTGGCATGAAGAACACAGGATTCTCCAGTGGTGAGATGAAGGACAGACTGGCAGTGTAATTTCCCGGACACAAGGCCCTCTGAAATGCACTGATCACAGACATATACAGCTGGCCATGATGACAGGTATAGAAGCGAATGCCCCAGCCAAAGAGGCAAACCACTCTCTTGTGTCCTTGCCCTCTTCTAAGAGATTCAGAATGGATGTTCATCAGTGTCAGGTTTGAGATGAGAAGGCAGGAGATGCTCACTCACCATGCAGACTTGCTAAATGGTCCTGTCCTGTTAAAAGGAAAGATGTAAAAAGAGTACAGGAAAACTTCTTTTTCCTTCTACGTGTCCTGTCTACTTGCTGGGTATGCTTGGGAGAGCATTACCTTTGAAAATGTTGCTAATGGAGGTACACAGCTGGAGTCCTAAGCACTTATGGAAACATCAAAGAACGCAGATTTAGAAACTAGTGTTCAGAGATTAGAACAGTTGCTACATACTTATGGGATAATTCTACATTTTCCTATAAGTAGTTTAAATTTGTGGTCCTATTAATGATTTTGATGAATCAACATGAATTTGATCATACAATCCAGTTTATGAAGTAAAATAGCTTTTGTGTCTCACTTAAATTGATGGGGAGGGGAGAGAGTGTTGTAGAGGGAGACTTGAGTGCAAAGCAAGAGATTTGAGAGAAAGAGAAAGGTTATTCTTCATCACAAAAGAGATGAGTGGTTTGATTTCTGTTAAAGTTAATGTTTTTTGCAAACAATTGGCTACTTCCAAGAAACCACACTGTCACATAAAGTGATAGGCCACTGTAAAAGTTTTATTTCAGGAGTCTGGGAACCTTGCATCAATCCTGCCTCAAAAATTTGGACATTGACCAGACACACAAAATTGCCAATTGTTCTCTGAATTAACTTAGGGGGCACAGTCCATCCAAGGTAAATATTTTCATGCAAGAAGCACCCTATCAAGCTATTCCATGCCATTCTGAAGTCCCCTTCACCAGGAAAGACACTCCTTCCACTTTCTCAAAGAGACTTGAGACCCACTCTGTCTGCCCATTCCTTGTATCTGGTGATTCAGCCAAACATGTTCTAAGAATGCGTTCTTGAAACCAGGATAGCTGAATTGTAGTAAAGACTTTTCCTTCCAGGAGAGGCATAGTTACTGCTTACAGATCCTGTCTGGAGCGTCCTCACTCTGATACGCAAACCTTCCTAATAAATCTTTCTCTGGCACTGTATTTCCCCTGGGCCTGTCACCACTCTGCCGTTGTCATTCCCTTTCCTTTGACTGCATAACTTAGCCTCTGGCTCAGGCTTCCCCACTTCAAAAGCCCTCACTATTATCAATAATTTCAGCATTCTAACTGTTGCTCTGTTTTGAATACATGCACACATAACCATGAGAGTGCCATAAAAATCCACTGGTTTTCCAAATTTTAAGTAAGTGCCATTTTATAAAAAGCCCCTGGATTACTAATGTTATTATGCCAAATATGAAATATCTACTCCTAGTGACCTTTTACTGTTCATACTGTTCATGGACTTCTCAAGGCAAGAATACTGAAGTGGTTTCCCATTCCCTTTTCCGGTGGACTAAATTTTTGTCTGAACTCTCCACCATTACCCGTCTGTCTTGGGTGGCCCTACAGGGCATGGCTCATAGTTTCACTGAGTTAGACAAAGAAAGCCTTCCTCAATGATCAGTGCAAAGAAATAGAGGAAATCAACAGAATGGGAAAGACTAGAGATCTCTTCAAGAAAATTAGAGATACCAAGGGAACATTTCATGCAAAGATGGGCTCGATAAAGGACAGAAATGGTATGGACTTAACAGAAGCAGAAGATATTAAGAGGCAGCAAGAATACACAGAAGAACTGTGTGAAAAAGATCTTCACGATCAAGATAATCACAGTGGTGTGATCACTCACCTAGAGACAGACATCCTGGAATGTGAAGTCAAGTGGGCCTTAGAAAGCATCACTATGAAAAAGCTAGTGGAGGTGATGGAAATCCAGTTGAGCTATTTCAAATCCTGGAAGATGATGCTGTGAAAGTGCTGCACTCAATATGCCAGCAAGTTTGGAAAACTCAGCAGTGGCCACATGACTGGAAAATGTCAGTTTTCTTTCCAATCCTAAAGAAAGGCAATGCCAAGGAATGCTCAGACTACCACACAATTGCACTCATCTCACATGCTAGTAAAGTAACGCTCAAAATTCTCCAAGCCAGGCTTCAGCAATACATGAACCGTGAACTTCCAGCTGTTCAAGCTGGTTTTAGAAAAGGCAGAGGAACCAGAGATCAAACTGCCAACATCCACTGGATCATGGAAAAAGCGAGAGAGTTCCAGAAAAACATTTATTTCTGCTTTATTGACTATGCCAAAGCCTTTGACTGTGTGGATCACAATAACCTGTGGAAAATTCTGAGAGAGATGGGAGTACCCAACCGCCCAACTTGCCTCTTGAGAAACCTATATGCAGATCAGGAAGCAACAGTTAGAACTGGACCTGGGACAACAGCCTGATTCCAAATATGAAAAGGAGTACCTCAAGGCTGTATATTGTCACCCTGCTTATTTAACTTCTATCAGAGTACATCATGAGAAACGCTGGGCTGGAAGAAGCACAAGCTGGAGTCAAGATTGCCAGGAGAAATATCAATAACATAAAATATGCAGATGGCACCACCCTTATGGCAGTAAGTGAAGAGGAACTAAAAAGCCTCTTGAAGAAAGTGAAAGAGGAGAGTGAAAAAGTTGGCTTAAAGCTCAACATTCAGAAAACGAAGATCATGGCATCTGTTCCCATCACTTCATGGAAAATAGATGGGGAAACAGTGGAAACAGTGTCAGACTTTATGTTTCTGGGCTCCAAAATCACTGCAGATGGTGACTGCAGCCAAGAAATTAAAAGACGCTTATTCCTTGGAAGGAAACTTATGACCAACCTAGATAGCATATTCAAAAGCAGAGACATTACCTTGCCAACAAAGGTCCTTCTAGTCAAAGCTATGGTTTTTCCAGTGGTCATTTATGGATGTGAGAGTTAGACTGTGAAGAAAGCTGAGAGCCGAAGAATTGATGCTTTTGTACTGTGGTGCTGGAGAAGACTCTTGAGAGTCCCTTGGAGACTAACCAGTCCATTCTAAAAAAGATCAGTCCTGGGTGTTCACTGGAAGGACTGATGCTAAAGCTGAAACTCCAATACTTTGGCCACCTCATGCGAGGCATTGACTCATTGGAAAAGACTCTGATGCTGGGAGGGATTGGGGAAAGGAGGAGAAGGGGACGACAGAGGATGAGATGGCTGGATGGCATCACAGACTCGATGGACATGAGTTTGAGTGAACTCTGGGAGTTGTTGATGGACAGGGAGGCCTGGCGTGCTGCGACTCATGGGCTCGCAGAGTCGGACGCGACTGAGCGACTGAACTGAACTGAACTGTGGTCCATGTGATCAGATTGGTTAGTTTTCTGTGATGGTGTTTTTCAGCCCGTCTGCCCTCTGATGGAGAATAAGAGGCTTATGGAAGCTTCCTGATGGGAGAGAGGGACTGGGGAGGAAACTGGGTCTGATGGGCGGGGCCATGCTCAGTAAATCTTTAAATCAATTTTCTGTTGATGGGTGGGGCTGTGTTCCCTCCCTGTTATTTGTGTGTGTATGTTAGTCGCTCAGTCTTGTCCGACCCTTTGCGACCCTGCGGACTGTGGCCAGCCAGCATTCCCTGTCTATGGGATTCTCCAGGCAAGAATACTGGAGTGAGTTGCCATTTCCTTCTCCAGAGGATCTTCCTGATCCAGGGATCTCCCGCATTGCGGGCAGATGCTTTAACCTCTGAGCCCATTTTGTTTGGGCTACAGGGAAGTCGTAAAACGATTGGCAGCGGTGGGATTCGAACCCACGCCCCCGAAGAGACTGGAGCCTTAATCCAGCGCCTTAGACCGCTCGGCCACGCTACCGCTTCATGCGTTTTATCTGGGGCCAACCTATGGTGGAGGTAATGAAGATAATGGTGCTACTGCTACTGCTGCTAAGTCCCTTCAGTCGTGTCCGATTCTGTGCGACCCCAGAGAAGGCAGCCCACCAGGCTCCCCCGTCCCTGGGATTCTCCAGGCAAGAACACTGGAGTGGGTTGCCATTTCCTTCTCCAATGCATGAAAGTGAAAAGTGAAAGTGAAGTCGCTCAGTGACCTCCTTCAAAAAGTCCCATGCACACACTGCTACACCCAGTGACCCGAACCCTGCAGGAGACCTAACAGAAGTAGAAGATATTAAGAAGCGGTGGCAAGAATACACAGAAGAACTGTACAAAAAAGATCTCACATATAATCACGGTGGTGTGATCACTCACCTAGAGCCAGACATCCTGGAATGTGAAGTCAAGCGGGCCTTAGGAAGCATCACTATGAACAAACTAGCGGAGGTGATGAAATTCCAGCTGAGCTATTTCAAATCCTGAAAGATGATGCTGTGAAAGTGCTGCGCTCAATATGCCAGCAAATTTGGAAAACTCAGCAGTGGCCACAGGACTGGAAAAGGTCAGTTTTCATTCCAATCCCAAAGAAAGGCAATGCCAAAAGATGCTCAAACTATCGCACAATTGCACTCATCTCACCCTAGCAAGTTAGTCACACAGTCGTGTCCAACTTCTTGCGATCCCATTGACTGTACCTGGCAAGTCCTCTGTCCCTGGAATTCTCCAGGCAAGAATACTGGAGTGGGTTGTCATTACCTTTTCCAGGGGATCTTCCTGACCCAGGGATCAAACCTGGGTCTCCTGCATTGCAGGCAGAGTCTTTACCAACTAAGCTCAGTTCAGTTCAGTTCATTCGCTCAGTCGTGTCCGACTCTTCATGACCTCGTGAGTCGCAGCACGCCAGGCCTCCCTGTCCATCACCAACTCCTGGACTTCACTCAGATTCACATCCATCGAGTCACTGATACCATCCAGCTATCTCATCCTCTGTCGTCCCCTTCTCCTCCTGCCCCCAATCCCTCCCAGCATCAGAGTCTTTTCCAGAGTCAACTCTTCGCATCAGGTAGCCAAAGTACTGGAGTTTCAGCTTTAGCATCATTCCTTCCAAAGAAATCTCAGGGTTGATCTGCTTCAGAATGGACTGGTTGGATCTCCTTGCAGTCCAAGGGACTCTCAAGAGTCTTCTCCAACACCACAGTTCAAAAGCATCAGTTCTTCAGTGCTCAGCCTTCTTCACAGTCCTCTCATATCCATACATGACTACTGGAAAAACCATAGCCTTGACTAGACGGACCTTAGTCGGCAAAATTATGTCTCTGCTTTTGAATATGCTATCCAGGTTGATCATAACTTTTCTTCCAAGGAGTAAGGGTCTTTTAATTTCATGGCTGCAGTCACCATCTGCAGTGATTTGCGAGCCCTCCAAAATAAAGTCTGACGCTGTTTCCACTGTTTCCCCATCTATTTCCCATGAAGTGATGGGACCGGATGCCATGATCTTCGTTTTCTGAATGTTGAGCTTTAGGCCAACTTTTTCACTCTCCTCTTTCACTTTCAGCAAGAGGGTTTTTAGTTCCTCTTCACTTACTGCCATAAGGGTGGTGTCATCTGCATATCTGAGGTGACTCATATTTCTCCCGGCAATCTTGATTCCAGCTTGTGTTTCTTCCACCCCAGCATTTGTCATGATGTACTCTGCATAGAAGTTAAATAAACAGGGTGACAATATACAGCCCTGACGTACTCCTTTTCCTATTTGGAACCAGTCTGTTGTTCCATGTCCAGTTCGAACTGTTGCTTCCTGACCTGCATACAGATTTCTCAAGAGGCAGGTCAGGTGGTTGGTATTCCCATCTCTCTTAGGATTTTCCACAGTTTATTGTGATCCACACAGTCAAAGGCTTTGGCATAGTCAATAAAGCAGAAATAGATGTTTTTCTGGAATTCTCTTGCTTTTCCCATGACCAGCAGATGTTGGCAATTTTATCTCTGGTTCCTCTGCCTTTTGTAAAACCAGCTTGAACATCAGGGAGTTCACGGTTCATGTATTGATGAAGCCTGGCTTGGAGAATTTTGAGCATTACTTTACTAGCATGTGAAATGAGTGCAATTGTGCGGTAGTTTGAGCATTCCTTGGCATTGCCTTTCTTTGGGATTGGAATGAAAACTGACCTTTTCCAGTCCTGTGGCCACTGCTGAGTTTTCCAAACTTGCTGGCATATTGAGTGCAGCACTTTCACAGCATCATCTTTCAGGATTTGAAATAGCTCAGCTGGAATTCCATCACCTCCACTAGCTTTGTTCATAGTGATGCTTTCTAAGGCCCACTTGACTTCACATTGCAGGATGTCTGGCTCTAGATGAGTGATCACACCATCATGATTATCCAGGTTGTGAAGATCTTTTTTGTACGGTTCTTCCGTGTATTCTTGCCACCTCTTCTTAATATCTTCTGCTTCTGTTAGATCCAGACAATTTCTGTCCTTTATCGAGCCCATCTTTGCATGAAATGTTTCCTTGGTATCTCTAATTTTCTTGAAGAGATATCTAGTCTTTCCCATTCTGTTTTTTTACTCTATTTCTTTGCATTGATCCCTGAAGAAGGCTTTCTTATCTCTTCTTGTTATTCTTTGGAATTCTGCATTCAGATGCTTATATCTTTCCTTTTCTCCTTTGCTTTTCGCTTCTCTTTTCACAGCTATTTGTAAGGCCTCCACAGACAGCAGTTTTGCTTTTTTGCATTTCTTTTCCATGGGGATGGTCTTGATCCCTGTCTCCGCACTAACAAAGTAATGCTCAAAGTTCTCCAAGCCAGGCTTCAACAGTACGTGAACCATGAACTTCCAGATGTACAAGCTGGATTTAGAAAAGGCAGAGGAACCAGAGATCAAATTGCTAACATCCGTTGGATCATTGAAAAAGCAAGAGAATTCCAGAAAAACATCTACTTCTGCTTTATTGACTATGCCAAAGCCTTTGACTTTGTGGATCACAACAAACTGTGGAAAATTCTTCAAGAGTCGGGAATACCAGATGACCTTATCTGCCTCCTGAGAAATCTGTATGCAGGTCAGGAAGCAACAGTTCAAACTGGACATGGAACAACAGACTGGTTCCAAATCGGGAAAGAAGTATGTCAAGGCTGTATATTGTCACCCTGTTTATTTAACTTATATGCAGAGTACATCATGAGAAATGCTGGGCTGGAAGAAGCAAAAGCTGGAATCAAGATTGCCAGGAGAAATATCAATCACCTCAGATATGCAGATGACACCACCCTTATGGCAGAAAGCAAAGAAAAACTAAAGCACCTCTGGGTAAAAGTGAAAGAGAAGAGTGAAAAAGTTGGCTTAAAACTCAACATTCAGAAAACTAAGATCATGGCATCTGGTCCCAGCACTTCATGGGAAATACATGGGGAAACAATGGAAACTGACAGACTTCATTTTTCTGGGCTCCAAAATCACTGCAGATGGTGACTACAGCCATGAAATTAAAAGACACTTGCTCCTTGGAAGAAAAGTTATGACCAACCTAGACAGCATATTAAAAGCATTATTTTGCCAACAAAAATTTATCTAGTAAAAGCTACAATTTTTCTAGTAGCCATGAATGGAGTGAGAGTTGGATTATAAAGAAACGTGAACATCTAAAGAATTGATCCTTTTGAACTGTGGCTTGGAGAAGACTCTTGAGAGTCCCTTGGATTGCAAGGAGATCCAACCAGTCAGTCCAAAAGGAAATCAGTCCTGAATATTCATTGGAGGGACTGATGATGAAGCTGGAACTCCAATACTTTGGCCACCTGATGTGAAGAGCGGACTCATATGAAAAGACCCTGATGCTGGTAAAGATTGAAGGTTGGAGGAGAAGGGGATGACAGACAGTGAGATGGTTGGATGGCATCACTGACTCAATGGACATGAATTTGAGTAAACTCTGGGAGTTGGTGATGGACAGGGAGGCCTGGAATGCTGCAGTCCATGGAGTCACAAAGAGTTGGACAGGACTGAGCAACTGAACTGAACTGAACTGATTGACCTTTTAATTCAATCTTCCCTCCAAACTCTTTTTGTTTTGAATTTATTTCATTTTATGATGTTAATGCTACTTATGTTTTAAGTATGTAGGTAGTTTGGTCACTTTGCAGTGGCTTCAATGTGATCTATTTTGGTGTATGAAAGTCCATGTTACTGAGCTATACACGACTTCCATTCTGTCACTGTGGCCATTCTTTCCATAATTTCACTGGGAAGACAGTGATGGCTAAGGAGAATCTAAGCTTCCAAACATCAACAGAATTGGTTATCTTGTCCAGCTGTCTATTAAGATCCCCTTCTTAGGAGGTTTCTCTTGGAGAGCATTTACATGGAAAATAAGTATTCTTAGACTCTACACATTTAGTAAAATCTATCCATCTGTCTGAGAAGCTTGGAAGGCTACAGTTCATGTTGCTGCAAAAATCGGAACACGACTGAGACGAGCACATCCGTCTGTCTCTTTCTCAAACCTCTTTGTCCTCACTTTTCAGCAATTTTCCTTCCAAGCATCAGTCAGCCAGTCAAACTGTTAGTCACCCATCATGAATTAGTGTGGATCCCTATGCTACAGCTATCCTTCAAATAAAATGAACAGTTGCATGCCCTACGTGAAGTCAGGCCTGCTGGGAGGATTGACTTCACCACTAGCCTCCAAAATTCAAAGAGGCTCACTAGGCTTCCCTTTCTTACAAGTTTTAAAACTTTTTCTGTTCCCTTGACAATTTCACCACTACCAGTTATAACATATTGCAGTAGATTATAATGAATTGTTTGTTCAAATTCTCACAAAAAAGTCTCACCTGGAGTTTTTCCACATAGACTGTTCATGCATATTATGTCTTCAGTCACTTAAAAATGACATTGCCTCCCTGAATAAGCATCTGAATAACATCAGTAACATCTGTAGACTGACTCATCAAGAGACAATGAAAATGACACATCATTTGCCTTCTGTTTAAAATGAACTCTTGATTTTCCTTCCACTGTCCTCAATTCTCAATCAGCTGTTTTTACTCAAAGATTAGTGGTCTTAAGTTTGTTTTCTCTAGGCATATTTCTTTTGGATACTATAAGTAAACACTTTAATTTCTTTGCCATGGTAAATGGGTTTCCTTGCAAGATTTACAAAGGAGCCAATCAGAGACTGATTTGATTGCAACCTCATCTTCATTAAAAACATTCTTGTGTGTGTGTGTGTGTGTGTGTGTGTGAAGAAATACTGTTGCAATGAGATGTGTCATTTCAAATTTTCTAATTTTTGTGACAGTTGTCCTGTCAGTTGGAGTATGATGACAAGTGTTTAGCAGTCTGGTAATGCTGTTGCATACTCTATTCTTTTAGCAAATTTATAGCATCACTGGATAACATTTCTCATCATTTTTGGAGATTATGTAAGAGTATGGATCAAAAAGAAGAGAAAAATAAGGGATTCTCCAAAATATTGCCTATAGGTTCCATTACTTCTGAACAGTGTCTACAGGATACAGAGGAGCAGAAAGGCTTTCCACTGAATATCTCCCTAACACCTCTCTTTAAATGGCTCCATTTGTACTTATTCATCCCTGCTGCCAGGAATTGTATCCAACTGGCATACATGGAAAATAGTATATTCCAAGTCTTCTGGGTGGGCAAATATATTGGCCAACCATGCTTTAGGAACTTGAACCCTTCCAAAAACCAAAATTGACAATCTAAACATTGAAAAAGAAAGGCCAGAGGCCCTTTTTTTCAGGTGGCTGAAATAGCTCAGCTGGGAGAGAGTTAGACTGAAGATCTTAAAGGTCCCTGGTTCAACCCCAGGTTTTGGCAAGCTCGGTATTTTAGTGAACACCAAGGATGATTTGTCTTCCTGTAAGAAAGGAGGAGATGCTCACTGGGATGATGCTTATGATACCCTAATTCCTTCAGTATGTTAAAGCCCAGACACGATGCAGTATCATGGTTCCCAGTGTCATGGGAAGCCTGGCGTGCTGCAGTGCATGGGGTCACGATAGAGTCAGATATGACTTAGACTGGATAACAAGTGGTTCAGCCAAAGGAGCTCACGGTTGAGGTCAGCTTTTATTGTCTTTAAATGATGTGTAACTACTGCTATTTTTTTTAAATAATAAAATATTATGTGTGTGACACTGAAAAATTTGAGGAATCATCAGAGTGACTGCAATGTGTAGTGTGCACAGCAGCAGTGGGAAGGGAAAAGGTGCCATGTACCATCTCTGTTACAACTACTCTACATTTTAGCCCCCAAACAGCCATAGATGATGTGTAAATGAATGAGGTTGTTGTGTTCGAATAAAACTTTATAGATGAACACCTAAATTTGAATTTCATATAAGGTTCCTGTGTCATGAAATACTATTGCATTTTTTGACATTTTAAAATAAAAATGTTGCTCTTTCAGCAGCGCACATATTAAAACTGGAAAGATATAGAGAAAGTGAGCATGGCCCATTGCACAAGGATGACATACAAATTCGGAAAATGTTCCAAAACCATTCTTAGCTCACAGGCAATAGTTTACCAACCACGAGGGTAAAGGGAAGGGTAAAGGATCCTATTGCAAATACTCAGAACTTTAAGAGCAGACAACATTTCAGTTGCTTTCTACCAGTTAAAAATAATTGGAGTCATATCCCGACACCACCAATAACTGGAGAATAAGTGCAAACACTCCAATACTGAACCCCTAGGGATTTGAACACTGTTTCCCTAACTAAAACTTTAAAAGCTTAAATAATGAACCACCCAAACATAGACCTAGCTACTGGATATATAACCAATTAATTCATTTGGTAGATTTTGTCCTAGTTGCAAATCTCCTCTGCATTCTCTTCATTGCTGAGAAAACTCCATTTGGAAAAAAAGGAAAAAACAAACAAAAAAACCCCACAAAACTCTATAATAGCTAGCTCTGAGGATGCTTTGTTTTCCTCCTCCTTTCTTTCTGTCTTCTGTATCTTTAAGAACTAGAGCTGTAGCATCTGCTTGGAAAAGTCACTGCAAGTTTTGTAGACATAGTGCCGGGCTGGCTGTATATCCTTTCACTGTAATTATTGTGAATCCATCCTTTGTGTCTAATTTCCCCACCTGCAGTTAAATTCTCAAGGAAGCACACTGCTCTTTCTCACATCCTTCTGCATTATGTTTTTCCATTTTATTTGCAGTCTGTGTAGGCAGAGGGGAATAAAATGGAAGGAGGGAGCATTTGAAGACTCAAGGGTATGTTCTAGAATGAGCTTCTCTGTGTTGGTGGATGCAAGTGCTACTCATGCAGCCCTTGGCACGCAGCCCTTAGAGCCCATCAACTTTGGGAAGACTGAGTGTAACTATGTCCTTTTCATTTTGGCTGCAGTGCCCTTATTATGATGTAGCTGTAAGATCAGACTTAGAGTAGGAGGTTCAGAAATAAAGGAGCTGCACAGACTAAACTCTACTCTGCCAACTATTAGGTCCTCGAGGACATCCAGAAAAGGAAGGAAGGTAATTAGTCATGAAATTTTTCTTGGAAGCCACATGTCTGGGTGGATGTAATTGAGTTGTGGAGAGATCACAGAGCATGGAAGATGTCTGAGGTTTAAGGCTCCCCCCCACCTCCAAGTCTGAGGACTTCCCAGTGGTTCAGTGCTACTGCTAATACAGGAGATACAGGAGATGTGGGTTTGATCCCTGGATTGGGAAGATCTCCTGGAGTAGGAAATGACAACTCACTCCAGTACTTTTGTCTGGAAAATCCCATAGACAGAGGAGACTGGTGGGCTACAGTCCATGGTTTTGCAAAGAGTCAGACACAACTGAGCACGAGGACTATGTCTGAGCCTCTCCTTTTTTCCTCTTTTTTCTTACTTTTGATTTTGCATTTCTTTACTCATCTTTTCCTGCTCACATTCAAGGGAGACTATCTAATTTAGTTGGTTGCTTTAAGTACTCAAGCATTTCTACTCCAGGGGCTTTGGAATCCATGACCAAACCTGATTGTGTCAGAACAAGGAAAGCTGGGTGGAGTGAGACCACAAAGGAAGATACTGTTCATCCAGGGCAGTAATCACACCAAACCCACATTCACAAACCAGTTATTGATTCATTTGCAAAAACAATTGAAAGAAGAGTGGAAAGAGAACAAAATAAAGAGATCATGCACAATTTTCTACCCCAGTTTTCTCAACTGTCTTTCTCAAGAAACAGGTTGCAAACTGAGGAGCAGAAAGCCTGCCCACTAATTTTCTTCCACTCTTTCCTTATCGTCCAAGCTCTGCTAAGGGCAACTCAGTACAGTCACTCACCAGATGTTAAAGTCAATAGATCTGAGTTCTATCTTCATGAGTAGACTCTGCACAATAAATCCACTTCTTACAAGGATGCTGTTGCCATCCAAACCTCAATTTATTAAAATGAGTATTCGGATCAGTGAATGTAGAGTTTTCTAATGTGACTGAAATAGATTTTGAGATCCGACTGAGTACTCGGATCTGTTGCTAGAGTTTGGTGATGGTCAAATTTAGTCAATA
Organism: Oryx dammah; assembly: GCF_014754425.2. NCBI lineage: Eukaryota > Metazoa > Chordata > Mammalia > Artiodactyla > Bovidae > Oryx > Oryx dammah. Next base: position 21,960,582 of record NW_024070195.1, read on the forward strand.
ACTCTTTCCTAATTCATGTGTAGAAGCTTTCTGACCACAGACACTGTCCTCCCTCTTTGAAGTGACTTGTCTAGAGAATTGAAATAGGAAGGATGGGAATTCCATGCTCTAAAATCTTTGTCGTCATATTATATACACATATTAAGGAAACCTTGCCTCGTACACCTCAGAAAATCACACAGAAAACACTAGAGAAGTCAGCAGCTAAAGGCAGAAGGTTTTGCAGAGCAGGAGAATGGCCATCATCAGCTGCATAGACAAAAGTGACCCCATCTCAAAGATTTCAGCTGTTTAATTTTATTCTTTCTAATTTCTGTGTCATCTTTCCCGTTATTGCATTCTTGGAGGGAAAGGAACTAGATGGATTTGTTCTCACCGCCAACCCTACTCTGCCGTCCCATATTTGCTCTTAAAATATTCACTCCTTCAAACGATAAGGAAGAATAGGTACAGATAAGAAGTTTTGTTCTGATACTATTTGAACAAAACTCAGAAGATATGAAGCCTGTAGCAAGAACTGAGAACAAACTCAGAATGTGATAGAGCATGCGCTACTGCCGGAACTTCTGATTCAGCCCACGTGGGACTCCACTCCAGGACGCCCAGTGGAGTTGAGCTCATTATTCATGTCAAGGCAAGAAGCTGTTGAAAACTACACTTTCTGTTACAAAATTCTAAGACAACAAATCAGCTACCTAAAAAAAAAGAAAGAAAGACAATTCTTTGGCCAGATAAAGAAGATGCCAACAGAATGAATTATAATACCTCACTGATAAGGAGATCAAACCAGTCAATCCTAAAGGAAATCAGTCCTGAATATTCATTGGAGGGACTGATGCCAAAGTTAAAACTCCAATACTTTGGTCACCTGATGTGAAGAACTGACTCACTGGAAAAGACCCTGATACTGGAAAGACTGAAAGCAGGAGGAGAAGGGGACAGACGACAGAGGATGAGATGGTTGGATGGCCTCACTGACTGGTTGGACATGAGTTTGAGCAAGCTGGGGGAGTTGGTGATGGACAGGGAAGCCTGGCATGCTGAAGTCCATGGGGTTGCAAAGAGTCGGACACGACTGAGTGGCTGAACTGAAGTGAACTGACAGTTTTAGAATCTGATATCTGTGTAATAGACCCAATATAAAAAAGTTTTATGGAACCTTTAACAAGCTTTGAATACTGGTGGTTACTATCCAAGGAAGTTAGTGCTAAAGTTCTGGAATCAAAGCTCTTTATTCCATTTTCATCATGTGCAAGTTATCATCATTTTCTCCCCTGCCCAAAATTTTGTAGTTCTCTCTTTCTGTCTCATTACTATTGTTTCTAAGCCAAGCCTGGTTATTGTAAATGTGATATACTGTGGTAAATTCCCCAGCCTCTGTTGCCTGCCTTTCTTTAAGACTCCAGGAGTCGTTCTGCCCAACCTCTCCCTTTCCTAACCTACCTCTTCCAGATGAAACTTGTCACCAGGTTGCCTTATTTGCACTCACTCTACCTTCTTGATCAATGGCGGTTCTTTAACCTAGCTGGCCATCAGTATAATCTGAAGAAGCTTTTAAATTACAAAGATTCCTGCCTTATTTTTACTTCATTCAGGAGTTGCGTGGTGGGTCCAAAAATCTATACTTGCATCAACTTCTCAAGCTATTTTCCAGGTCTGGGTGCTACTGACATTAGTCTGTAGCATTTATGTAATTTTTCTCTCAACCTTGGAAGGTTGCTTATGGGTGACTTTGCTATTATCATAACATTAATGTTAATATATTTAAATTTTATCTATTAATAATATATTAAGCATATATCAAGTAATACTGATATATTTTCATATATATTTTCCAGAGAAAGTTAGGGATCTTGCACAGGTAAGAAAGGTTGGAATGAAACTGCAAAGTAAAACAGAAGATAAAATGACTTAGGATTACGTTAAAAATTAAAACAACAACAACAACAAAAAACCACAGCAACCTTAAATTCGTTTCTTCCCCTCCGTCTTCTTAAAAAGAGACGAACATATCGTACTCACCTCAGACCCTATTTTGAAATACATTAATACGTAAGCATTCTTTGACAGAAGAAAACCAGAGAGGGGCTACAAGGTGGGCTCCGTGGCTTAGTTGGTTAAAGCGCCTGTCTAGTAAACAGGAGATCCTGGGTTCGAATCCCAGCGGGGCCTTCCTGGTTGTGACCTGGACCTTTCTCCAGGCATATCTTTTGCTCTTAAAATTCGGTTTTGGCAGGTTTTTTTCCCCTACCTTTAATCTCCTTCCACCCTCCAGTTTTGGACATAATAGGTAGTTTCCAAAGGTTTTGGAAACAAAATGGAACTGATTTTGCTACATCCGCACGATCCCGGGCTATATTAAGAAAGCAAAGCGCAGGACCATGATTTTAGTACACTGCCTATTTTCTTGATGTTTCCTTTTGGATATACAAACCACATCTTGCCTCGGGATTTTTCTTGCAATGTTATCTCAGGTATTCCAATCCTAATTTCATGTAAAAGTTAGGGCCTGGTACATATGTATGGGACAAGAGCAAAATGAAAATATAGGTTCCCTTACTTAAAAAACAGGGGAACTTTATCAGCAAAGATAGTGAAACAGAAATTTAGCTTTATTTTTTCTTCACTCTCTCGACCTTTTATGGTATTTTAAAATTTGCTACTTGATGTCGCTATAATTAAGCAAAATTAGCATCATAAATTATAAGCATGAACTTCACTATCCATCTTGCACACCAAAACCCACAGAGCATTGCAATCTCTGTACATACAAAGGAGAAACACCTGGGCCACTCTCACTGCGGGTATTTCCCTTGATCAAGCTCATAGGACCTCAAGTAGAATGGTTTCATCCTTTCGGATATAAACTAAAACACTTAAGCTGCCGAAACCCGGGATCGAACCAGGGACCTTTAGATCTTCAGTCTAACGCTCTCCCAACTGAGCTATTTCGGCTCCACGAAGATAAGCTTTCCAAACATCTATTTTTTCAAAATTGAGATTGTTTTTCTACCTATTTTTAGAATGTTTCAGGCTTCTCAAGTGTTGTTAATGGTCCACAATATTCACCCACCCAAAAAGTTTGGAATGTCTTCTGTGAATGGCACTTGCATTCAATTCCTGGCGATGTGGGATGGTAGGAGAAGGTGAGAGACAGGAAAGTCATAGGGATTCGTTGGAAATTTTCCGGCTCCTCCCACACGGCTCAGAATATTACAGGAAAATATATTTTTAAAATTTCTTAGAGTTCCTTATTTTTTCTTCTTTTTGTATAATCTTCAAAGATGCTGAGAAAGGGATTAATTTTTGTTGATGTGGGATCAGTTTCCTGTTTACTGGCGATGATTTCTAGTGAGCGGGTTGCTGTCTTTTACGCTATTCCATCTACTCTGCCATAGTCTTTTGGCCTAGGTCTGACCCGGCTGAGAAGAAACTAAGAGCAGGAATAGTAAGAGTTTGGATTCAGAATTTACTATTCTTGGGAAAAAACCATTCATTAAAAAACTGATTTAAAAATTGTAGAAGTCTCCGAGTTAGCAGCATAGATATTCTGACAAAATAGTCTTGCCAAAGAATACAGAAAATGGGTTTATTTCCTAAAATATGGAAATAAGAGAGGGCTGTTATCGGGGGATGTAGCTCAGTGGTAGAGCGCATGCTTTGCATGCATGAGGCCCCGGGTTCGATCCCCGGCATCTCCATCTTTTTCCCCCCTGCTCTTTAATGTAGGTTATATATGTTCCTTCAGTCCTGCGGACTCTGCTGTCCTACTTTTCCACCTTTCCTTACTCCCCCCCCCCCCCAACATGGCAAATAAATATTGTTGCTAGAACAGCAGAAGGAGGAAACAAGGGAAGAAAACAAACAAACAAAAACGAATAGTCTTATTCCACATCCAGGAATGTCACCAATTTAACCAGGTTTTTCACCTGGACTGTCTTAACAATACAACTTAAGAGAAGGAAGATCCAAAGTAAGATGGGGGGGAGCGGAGTGGAACGAAACCCATGTGCAATTTAGTTAGCCTGAATAATCCTAAAGATAGTAGTCACGAAAAAAATGACGGTGCTGTGAGCTGGATTCCAACCATTCCTGGAGAAAACACTTTGGACTGCAAACCGAATGCTTTAGATAGACAATTATTCCTGAACTTTCATCATATACCTGGAAGAGAACACATGAATTCCAATGAGGGCTCCTGTTTCTCTAGCAAGAGTCTGGAAAAAGGCAAAGAAAGCTCCACCACTGACCTGCTTTGATTTTGGAAACAAAATGATGTTCCTCCTCTGCCATTAGATAACACCTCTCCATTACTTGAATTTATTTTAAAGTCATAGAAGTAATGGCTTCTACAAAGTCAACCATCTCTCTGTTTCCTTCCCATCCTTTCCACTGAATTCTCGAAGAGCAGCAGATGTGTGCTGTCGGGGTAGGAGACATTCCCTTTCAATAAACCAGAGCCCATGAACAGAATTTCTGCTCAAAATTGTCCTTTGCGGACTGGTGGAATTGATGTTGTTTACTTTTACAGATGGCTTAAGAAATGATCACTTTACCTGGAAGCTGATGGTAGAAAATGGGACTTTCATTGGTCTTCTTCTAAGGAAATTTTAGGACAGCAATAACCAGTTTAAACCAAAAAAAGAATGAGATCAACCTAGATGCAATCTCATGCATTAATAATAACCTCCTTATCTATTGGAACTTTTTTCAGCCATATCATGATGGTTCAAACCTGTACCCCCTGCAGTGGAAGCAGTCTTTACTGCTGAACTACTAGGGAAACTCCGTTACCTCCATGTCTTAATGTGTAGCTTTAAGTTCTCACTCTACCTGCTTTGGGGGGCCATCTACTCCTAGCCACATAGATGTATGAACCTGAGGTTCAGAGACGTCCACAGAATTCCAGCTTCAGGTTATATACACAATATGTGTAGGTAGACATCCTCAAGAGGCTATCTTGTAGGCGTTTAAAATATGTTATGTACAAACCTCAACTCAACTTTATTTCCCCTTTATTGTCCCACCTTATGTTCCTTATGCAAAAATAACTCAACAAACCAATAATAACAACAAACAGAATTCCCACCACTTTCTCTATTTTTACTAGCTTTGTGAAACACATCCATATCTGCATAAACCAATCTACTTGCAAGTCTTCCTAAGTGTTGGACTTCAAAAAGAGCCCTAATCCTGTATTAGTCTATCAGCATCCACCAAGTTTCTCCCTTGCCTTCCATCATTCAATTCACTATTTCATTTATCTAGCTGATCCTTGAAAAAACCTCGAAAGTTGCCTTCTTGTCTCAATTAGGACAGAGCAAAACATCGCTGAATTGTATACATTTATGCTTTCTCATTCTATTGTAGCCCTGGATTTGCCCCCTCAATACCCTGCTTCTCAGAATCCAGTCAAAGCCAACAGCAGGATGTGAGAAGTGAGCAACACCCTAACGTGCTCTGAAGACATTCCTGGAAGAAAGCCAAGTTCCATCTGGCTTCTGTATAAAAATTGGAAACAGTGTAGGAGAAAAAGAAAAATGACTCCTCAATAAGAATCAGGCAGTCATCAGTTACAGAAGATTTACTGAAGTATAGGGTCCATGTGGTATGTAGCTTACTAATAGAACATAAGCTAAGCATGTAGAGGAGTCCAGGGAATCTTGGACTCCATTATTGCTTTTCCCTTTCCTCATCAATAACGTATTTCAAGAAAACATCCACCCTTCCCCATTTAAAAATTTTCTTTTAAGATTTTTACCCCTTGCTCACATCCAAAGTAAATCCATTACCCAAAAGATTGCCTTTAAGCTTATCTATTTCAACTCTATGACTCTGACATCTATCAACCTAACTGCATCAGCACAAGTAAGATAAGAGGAAATAAGAGAGTGAGCCCATGCCCCCTTTTGTTATATAAAAGTTTACCAAGGAACAGGAAAGAAAAAGAAAGATACAAAGGAAAGGGAAAGAGGCTCATAGTCAATTTTTGCTAACAGATTCCTTTGTATTCTCAGCCCTGTCTGTGTCAGTTGAAAGACTGAAGGCTGAGAAACAGAAAACCTACCCACTGACTTTTCTCTCCTCCCACTTCTCTCTCACATGGATTGTTGATAGGAGTTGAAATAACCAAAGGCGGCAGGATATCAAACCCCAGCTTTCTCAAAGTGAGGGAACAAGGCAACAACATCTCTCAAGGAATGTCATGCTTTTCAGACTTTAAGTAGAGAAAATTATTAGTAATGACAGTAGAGACTTGGTCAACATAGCTCAGTTTGGAAGAACCTTTAAAGGTTTCGACTAAAATTGGGAATCTTTTCCTATGATTTGAAAAGCCCATAGTTTGTGTCAAAACAAATTCTCCTTCCTGTAACATGTCTCCCTGATGCAAATGCTTATGAATTCACTTGCTCAAGAAAAGGGCTTAGAAGGCTAAAACAAGAAAAATCAGAATCGAGTGCTTCCATAGTCCCTGCCTTCACCAAAAAATACTTTGTCCAGTGTTTTGAAGCGATTAAATGAAAAGCTTCCTGGGTTACTTCCGTCAAAATGATACGAAACATCACGATAAAGATGTGCCATATAAGGCTTTGGACTTGTTATGGAAGCTGAAAGAACCCCAGTGAAAAAAGAGCGATTACTGTGCTCTTTCCTGCACGGTCACCTCTATCTGCTTTGCTTTCCAATTCGAGGACCGCCTCAATTGTCGTATTCTGAAGATTTCTAGGGTTCTTTTTTAACGTATCTATGTCTGTGATAGGTTTTCGCATTATGATAATGGGTTCTCTCAGGGAAACCAGTTTGACAGTTTGCTAGGTTCCCCAATCTTGTTTCAGCACCCTGCGTTTGCCCTTTCTTCCCCCAGACTAGAAAAATGTCAGTGCTTTTTCTTGTTATTGTTTTTGGCCGCCCTGCTGGTACTGCTGCTAAGTCACTTCAGTCGTGTCCGACTCTGTGCGACCCCATAGACGGCAGCCGAACAGGCTCCCCCGTCCCTGGGATTCTCCAGGCAAGAACACTGGAGTGGGTTGCCATTTCCTTCTCCAATGCAGGAAAGTGAAAAGTGAAAGTGAAGTCGCTCAGTCGTGTCCTACTGGTAGCGACCCCATGGACTGCAGCCCACCAGGCTCCTCCATCCATGGGATTTTCCAGGCAAGAGTACTGGAGTGTGGTGCCAGCGCCTTCTCCGTTTGGCCGCCCTAGGATATCTAGGGTATCTTAACTCCCCCACCAGGGCTAAACCCCGCGTCTTCCGCAGCGAAAGCACGGAGTCCTAACTACTGGACCTCCAGGGAATTCCCTTGTCAGTTTTTTTTTTTTGTTGTTGTTGTTGTTATTTTAAATTGATAGAACCTTAAAGCTTCCCCCCACCCAAGTCCTTTGAGAACAGCCCTCAAGAGATGCGGGACCCCTGGCTTAGAATCAGAATTGAAGACAATCTCAGAACACTTGGTGATGCGTAAGGGAAGAATTCGAGTCAGCTGGGGAAAGGACGTTGGCGGAGCATCTCACCCTACCTTGTGTGGCGTTCCGTTCAGCTGCCTCTGTAAACCACTTCATCTGAGCCGGTACTGCTGAAGATTTGTGTTGGAAATTTGTGACTTTTTCTGGGGAAAGGAAGCAATTGTCACTTATTTCCTTTGAGTGAACCCTGGAGAAGGCTAACAGGAGTGGGAAAGTCCTAGAATCTAGAAACTCCGTCAATCGGACTGTAACTTTACTGGAGTCGCTAGTAAGTTCACAAGCGGTGGAATTAAACCCAATGGATTTTCTCCACCAGAAAATAAATCCAATCTCAAAAGAAAAGTAGTATTTTATAAATGATCCCCAAAGAGTTCGTCTGTAGCAGGGGGTGTAGCTCAGTGGTAGAGCGCGTGCTTCGCATGTACGAGGCCCCGGGTTCAATCCCCGGCTCCTCCATCTGCGTTTTTTCCTCATCCACTCTTCATTTTCTTACACATTTTGTCACGTTTCCTATGCCTCTATTTTTTTTTTTTTTAATGTAGCCCAATGGATTCCCTTTAATATAACACCATTTCTACTCCAAGGACGTTGGTGCCATCCAACGCGGGCTTTCACAGAAGGAAAATAAGAAGGAAGAAAAGAAAATAAGGAACCACACTCATCGGCATTTCCTCTGTCAGAAGCACCAAGTCTGCAGTCCTATTAACTGACCCTCATTTTGGGCCCCATTTGAAAGGATCCCTACATGGCAGGATGGGGAATGGAAGCAAATAAGAACAAATAAGCAGTTCCTCGAAGTTTTCTTAGTTTTTGAGCACTGGCTGGTCTAAAAGGGGAGGAACAGAAAAGCTTCCCTCTGGTTTCCTTATGCCTTTCTTTCCCCAGCTCCCACTGCCGCGCCCGCACCTGTCACTCCCGCCTGGGCTGCAGAGAATCTGAGATAGGGTTCAAGGCAACAGACCCCTAGTATTTCTTGGTGAGTGAATGGAAGTTGGCCCAAGGTGAGGTGGCACTTAGCAAAACCTTTGCCATGCAAACGTTTAAAATATGATTTGAAAGAACTAGCTCACGCTCATTTTATTCCATATTAAATCGACTTCCACAGGAAATTTACACAAAATGTGTACTATAAGACACTCACTAACTCCCCACCACCCCCTCAACCAAAACACCTGACTAAAGTAAAATCTCAGAAACCCTGCGAACAGCAGATTTAGATTCCTTACCTTCTACATTTCCTCACTGAACTTCACTTTTCTGTTCTTGTTATTAAATGAATTAACAACACCTCATGTAACACCATACTTGGCCCAGAAGATGTGGCCAAAGGTGTTTGGGTGAAAATAAGAAGAGATATATAAATTGCTTGTATTTAACAAAACAAGCAAACAGAAACCACTTTTTTAGAAATCAGCACAAACTACTGAATATCATTGCTCTGCACTTCGTTTTCTATGCAAGTTGAGTGTTGGGAGAATGTACAAAAAATGTTCCATTTTTCTTTATGAAAGACTTTCCAAGATAACTTTTGTAGTAGAAGAGGACGTTCTAAAACATGAAGTCAAAAATTTTTAAATAGTGTCTAATTTCCCTCATTTGAAGAAACTAAAACCTGGCTCCTAGTTCATTCAAGATCACAAGAAAGTAGGGATCCGTCAGAAGCTCAGCTTCCTCTGGATTCCAACCCTGGATAGATGTTCAAACGAGCCAAGCCACAAAGCCCTTCCCACCAAGGCCATCTCTGGGCTGTCTCCACTCAAGTATGTTGCAATGCTGCTGTCTAAACCATTTCAGGGCAAAGATTCAAAGAATGAGTTTTCTTTCTCTTTTTTCCCCTTCTTTTTCTTTCATTCTCTAGACTCCTGACATGGGTGAGTAGACAAAGAAGTGAAAAATAGCTTAGGCCACCTTTCTCCGTTTTGCCAACCATAGATTCTCAGGGTATTTTTCCTTTTGCTCTTCATTATCCTCACTCTATTTGGTGTGCAGCCCTTCTACTGCCTTAGCGAATTTCTCAGGCAGCTGTCAAAAGCCATGAGACATCAGAAGTCCCCATAAAGTACACTCTGGCCACTGTAACCCGTGAGAGAATCCATATTTTGGATACACGTTTCCAGGAGAAGGGAGTATCTGAACCCTAGTACTCTGAGCCTCAGCCATGACATGCATGCCCATGTTAACTCAAATGCCCTCAGCTGGCACTCTGAACGTGTTGCTCCTTCTCTTGGTAACCTCCTCCGGATGGCAGATTTCCCACAGTATCACATCAAGGGGCCTGCACCTCCAATGCTTCTGGCTATGAACCCCAACTGGAAATGCTAGAAGAAAGGTACAGAAGAGCAGAACCTGAAAAGTTTCCTGGGGAATTTAGATCCAGATGGAAAGAGAAAACGGTTTCCAAATGAAAAACACTAAGTATATGTTGCGGCCTCTCTTGTACTGTCTATAAAATCAAAGCTGTAGCGTCGTGGTAACAAAGCCGCTGACATATTCCAAGTCCAGGTGCTGAATGCAGGAGTTTGCAAGACTACAAGACTGCCTGAGACACATACTCCTCACTCGGTTCGGTCAAGTACGGTGAATTAATTCACCTCTTGTCTTTAACTCACACCTGGACCAAAGTCCCCTCGGCTGTACTCCGGGAAGGCGTCTTTTTACTCCAAGTACTACTTTTTAACGAAGATCATGGAATCTGGTCCCATCACTTCCCTTGGGAGATCCAAGGAATGTCAAGCCCCATGATTAAATGTTACACCAGTGAAAAAGATGTGTGCACAGAAGCCCCCTCAGAGGAAGAACCTCGACAGTGTAGGAAGCCTATGGAACTTGTGGAGGTGCTGGGGATTGAACCCAGGGCTTCGTGCATGCTAAGCACGCGCTCTACCACTGAGCTACACCCCCTTGGCTGAGAGCGCTACGATACTGTCCCTTGTTATTTTTTAAAAATCACTGGAGGAAGGTGTTGGTAAGATAAGTTCAATTCAGTTCAGTTCAGTCGCTCAGCCCTGTCCAACTCTTTGCGACCCCATGAATCGCAACACGCCAAGCCTCCCTGTCCATCACCAACTCCCGGAGTTTACCCAAACTCATGTCCATCGAGTCGGTGATGCCATACATCTTCTGTCGTCCCCTTCTCCTCCTGCCCCAATCCCTCCCAGCATCAGAGTCTTTTCCAATAAGTCAACTCTTTGCATGAGGTAGCCAGAGTATTGGAGTTTCAGCTTTAGCATCAGTCCTTCCAATGAACACCCAGGACTGATCTCCTTTAGAATGGACTGGTTGGATCTCCTTGCAGGCCAAGGGACTCTCAAGAGTCTTCTCCAACACCACAGTTCAAAAGCATCAATTCTTTGGCACTCGGCTTTCTTCACAGTCCAACTCTCACATCCATACATGACCACTGGAAAAACCATAGCCTTGACTAGATGGACCTTTGTTGGCAAGGTAATGTCTCTGCTTTTCAATATGCTATCTAGGTTTGTCATAACTTGCCTTCCAAGGAGTAAGCATCTTTTAATTTCATGGCTGCAATCACCATCTGCAGTGATTTTGGAGCCCCAAAAAATAAAGTCTGACACTGTTTCCACTGTTTCCCCATCTATTTCCCATGAAGTGATGGGACCGGATGCCATGATCTTCGTTAAAGCAAAAAGATTGTGTGTATGTTTAATATAACATGACAGGCACTAGGACATCTGCCTTTTAAGGCACTTCAGTTCCTTTAAGGGTTTTTGTTTTTAAACTTTTTTTTTTTTTTTACCATCCATCCTGTGCAATATGCCATGTAGAATATTTGTCTGAAAATTCAAGGCCACAAAAAACAATATTTGGGGGAAAAAAGAAAAAGAAAAAATCATGCCAGCTAATCACGTCAAGTTCCTTGCCTGTCAGATTGTTGATATATACCTTCTGTAAATAACTATTTTTGAGAAGGAAATAAAATCAGCTGGAACTGAAAAAAAAAAAAAAAAAGTAGTACTTGGAATAAAAAGACGCGTTCCCGGAGTACAGCCGAGGGGACGTTGGTCCAGGTGTGAGTTAAAGACAAGAGGTGAATTAATTCACAGTACTTGACCGAACCGAGTGAGGAGTATGTGTCTCAGGCAGTCTTGTAGTCTTGCAAACTCCTGCATTCAGCACCTGGACTTGGAATATGTCAGCGGCTTTGTTACCACGACGCTACAGCTTTGATTTTATAGACAGTACAAGAGGGGCTGCGGACAGAGGAAAGAGGAGAAATGTGAGCGCTCCTGTTGTAATATCTCTCAGATCAAATTATTTGCGCAGAGGAGAGCGCAAGGGAAGCTGCGCGCAACCTGTGGAACAGATTATCTTTTCCTAAAAGGTTCCAAAGCTTGACAAATCAGCAAATTTCATCAGTCCCCAAGGCGCAGAAGGTCAACACTTTCCACCTTTAGGCAAACATGGGTGCCATTGTTAATCTACAATTTTTGGAGAAAAATCCCAAACCTTCTGGCAGGGGAGGGAATGGGGAAGAGAAGATAGGTGCCCGTATGGGTTATATTATTACCATACTGGAGAGACGAGCGGTTGGGAAGTGGAATCAGCAGAGGGAAGGTTGGAGACGGGAGAGTAACTTGGTTCTTGGAGGGGAAAAGGATGAAGCTGATGCGGGGCAGAAAAGAGAAAGAGAGGCAAGCAGAAGAAGAAGACAGAAGAGGATCATTTGGAGATGGGTCTCAATGGAGAGGCACAGAGGTGGAAAGTGCCCAAGCGAAGCCTCGCTGCTGCACTTTCTGCAGGCCCTCGGGAAGAGAAGGCTCCTTCCTAAGGCAAGTGGTTTGAAAGACTGTGTCTCACAAAAAGATAATGTCCCGTTTTGACCAAGATTTTATGACTCCGAGCGTGCTTTGCTCCGCTTTGTGTCGCGGCAAACACAGGCTGAGCATTTTCGAGGGCGCACCTGTGGTTGCGTGTATCTGGAGCAGTAGCCAGGATATCAGGTTTCGGAAAGGGGACGTTGTTCGTATCCCCAGATGGCAGCAGCTTCCAATTTAGAAACGGATTCCAGCTGCGGTTCTGTGCTTGGGCATTTCAACTGGCATCAACAGATTTTAGCATGTTTGGATTTAAAATACAAAGGAAAGAATGGGGAAGAAGGTGAGGTTAAGTAGTAGCGAAATGTTTTGGGTTTAAATAGTAATAAATTCCCACTGAAACCATCTTATTCCCGGGTAGCTCAGTTGGACCCACATCAGGACCTTAGTCTGAAGACCCAGGATTCAAGACCCCGTTCTGCTGTAGATTCTTTCACTTTCCCCATAATTTCATACATACACAAAAAAGCTACTGAACCCTGCTTCGTTTGGAGCCCGTTACTAGTCACATGCTTACTCTTTTGTTTTAGCCTCTGTTGAATGTTACTTCAAAATCTTCATAGAAATCAGACAGTGACTTAGGTTCTTTTCGTCACCCTCTTGTTGAATGTGGGTGCTAACCAGTACAAGAGCCCTGTTAGAAATTTGCTCTCTGAAGCAAAACTTTTGCTCTAAATCATTTTAAACACTCTCTTCTTTTGTAGGTCTAAAAGAGAGATCATTTTGGTTTTATAAAAAGTTTAAAATTGAACTTAGACATAAAGAAAAATAGACAGGACATTACAGAAAGTTTTCCTATACTGTCACTCCGTTTCCTTAGTAGGATGATACATTGGCCAAATTAATGAACTGAAATCGATAAATTTTAGAAAATAGAATCCATAATCTTTTCAGATTGCCTTAGTTTTGCCTAGTACACCATTTCATTTCCAGGATATTGAACCAGCAATGCTAGAGAGGATCTAGTCTAATGATATTTAAATTGGTGAAATTTATCCAGGGGACTTCCTCTTGCCAACTGTGAGGTTTCTCAAAACCATCCAAAAATGACACTGATTTTTTTTTTTTAAGAATATCTAGGGAAAGCTGATTTTAATGTTGAGCAGGTGCCTTCCTTCTGCATCACAGGCAGATTCTTTACCACATGAGCCACCACCCTTCTGCATACAAGGTCACGTGTAAAATCCCTTGTATCTCCGTGTGTTTTCTCTACTCTGTAACCAAATCCTTCTTGCTGCATCTTTTCATTCATTTTCTCATGAGTTTCCTGCTCATATAACAAGAAAACCAATGATCCAATGCATTGCTTTTGCAGCTGTTTCAATGCTAGAGGCTTTGGTTCCACATAAGGTGGCTATTTTGGCAAAAGGACAATAGAATGGAAGAGGGAAAAGGGAGGGAAAAGTCTATCTTAAGTCTCCACCAAGAAAAAGAGGCCCAGGGTACTCCCTGGTGGTTCAGTGGTTAGCACTGCACTGTTTTCACTGCCGAGGATGCAGGTTCAATTTCTGGGTGGAGAATTATGATCCTACAATAAGAAAAAGAGACCTACCCCAACTTTAAGGGGAAATTCACCTTCCTTTCTACCACTTCTAAAGAAGGATTCTGAGCAAGAAAATTCAGGGTCATTATGGTATCAATAACTATACACGCCTTAGTATTTCTGAAAGATGTACTCCTTAGTACTCCTGAAAGATGATGCTATGAAAGTGCTGCACTCAATATGCCAGCAAATTTGGAAACTCAGCAGTGGCCACAGGACTGGAAAAGGTCAGTTTTCATTCCAATCCCAAAGAAAAGCAATGCCAAAGAATGCTCAAACTACCACACAATTGCACTCATCTCACACGCTAATAAAGTAATGCTCAAAATTCTCCAAGCCAGGCTTCAGCAATATGTGAACCATTAACTTCCAGATGTTCAAGCTGGTTTTAGAAAAGACAGAGGAACCAGAGATAAAATTGCCAACATCAGCTGGATCATGGGAAAAGCAAAGGAGTTCCAGAAAAACATCTATTTCTGCTTTATTGACTATGCCAAAGCCTTTGACTGTGTGGATCACAATAACCTGTGGAAAATTCTGAAAGAGATTGGAATACCAGGCCACCTGACTTGCCTCTTCAGACACCTATATGCAAGTCAGGAAGCAACAGTTCGAACTGGACATGGAACAACAGACTGGTTCCAAATAGGAAAAGGAGTATGTCAAGGCTGTATATTGTCACCCTGCTTATTTAACTTATATGCAGAGTACATCATGAGAAATGCTGGGCTGGAAGAAACACAAGCTGGAATCAAGATTGCCAGGAGAAATATCAATAACCTCAGATATGCAGATGACAGCACCCTTATGGCAGAAAGTGAAGAGGAACTAAAAAGCTTCTTGATGAAAGTGAAAGAGGAGAGTGAAAAAGTTGGCTTAAAGCTCAACATTCATAAAACGAAGATCATGGCATCTGGTCCCATCACTTCATGGGAAATAGATGGGGAAACAGTGGAAACAGTGCCAGACTTTATTTTGGGGGCCTCCCAAATCACTGCAGATGGTGACTGCAGCCATGAAATTAAAAGACTCTTACTCTTGGAAGGAAAGGTATGATCAACCTAGATGGCATATTCAAAAGCAGAGACATTACCTTGCCAACAAACGTCCGTCTAGTCAAGGCTATGCTTTTTCCAGTGGTCATGTATAGATGTGAGAGTTGGACTGTGAAGAAAGCTGAGCACTGAAGAATTGATGCTTTTGAACTGTGGTGCTGGAGAAGATTCTTGAGAGTCCCTTGGACTGCAAGGAGATCCAACCAGTCCATTCTAAAGGAGATCAGTCCTGGGGGTTCTTTGGAAGGAATGATGCTGAAGCTGAAACTCCAGTACTTTGGCCACCTCATGCAAAGAGTTGACTCATTGGAAAAGACTCTGATGCTGGGAGGGATTGGGGGCAGGAGGAGAAGGGGACGACAGAGGATGAGATGGCTGGATGGCATCACCAACTCGATGGACTAGAGTTTGATTGAAGTCCAGGAGTTGGTGATGGACAGGGAGGCATGGCATGCTGCAATTCATGGGGTCGCAAAGAGTCGGACACGACTGAGCGACTGAACTGAACTGAGCAGGTATTATTTGGTGATTAGACACCAATGACAACATGCAAGGTTATCAGTAATTAATGGATGTACTAATTTGGCTTTTTAAGACTCTTGTCCCATTTCAGGTTTTCTTTTCAAGCTCAGCCTTTAGAGGTCAAATGAAAACAGATTCCGTTTCTTGGCTGACAAGAAAAGAGCGACCACGAAGGGACTCGAACCCTCAATCTTCTGATCCGGAATCAGACGCCTTATCCATTAGGCCACGCGGCCGACTGATGAAATCATGCTTTCAAATTTGAAAGCTGAAACGTGGTACGTTTCTATTTCCAAATTTCTAGTTTCCATTAGAGGACGATTTCATTGATAACATTTCCACCCCAAAGGGCATAAAACTGCATCAAATCTCTGACAATAATTACTAAAATTAATAAATGGTAAGGCGATCAGAAGTGATGCAACCTTTGAGGGCTGTCTTGCCTAAGTCACTGAAAATGATGATGCAGTTTCGATGGAAACTAATGAGCCAAGAACTGAAGTCTGCAATGAAGGAGTGATGACAGCATAAGGAGAGGGAGCTTCAGAACTTGGTATGTTCTGACCTGTTCTATTGCAAAGACACAAAGGCACATCCTCCAAGGAGAAAAACCTGTAAGCTCAAACAGAAGAGTAGGAGCTAGGGCCTGGACTGAATGAGTCTGAAGAAACACCTTCTGCTGTTTCCTATGAAATTGTTTTAGTTAAATCCTTTTCCTTCTAGAAATGGGTTCAATGAGAAGCATTAGATTAGATAATGGTCCCTTGTTGTTTTCCTGTGTGGAGAGACTGTTGGTTCTAGTAGAAACTGAAGAGTGGAAATCCACAGCACATTGGGCCTGGCCAGCAAGAGCTGTTACACTTGGTTCTCAGCCTCCCATCAACTAACTCCAAGACCCCCCTTGCCAAAGGAATGCTTGGGGGCAGTTTGAACAACCAGCAGAAAGGGACCTGTTACAGAACATTTTCTTGCATCTTCAAATTCCTCCTCCTTCAACTCTCTTTCTCTCTGCCTACAAAGACTGCAAGAAAGATGTGCAAGACAATGAAGAGGGATACAAACAGAAATAGTGTGAGTGCTGTCTGGAGAAATTTAGGTGGGGGACTTGGCAAGAAATGAAACTCTCTGTGACTAGCAATATGGTCTGAAACCCAGCAATGCTTTGTCTAGGAGACACAACATCTCTGGTTCTGAAAACCTAGAGAAGTAAGACAAAGAAGAGAAGAGGAAGGAAAATGTTCCTGATAATTGCAACATCGCTCTCCAACAGAATCTTTCTAGCACTGAGGAAAATTCAACAAATCTGACTTGGGAACTAAAACCTGAAAGATAAAATAAATTGGCCAAATGTGCAACGATAATTATTCAGGGAAAACCTAGCAATAGGAGCCTGGATAGCTCAGTCGGTAGAGCATCAGACTTTTAATCTGAGGGTCCAGGGTTCAAGTCCCTGTTCAGGCATGCAATACTCTATTTTATCTCTATTCACTCAGGAATGAGTTCAGGGAAAAGATTCCCTGCTTTGTATGAGTATGCATGCATGCTCAGTTGTGTCCAACTCTTGGTAATCCTATTGAAACTTTGCTCGTTGCTTTACAAGGATGAAATGATTGTGTGATGAATTTACCAACCCTAAGGGAAAGTCTTGGGAAATTGTTCAGACTAGAGACTGCAGACCCAAAGGTTTGGATTTTATGTAGCGTTTAGAAGAGGGTCTCTTTCTTCAATTTTGACCCGGGTGGGGCGGGGGCGGGGGCGGGGGGAATCAACCAAGACTTCTGAACTCTAATAACAAAGATGAAGTCTTGAAACCAGAAACGCAAGACACTTCAGGCAGTCATATAGAAAATTAATTCAAATGACAGCAGCTACATCAGAAATGATAGAGGGGCACATTTTCCAAGTGCTTAAAGAATGGAGTTGTCAGTCCAGAATACTATATCCAGAGAAAGTATCCTTCAGAAATGAAGAGGACAACAAGATAGTCTCAGATAAAGGAAAACTAAGGTAATTTGCTGCCAATGAACTACCTTAAAGAATGGCTACAGTAAGTTCTCCAGACAGAAAATAAATGATGAGAAAAAATATTGGATATCAGGAAACAAACAAACAAGCAAAAAACATGGTGAGCACAGTAAGCTTTCATTGTCTTGAGTTTTCTTAATTATGTTTGAAACAAAAGTATAACAGTTTTGAAGCAAAAGTATAACTCTGTTGTGGTTCTAAGTATATGTGAAAGAAATGCTTAAGACAATTATATTACAAATGAGGAAAAGTAAAGTGACAAAAAGGAAGGTGAGGTTGCTATATTTCACTTGAACTGGTAAAATGGTGACACCAGTACATTCTGATAAGTTAAATATCTATAGTGGATTTCTTAGAGTAACTACTTTTAAAAACATCTGCACAAAGAATACAGTAAAAAATAGTATAGACAAATGAATATGAAATTCTAAAATATGTACAAGTGGTCCATAAAAAGGCAAGAAAAAGAGAACAAAAAATAAAAATAACAGAGAACAAACAAAACAAAAAATTAAAATTCCAGACTTAAGCCCTGCATACCAATAGTTACATTAAATGTAAATAGTCTAGCAGCACCAATTAAATCCACAGGGTAGATTAGAAAATATGATCAAACTATAAGCTGTCTATTTATAAAAATATTTACCTCAGATATAACCTGTAAATATATAAGCAGTTTGAAATTAAGAGGATTTTTTAAATGTCATGCAAATGTTAATCAAAAGAAAGCAGTATATCAATATCAGATAAAGTAAACTTTATAACAAAGAAAAGACAAAGGCGGACATCACGTGATCAAAGTGCCCATCCACCAAGAAGAGCATAGCAATTCGGAATATGTACGCACCAAACCACAGAGCTGAAAAATACGTGAAGAAGGAAAAACAAAAACAAAAACCTGATAGAGCTGAAAGGGAAAACAGGCAAATTTACCAATAAAATTAGAGACTTCAGTGTCTCTCTCAGAATAATTGATGGAACAACTAAACAGAAAATGACCAAGGACACTTTTCAAATCCATCAAATATCCAAGATAGAGCACATCCTGGGACATAAAACAAACGTCAACAAATTTAATAAACTTGAAGGATACAGTGTGTTCTCTGACCACAGTGGAATCGAACCAAAAGTCACAGAAAGATGAGGCAGATTTTTCAAACAGTTGAAAGCTAAACAACACAATTCTAAATAACCCATAGAATAAAGCAGAATCTCAATGGATACAAGAAAAGAAAAAAAGTCTCGTTTTAGTCATCTAAGTTTTCATTGAGAGAGCCAAAGGGAAAAAGAGCGAAAAAAGCCTAAAGCAAGCAGAAGGAAAAAAAAAAAAAAAAACAATGTCGACGTAGGGTGGGGTGGGCAGGAAATCCTGTATCTGTTTGTCTCCCAAGGTCTTGTAGCTATGGTTCTGAGATCCACAGGGTCCAAGATGAGGACAGGAACGGACAGCAGGATGATCCAGCGATTTTTTGCCCCTCTTAGTATATACGGAATCCGGAATCCTTTACTGAACGAAAGAGCACCAGGGAGGAGATTTGGCCCCTGGGTCCAACGTGCAAAAATGAACTCGCCGTTTGCCAAATTATTTCTTGAGATCCCATTGTCCTCGTGGAAAGGGCAGAGCTTCCCACTTTCAGACAAAATTTGATGCGACAGCCAACTCAGGTACTAGCTTTAGAGGAAATTCTAAATTATCCTTGATGGGCGAAGCAAGAAATCGACCTTATCAGCTCCTCCCGTTGATTCTGAAAGTCAGCCAGGTTTGGCAGTTCTCAGCCTTTGAGGCGAGCGAGCTGAGCTGCTTGGGAAAGTTAATGCCAGGAGGCCGGTTAGTGTGGGTCAAGGCGAAAGAACTTGAGAGCAGAAAGCAGGGAATGATAAGGAAAGGCAAGCAGAGACATGGTGGAGTACAGGGCTGCCGCGCGGCCACAGGAAGGTGGAGGAGGAAAAAATTGGACAAACGCTTAGGCTGACAGAACATCTGGCTGGGAGGAGAGGCGGTGAGCTGCCCGTCTCTGCTGCGCTTCGTCTGGGTGCGTGGAAAGCTCACAGCTTCATGCTCGATAAAAGAAGCGAGCCTGCGGGCACTTTTCCGCAGGAAGATCCCCTTCGTTTTGCTCGACTGTCTCGGCTTTCGGAGGACTTCGTTGCTCTTTCCCGGCGTCGAGTTTCTGTTTTCGGTGGATCCGGGTGGTTTTGGCGGTTTCTGATCGCGGGGCAGCCGGGCCCAGAGCGTCCGGATACCCAAGCGCCAGTGGTAGGAGAAGCGGTCAAAATAGAAACGGGATCCGCCTGCGTCTTTAGATTTCAGCACCGGAGGTATAGGTAGGAGTGAGTGTTTTTTTCCTGTGTTGAGCTTGGAACGCAATATATGAAAGGTAAGCCAGTAATCAAGTATCTTTAACTTGAAATGGTTTTCAGAAGCTCACTTAACTTCCCTCTAAATAGTTTGGTGTGTCAGTTGTCAGAACTTTAATCTCAGGGCCAAGAAGTCCAGACTCTGTTCGGATTAGAATCCCGTTCTTTGTCCCACTTGGTTTTTGTCTTCCTTCTGCTGTGGCAGTCGTCTCGGTGACGTCGAGGTTCACAGCAGGAGACGAGGGATTTCACCGAAACCCATTGGGTTATGTTTTTACTTTCTATGTGTACAGGACTATAAGGAGGAAAAGCTTAGGAGAGCTAAATCTGTGTTCCTTGAACACTTTGAGCGTATTCCGGAGAAAAACAGAACCAACGCCTGGAGGTGCCGGGGATTGAACCCGGGGCCTCATACATGCAAAGCATGCGCTCTACCACTGAGCTACACCCCCTCGTTGGCTACCTCCTTGGTAATACTTTTCTGGAAATTAATTTTATTTCCTGAGGCTCTGGATTCCTGAGCGTCGCGACAGTAGCGTTTAATGCAAAGTTTTAGGCCGGAGACCCTCAGAAACCAAAGAAGGATATTGATGCTCTAGCGTATAGAAGTTGTGCCTGGGATCGAGCCCAGGGCAAGGCAAAAGATTGGAACTTATCAGATAACCACAAGAAGTTTCCACCGTGGCCTTACAACATGGTTGGGTCTCCTATTACGCTTGACAAGAAATCAGATCAAGTCTCAGTATCTGGCTCTTAGATTTCCTCCATATATGTCTTAGTGGCTCAGTGGTAAAGAATCGGCGGGCCAGTGTAGGAGGTGCAAGAGACGCGGGTTTGATCCTGGGTCAGGAAGGTCCCCTGCAGTAGGAAATGGCAAACTACTTCTATATTCTTGCCTGAAAAATTCCATGGACTAAGGAGCCTGGCAGGCTACAGTCCACGGAGCACCAAGAGTCAGACATGGCTGAGCACACATGCACAAAAATGTCTTAAACTGAGACATCCAAGGCCATTGAAATTCAGCTTCTTTCTAGCCTAAAACGCTCCGTGGTATTTGCTGTTTGTTTGTTCCACTGGAATATTAAGGACTAGATTTGATGGAGGAAAGCCACAACCAGTAAAACACCTTAGAGCGAAGCATTCAGCCTTGCAATCTAAGGGGCTTTCCCACCCACCCCCCTCTTCTAACCTATGCACCGGGGTAATTCAGCAGACCCATTAATAATCCAAAATCTCTTCTTCATTAGGCATGAATGAAACAACAGCTTTAGCAATGGAAAGGAGTGTTAGACTATGAGAGTGAGACCAAAGACAAACAGCCACAAGATATTAGGGATAAAGAAAAAATATGTGTGTGTTTGCTCAGTCATTCAGTTATTTAGGAAGGCAGGAAAAGCCATGTCATTACAAATGGAAAAAATGGCAGAAAATGTTTTAAAAATTCTTTTGGAAATGGGAGAAAGATTGGAAATGGAGAAGATGAGCACGCTTTGCTCTTGTTAAACTCAAGATCTATGTGGTGCACACTGTGAGAACATTACACGGCAAACGCAATTACTCCCAGCCTTGGACTTGTGAGTAATCAACAGACACATGGATGTGGATGGTGGATAAAGACAGAAAAGTGTGCTTATTAGTGAAATTCATAGGAAAATAAGCGTGTTCCTGGACATTTCTTGAATACCGGGATTTACTATGATTAATACTGTGTTCTTTGAACTATACAAGATCACAAGAAAACACATTTTCTGACAGTAGATTTCTCGTGGTTAATACCTTCTCCTTCTGGTTTGCCCATTAATGAACTTTTGCCAATATTCACAAAATAATTTTGAGTTCCTCTTGAAATTGGAAGAATATAATTTGCCTGACAGACTCGTACCTTCAGTATTTTTTAGCTCGTGAACTGCTAAGGAGGATTATTGTGACTGGTGCTATAAAATATGATGCTTTCCAATATTAAGAAGGTTGGCAGAAACACTTCTGGGTCATAATGTGTTGCACCTGGAGAAAACTGCCTGTCTATTGGATTCTCAGGGATTCATAATAATAAGGTATACTTTTTTTCTTTTTGCCCCATGAACAAGTTGGGAATTTAAAAAATTAAATATTTAGAGCTATAAAAATGTTGAGTAACTATTTTGTACACCTGAAATTAATATGATACTGTAAATCATCTATACTTCAAAAAAATCTACACTATGGATTCATTTAATATAGAATTCTTATGAGGAATTAAACTTGTAAATTGAGAGACAGAACACACTCATGCCATATATACGCAGTTCAGAAAATCTGAAAATCAATGACATACAGGTTTAATGCTGCACTGTCCAAAATGGTAGCTACTAGCCACTTTGAGTATTAAACACTTGAAAAGATGAGATGTGCTGTAAGTGTAAAATATATACCAGACCTCAAAGACTTAATATGATATTTAAAATTTAACCCATATCACTAACAGTTTTTATTGACTACTTATTTAAGTGATGGTTGATATACCAAGTCATTTATATAGTCTTCTTAAATTAAGACCATCTATTTTTATTTTTAATGTGACTACTACAAAATTAAAAGTTATAAAAGTGACTCATTTATGGCTTTATTATATTGCTATTGGACAGCCATAGCTACAAGAAGATATTACATGTTTAGGTGCTGTTCTGGGAGAACCCCAGAACCATATGCATGGAGATGACACAAAGCATTTACTTGCATGATTTCCTTTGATAGTTATAGTAGCATTTTTGACATAAATATTATTAGCCATATTTTTAAGATATTGAATGGAAAACTAATTATGTTTTGTGAATTACCCAAGACCTCTCACTTCAATAGAATATAAAGGGATCATTACTGAATTAGGCAATACAATACTCAATGATGCTGTTTGTCCAATCAAATGTTTCTTTATGAGATAAAATGCAAGCTTCTGAACTGAGGAGGGATAGGTAGCTAATGGATAGTTTCTAACACCAAGTCCCTGTATAGTGAATGTCTCCATATTGCCCCCTATTGCTTCTAAGTTTGTAACAATTTTCCATTTGCAACTTGATGCAGTTCTAATGTTGAAATATTGTTGCTTATTTTCTTCTGACTAATGTCCAAGAATTGTTAGTAGAAAACAGACACTGTGAAACTGAAACAGAAATTCAAAAAGACGAAACTAATTCAAAATGACACAAGGGATAATAGAGTTTCAAGGGAAAAAAGTTGAAATAAAAAGGAAAAAATGTATTTGTATCTGAGTCTTGAGGACTTTACTGTCAATTTGCTTTCACTTTTCAGTATTCTTGGTCCCTTTGTGAAAGTTCAACAGAATAATTCTTAAAGAAGTGCTTATTTTCATTCTTTCCTAGATAATAAAATAGAAATAAGATGTGCAAATTCTAAATAGAGGTGCAAGGTTGAAGGAATGTCTTGTCAAAAACAAAGCTTGTGACGGTCTTGTAATTGTTTAAAAGTTTGAGAATGTTCACCAAAAGCTCCGATTCCAATAGTTTAAAAAGGGGGTAGACTCAAGATGAAAACTCATATTTTCTGATTGGAAAATTTTTCTTGTGTAAACCACTCCCACATATATACATTTATACAGTGTAGTAGTCCTTTTTCTACAGCTTCCCCACCCCCACCCCCCAACCACCACCACCAATTTTTGTGATTAAAAAGATCACACACATGTCGAGTCCAGCTCCACAGCACAGGTTCCTGAAAGCGCGACGCGACAAAAGAATGAGAAACACTCAAGAAAGTTACAATGGGGATCAGGGGACCAACACCACCACGAGGTGAAGGTGCCCAAACTGATCTCAAGCCTGCTTTATTATACTTTTTGAGACTTGCTTGTACGTGTTTACATGAGCATAGCAGGCCAGGTGGTCTTCAATGATAATCCTGTGCAGTTAACATTTAACATTTTTGTATCCCTGTTTTTCTTCCTCAAGGACAGACCCAGTTAATCTTTATGTGCCTCCCAGGGGATGGTTTTCCATCCCCAGGCATACATCTTGCTTTCAAGATGTTTTTTTTTTGTTCCTTCTTGGATTCCTTCAGGAGTCACATAACTGAGTCATGTCCTTTCAGCAAGATTGTTTAATTCTTTTGCCAGGCCTTTTAGTAGGCTTGTCTCCGAGACACACACACATCAAAGCAGAAATGAATTGTAAGTGCAAGAGGTTGTAGCATGTTGTAATTTCTTAGCTCCTAGGAAAATAATTTCCTGGGTTTTAAACTTTAAATAAGATAGCAACCAAAAGGGAGCGAAACACACACATACACACACTCTTTGATTGCATTTGCGAAAAGCCATAAATACTGTTGTCAGATACAGACTCGGGATTGCAATACAATTGTTATCTAACGGGTTGGTAATTACACGGAAGTAAAACCGAGCTGCCGAAACCCGGGATCGAACCAGGGACCTTTAGATCTTCAGTCTAACGCTCTCCCAACTGAGCTATTTCGGCTCTTTGCGTGCAATGTACTTAGCTGTTTCCCCAAAATAGCAGAGTTTTCAGTCGTGAGGGTTAAATTTACTTCGTTCAATATCGCCCATTCATTCGCCCCCATATATACTGGCTCCCCTGGAATCCATGTCTAAAAATAGGATCCACTTTTAGGAGACAGTGGATGGGTTGATAGAAAAGGAGAAAAGTAAAGGGAAATAGATTAAAAACAAAAAGCTGCATATATTTTTGCTTGGTCACTTTCGGCTACTCCACTAACTCAGAGACTGCTCAGAAAACTGAGGGAATTCAGAATGAAATTATCGACTCATCTTTCAGTTCTTTTTCCGTCTTGCTCTTTAATGACAAGGCTAAAAGAATGATTGGGCACGTTAATGTGGAGACCGGCTTCTTGCTTCGGATGGAAGAAATTAGGAAGGAGCCAATTCTTCTCTTTTATTCACTCTCTTTTCCTGGCTTTCCTTATGCTGACACGTGGCCAGTTAGCGCGGGGACCAGAGAACAGAAACCGGAACCACTTATAGGCAATCCGCCGGATAATGTGTTTACTTCCGTGTGAGCAAGCAAAACGTGTTTTTTAAACGAGGAAAGTAGATGCATGTGTATGGTTTCCAATCCTCTCATAAAGAAAGGATACACCAGTACTGAACGACACCTCTCATAACA
This sequence comes from Oryx dammah, assembly GCF_014754425.2. NCBI lineage: Eukaryota > Metazoa > Chordata > Mammalia > Artiodactyla > Bovidae > Oryx > Oryx dammah. The sequence goes on from NW_024070195.1 coordinate 21,985,519, forward strand.
GAAAGATCCTGAGGATCCTTTTTGAAATATAAGCATATTTCTGAGGAAGTCTTCAAAGATTGGATAGTTGGCCAGACACAAAAGCCATTGTCTCAAATCCCACTATTTCTTAAACCTTTAAATTATATCCTCTTAACCTGCGACCCTGGGAGAAATGGAAGGGTAGCAAAGCAAATAATACCGTTTCTGCTCTTCAGTCATTTCATCCCATCAGTTCTTTCTAAGGTTCCCGCCCCAGCAGGAACCTCAACTTCCTGGAGGCATTTTTTCTGCAATGACCAGGACAGATTTCCAGTGGAACTTTTCCCCTGACTTCAACCTCTCTCCTTTTCTCTTTCCTATTCTTATAAAATTTTTCAGCTCCTCTCCTCCTTAAGAAAAGATGAACTACAGTCTGAGAGAAGGTATTTCAATGCTTATGTTTAAGGAAAGACATTATCTGTGAAGAACTTTTACAAAACAGTAAGAAAAAGATTAAAATCTCATTAAGAACAAATTAACAGCAGGTCACAAAAAGAGGATACCAAAAATAGCCAATAAGCAATTTAAAAGGTGCCCAACATAATATGCCCTGAAGGAAATGTAAATTTAAAAACCGAATGAAATAATACTTCACTGCTCAATTACCTAAGATATAAGCATCTGAATGCAGAGTTCCAGAGAATAGCAAGAAGAGATAAGAAAGCCTTCCTCAGCGATCAATGCAAAGAAGTAGAGGAAAACAACAGAATGGGAAAGACTAGAGATCTCTTCAAGAAAATTAGAGATACCAAGGAAACAAGTCATGCAAAGATGTGCTTGATAAAGGACAAAGGGTATGGACCTAACAGAAGCAGAAGATGTTAAGAAGAGGTGGCAAGAATACACAGAAGAACTGTACAAAAAAGATCTTCACGACCAAGATAATCATGATGGTGTGATCACTCATCTAGTGCCAGACATTCTGAAATGTGAAGTCAAGTGGGCCTTAGAAAGCATCACTATGAACAAAGCTAATGGAGGTGATGGAATTCCAGTGGAGCTGTTTCAAATCCTGAAAGATGATGCTGTGAAAGTGCTGCACTCAATACAATATGCCAGCAAATTTGGAAAACTCAGGAGTGGCCACAGGACTGGAAAAGGTCAGTTTTCATTCCAATCCCAAAGAAAAGCAATGCCAAAGAATGCTCAAACTACCGCACAATTGCACTCATCTCACACGCTAGTAAAGGAATGCTCAAAATTCTCCAAGCCAGGCTTCAGCAATACATGAACCGTGAACTTCCAGATGTTCAAGCTGGTTTTAGAAAAGGCAGAGGAACCAGAGATCAAATTGCCAACATCTGCTGGATCATCAAAAAAGCAAGAGAGTTCCAGAAAAACATCTATTTCTGCTTTATTGACTATGCCAAAGCCTTTGACTGTGTGGATCACAATAAACTGTGGAAAATTCTGAAAGAGATGGGAATACCAGACCACCTGACCTGCCTCTTGAGAAATCTGTATGCAGGTCAGGAAGCAACAGTTAGAACTGGACATGGAACAACAGACTGGTTCCAAATAGGAAAAGGAGTCCGTCAAGGCTGTATATTGTCACCCTGCTTATTTAACTTCTATGCAGAGTACATCATGAGAAACGCTGGGCTGGAAGAAGCACAAGCTGGAATCAAGATTGCCAGGAGAAATATCAATAACCTCAGATATGCAGATGACACCACCCTTATAGCAGAAAGTGAAGAGGAACTAAAAAGCCTCTTGATGAAAGTGAAAGAGGAGAGTGAAAAAGTTGGCTTAAAGCTCAACATTCAGAAAACAAAGATCATGGCATCTGGTCCCATCACTTCATGGGAAATAGATGGGGAAACAGTGGAAACAGTGTCAGACTTTATTTTGGGGGGCTCCCAAATCACTGCAGATGGTGACTGCAGCCATGAAATTCAAAGAGGCTTACTCCTTGGAAGGAAAGTTATGACCAACCTAGATAGCATATTCAAAAGCAGAGACATTACTTTGCCGACTAAGGTCCGTCTAGTCAAGGCTATGGTTTTTCCATTGGTCATGTATGGATGTGAGAGTTGGACTGTGAAGAAAGCTGAGCACTGAAGAATTGATGCTTTTGAACTGTGGTGTTGGAGAAGACTCTTGAGAGTCCCTTGGATTGCAAGGAGATCCAACCAGTCCATTCTAAAGGAGATCAGCCCTGGGTGCTCTTTGGAAGGAATGATGCTAAAGCTGAAACTCCAGTCCTTTGGCCACCTCATGAGAAGAGTTGACTCATTGGAAAAGACTCTGATGCTGGGAGGGATTGGGGGCAGGAGGAAAAGCAGACAACAGAGGATGAGATGGTTGGATGGCATCACTGACTCGATGGACGTAAGTTTGAGTGCACTCCAGGAGTTGGTGATGGACAGGGAGGCCTGACGGGCTGCAATTCATGGGATCGCAAAGAGTCAGACACGACTGAGCGACTGAACTGAACTGAACTGAACTGAACTGAAGAGAACTGATAATATCAAGAGCGGCTGAGCATGTGGAGCAACTGGAATAGTCACTCTCACACTGCTGAGACTGTAAACTGGTGTACACACGTTAGGAAACTATTTAGAAATACAGACTAAAATTAAATATACATATAAGCTATGCCCCACCCAATAAAAAAACTCCACAGCTGCATTTACACCCAAGAGAAATGCATGAGCATTTTCCTTGAAAGACATATACCGGAATGCCAGTGACCACATTAGACATTTCAGACCAAAACTAGGAGCAGTCTAAATATACATCAACAGTAAAATGGATTTAAAAGTTTTGATGCATAGTATTCATACAATGGATTACTACGAACAATGACAAAAGAACTACCAATACTAGCAACAATATGGATGTATTCAACTTTTAAAAAAATGAATGAAAAATCCATACTCAAATCAGTACATATTGTATGATTCTACTTATATTATTTCAAAACACACAAAAAACTAATGCATGGTGTTAGAAGTTAGAGAGTGGTATTGATTGGGATGAGTCACAAGGAAGCAACCGGGGGTTGAAATATCATTTATCTTTGCCAGAGCTATTGGTTATATGGCATATAACCCATCAAGCTGAATAATGAAATTTCATCCATTTTTGTTTATATTAATTAAGCCTCAATTTATATAACAAAATAAAGAAGAGAAGGGAAAAAGAAGATCTCCTTGGATACCTCTTTGCCTCTAGTACATCTTATCTCTTTATTAGTATTTGAATTTCAGATTGTGGTCTGCAGGCTGGTATCTGGCTAAGAATTGTTTTTTACCCATCTGAGAGCATGAAGAACTTTTTATATAAAGTGGACAGTACCAGGACATAGGACTACTTTTGTTGAATACAGTAGAAACAATTTCAGGGGCTTTCAGAATTTCAGAAATAATAATCTCTGGAATGAGGAAGTGACAGCACCTGAGAGGCACCTGCCAAGTGAATTTTAATAAAAATTTATAAAATGTGTAAGGCTTCCCAGGTAGCTCAAATGGTAAAGAATCTGCCTGCAATAAATGTGTATATCTGGACAAGTTCTCAAATCTCAGTCTCTGATTCGGAAAGAGTTGAGCTTTTTGCCTTTAGCTAAAATTTGGTGGGAATGTAAATTCATATACAAGTCTTTAGACAGCTTCCTCTAAAAAATATTTTAGATTCTCTTACAGATTCTTTCTCCCTCAGCATTCCTCTACCAATCTAGGGTTTTGCCCACTACAGCCAGCCGTGCACCTCGCCCCCAATCAGACCAAGCCTCAGCTTATGCAGGGGAATGGCTGAGCTGGAAACTTAAGGAAAGTAATTAGAACGCAATATGGAAATTTACACGAGTGTCTCAACACGGAGATTGAAATGTGACTATAAGTGAGCAAAACTACTGTGCAAATTCCATCGAGGAGCACATAGGATGAAAGAGAGGAGCCCAGCTGACCCGAGAAGGAAGAGGCGGGGTGGGGTGAAGTGCAGGAAGAAAAGGAGAAAAGGGATGGAAAGGAAGTGGGCAGAGGAAAAGCATCCTCAAAATTATTAGGATTTGAGGGGAGTTTGGGGGTCCAGGCTCCATATCTGTCTCCGTCCAGGTATGAGAGGAGAGATGCGTTCTCAAGGGATGTAGGCTTGTCGCAGAAAAGGATCTGGATCCTCTAGTCCAAGACTATTTTGGCTTTGGGAGTGCCTCACAGCTCTTTGCCTCGTCGGATGGACAAGTGGAGTGCCTTGGGGATGTACTTAAGGTGAGTTTTCATTTAAAGTCCCGGAACCGCTGGGATGGGTAGCTTGGAAGCTGGACAGATGCCCCGGTTTTCGCGCTTGGATGCTGTGGGAGAATCGACCGGTTGCAGCTGAAGCTTCGAGATCCAAGGAAGCATCTTACTTCTTAAGGCTTTGCTTGAAACGCAAAATATGAGAAAGTTTCTGTTGCTTGCTCCACATACTTCCAAATCTTTCTCCTGAAGAAACTCTTCCTAACATTTGCAACAGGCTCCTTTACTCCTTACATGATGCTAGGAGGAGTCTCAAAGGAGTCTGAAGAGCAGAACAGGTCCTGAAGACCTTGGTTGCAGAAAGCCAGTCACAGAACAAAGGGTGATACCTACAGAGCAAACCACTCTCCCCTCACTCCTTGTACAGGCACAAAGGCAATATAGAGGAATTCTTTACAGGTCAAGGGGATGACCTCAAAATTGGCTGTACAGGTGACTTGTGACAACTGATGGACAGTTACAGCTGCCTCTGGAGATTAAGAAAAGGAGAGGGTGCATTATGGAAGATCTCCAGGCTTCCTGGCTTTTGTAGATGGAAAAAGAGACTGCTTTCTGAACATTTAACAGATTTCTTGCCTGGTTTTCCCTTTGGTGGCTGAAAAAAAACAAAACTTTTTTTTTTAAGTGTATCCTCCTGTGGATCTCTGCTTAGGCATTGTGAGGCCAGAATCTGAAACTATACAAACAGCTCTAACCTGGAGATATGCATTGTTCAGTAGTTTGGAAGAAGGGTGTCCCTGGAGAGTAAGTAGATTGAAGTTGAGATGGATGTATTGGGATTGGGAGTACAAGAGTTCGTTATCTATCTGTGGAAAACAAAGAAATGAATTTTCCCCTGGATTGATCTTGGACCCTGGAGTTCAGAACGTTTGCCATTTCAGACTGGAAACTTCCCTAAAATACACATGTGTGCTAAGTCTCTTCAGACTCTTTGCAACCCCATGGATTGTAGCCGGCCAGGCTCCTCTGTCGCCTTCCTCCAGGGGATCGGATCAAACCCGTGTCTCTTATGACTCCTTTACTGGCAAGCATTCTTTACCACTAGTGCCACCTGGGAAGCCCCTTAGAATACCCAGAAAAGCACTATTTCCCTTTATAGATTTCTGCTGAGGTGACTGCTATCTTTTCCTCATTTATTATTTGTTTGTAGTTAAACAACTTTTATGTAAGCTCCAGAGTTTGAGGGTCTCTGATGGAAAAAGTGACCACCAGTACATCAAGTTGTTAACCACTGGCAGTGAAGTCTAGTGAAATATTTAAGTGAAATCTTCTTCAGCCTCCTGCAACCTGGGTTAGGAAGGAGCTAGGATAAAAGAACCACAAAAGAACTTGAGTGATTAACTTTCTAACAAGGAATCAGGTGGTCTGTCCATTAGGTCAACACAGACCGCCATTTGCTGATACTTTCAGATTCCATACAAGTGGGAATTGGATGGTTGGGAAAACTGCCACTTGCTTTTTATAACTTTTTGGCGGTGGCAACTGCTGAGAATGCTTAGAGAGATTCGGTCCATAACAGAGCTAACAATGGGTAACCTTAGTGAACGGGCACGATTCCTTCCTGTGTAAGGTTAAGAAAGAATTGCCATAGCCAAGAAGAATGAGTGTGACAAAGATATTTCAGGCAGCAAAAGGTCTTAGGGTACGTTGGCAAGAAGAATATATGAAAATGTGGGTACTGGGGATGGAAACCAGTGTCTCATGCATGCTAAGCACTGAGCCATACCCTCAGGTCCTCACTGAGTTCTCAGAAGACTTTTCATACCTTCTAGTGACCAGCATTGCATCTGAAGACCAAGTTATCAAACACAAAACAACCTTAAGTTTAATTCCACTATTTCTAAACTCCTTAGCTTTATCCTCTATCAGGCATAGTTGTTCCAGGAGAAAGAAACCTTAATAATAGAAAGAAAGGCACTGTTTCTGATTTGCAGTCAGCTTGTGAGGAACTTGCCTCAAAGTTGGGTTCCCATCAGATTAGACTGCCTGAATTGCACTTCCATTCTATCACTTGGATGAGTCCTGGGACAGAACATTCTCCTGCAATGTTCTGAATATTATTCTCTGTATTCTTTTGACTCTTGGATACATTACATACTCCAAAAAATAAAATAAAATTTACTTAAGTGCATGTGAAAATACTCCAAAATTGAGTATGAATAGAAAAAATCTAACTGTATTTCAAAAGGATAAGATAACCTCATTCAAGAGAAAAATAGATAACACATACAAGTAAATGTTTTACACAGTACTTTATCTCAATTGAAAAGACAAGAAAAAAAAGCAAACAAATCATAACCTCTATGTAGAAGGGTTATTGTTTGTAGTGTTAAGGGTATGTCAATTCTGATATTTTGTATGAATTTTACTTTTATTTGCTATGTGTGAATTTACCTTTGCGTGATTGGGGAAATGAATACATATATTGTTGAAATTCAGGGCTTTCACTATGGGGTGAAGGAGGTAAGTAACAAGTAACTGTTGGCACTGGATAGAAGATGTATATGTGTGTGTGCATGCAAGTATGTATGTCTATCTGTCATTTTCCCTCTAGATCTGTCTAATAGGGCTAGGAAAGCTAATACCTCAGTATCAATAAGTAATGCTAGCCCAATATCTTGATTTTTGTATATTGATCCCCACTAAAAGGAAACAGAGCTACCAGTAGGATTCACTGACTCTAGGACTGGACCAGAGATAGTATAATATGTACCTAAGATGCCTTTCCATACTATAATATGCTGCTGCTGCTGCTAAGTCACTTCAGTCGTGTCAGACTCTGTGTGACCCCATAGACGGCAGCCCACCAGGCTCCCCCATCCCTGGGATTCTCCAGGCAAGAACACTGGAGTGGCTTGCCATTTCCTTCTCCAATGCATGAAAGTGAAAAGTGAAAGTGAAGTCGCTCAGTCGTGTCCGACTGTTCTCGATCCTATGGACTGCAGCCTACCAGGCTCCCCCATCCATGGGATTTTCCAGGCAAGAGTACTGGAGTGGGGTGCCATTGCCTTCTCCATACTATAATATAAGTGCTCAAAAATCATGAGGATAATTCAAAAGGACCCAGAAACCAACATGAAGGGCCTCTCACTGGTCAGATCGGGGGCACTTTGAGATGAATAATGACAATAAATCATTACAATCTTTGGATACTTAAATGAATAAATATGGAAGAAGGGAATTTTTTCCTTACAGTGGTATGCCAACTAATAAATGCAGGGGAAATAATGAAGTTTTAAAATCACCATTTACATGGAGAAGGAACCACTCCAGTTATTATTGCCTGAGAAATCTCATGAACAGAGGAGCCTGCCAGGCTACAGTTCATGGGGTCACAAGAGTTGGACATGACTTAGCAACTAAACAACAAAAACATTTGTGGTATGTCTGGCTTTCCTACTGTTATGGATTGTTATATCATTGTGGTTGGAAAATAAAGTTAGAGTAATTTCAATTATATTAAATTTGTTAAGACTTGTTTTGTGACCTAACACATTCATGGTGAGCATTCCAAGTATGCTTGAGAAGAATGTGTATTCCAGGGGTATTGGATGAAATGTTCTGCATATGTCTGTTAGGTTCATCTGATCCGATGTGTAGTTTAAGTCCAATATTTCTTTATTGATCTTAAAATGGGGAGATTACTTTGGATTATACGGCTAGACCCGATGTACTCACAAGTGTCTTTAAAAGAAAGGGACAGAGGGATTTCACATACAGAGAGGAGAAGGCAGTGTGACCACGGTGGCAGAGACTGGAGTAAGGCTGCCACAGGCTAAGGAATGCCATCAGCCACCAGAAGTTGAAAGAGGCAAGATTGGACACACACACCCCGAGAGCCTTTGGAGGGAGCACCACTCTGCCAATACCCTGATGTCTGTCTAGTGATACTAACTTTGGATTTCTGGCCTCCAGAAGGGTAAAAGAACAAATCACTGTCGTTTTAAGCCACCAGGTTTATGCTAACTTGTTATGGCCTCTGTCGGTTACTAATAGACTTGTACTCTGCCAGCTACCTTGAGAGGTTTTGAGGGTCATGAAGTTTAAAGAGTGCACCACTGAAACGAATGTCTTAGGTTCTTGTGAGCAGGCAATGAGTAAAGGAGGAAAATACAACTCAAGCCACAGCTGGAGGTGCCGGGGATTGAACCCGGGGCCTCGTACATGCGAAGCACGCGCTCTACCACTGAGCTACACCCCCTCACTGAGTCACCGGTTGTGAGGGTTCTTCAAGAAATAGCTCACCACATTCTGTGGGCCTCTCCCCAGCTGATGTTTGTTGTTTTAGCAGTATTATGCGTTGCAGCAGGATTTATGACTTCTTTAAGACAAAGGAAATAAGGGAGTTGTGAAGGATACTGATTCTTTCTTTAGCAAATAAAACTTGAAGTGGAACAAAAAATACTGAAAACGTGTCAGAAAATTGACTGAGTTTTCCTTAGATAAAACACTTCTTGCTATTTGATGTTTGCTTTACAGGAATGTTAAGGACAAGATTTTAATGGAAAAACCCCAGGTGAAAATAAAAATCACCATCAATTCTTTCAGCGATTCATTCCCAACACACTATTCATTTTTGTTACATCCCGAAGGCAACTAAGAAGGTTCATAAAATGGTCTAGGAGAATAGTGCTCAAGGTATGAATTAAACGGGCAGATTCAGGGATGGAAAGAAGTGTGGAATTTTAAAAGCAAGTCAGTAGGTAGTAAGACACAGGTTGGAGAGAACTACTGGGTTTACAGAGCAAGAAACAAAGTGGGAGGCACATAAAAAAGAGCCCCATCATTCAAGAAATAGGAAGAAAAGCAAAAAAGAAGTTAGTTGTTCTTTTGCGTCCTTGGCAGTGAAAGTAAGGAGTCCTAAAAACTGGCGATTCGTTTCATATATGATATTATACATGTTTCAATGCCATTCTTCCAAATCATCCCACCCTCTCTTTTTCCCACAGAGTCCAAAAGACTGTTCTATACATCTGTGTCTCTTTTGCTGTCTCGCTACAGGGTTATCGTTACCATCTTTATAAATTCCATATATATGCATTAATATACTGTATTGGTGTTTTTCTTTCTGGCTTACTTCACTCTGTATAACAGGCTCCAGATCATGATGATGTGATCACTCACCTGGAGCCAGACATCTAGGAATGTGAAGTCAAGTGGGCCTTAGAAAGCATCACTACGAACAAAGCTAGTGGAGGTGATGGAATTCCAGTGGAGCTGTTTCAAATCCTGAAAGATGATGCTGTGAAAGTGCTGCACTCAAAATGCCAGCAAATTTGGAAAACTCAGGAGTGGCCACAGGACTGGAAAAGGTCAGTTTTCATTCCAATTCCAAAAAAAGGCAATGCAAAAGAATGCTCAAACTACCGCACAATTGCACTCATCTCACATGCTAGTAAAGTAATGCTCAAAATTCTCCAAGCCAGGCTTCAGCAATACGTGAACCGTGAACTCCCTGATGTTCAAGCTGGTTTTAGAAAAGGCAGAGGAACCAGAGATCAAATTGCCAACAACAGCTGGATCATGGAAAAAGCAAGAGAGTTCCAGAAAAACATCTATTTCTGCTTTATTGACTATGCCAAAGCCTTTGACTGTGTGGATCACAATACACTGTGGAAAATTCTTCAAGAGATGGGAATACCAGACCACCTAAACTGCCTCTTGAGAAATCTGTATGCAGGCCAGGAAGCAACAGTTAGCACTAGACATGGAACAACAGACTGGTTCCAAATAGGAAAAGGAGTAGGTCAAGGCTGTATATTGTCACCCTGCTTATTTAACTGATATGCAGAGTACATCATGAGAAACGCTGGACTGGAAGAAACACAGGCTGGAATCAAGACTGCCAGGAGAAATATCAATAACCTCAGATATGCAGATGATACCACCCTTATGGCAGAAAGTGAAGAGGAGCTAAAAAGCCTCTTGATGAAAGTGAAAGAGGAGAGTGAAAAAGTTGGCCTAAAGCTCAACATTCAGAAAACGAAGATCATGGCATCCGGTCCCATCACTTCATGGGAAATAGATGGGGAAACAGTGGAAACAGTGTCAGACTTTATTTTGGGGGGCTCCCAAATCACTGCAGATGGTGACTGCAGCCATGAAATTAAAAGACGCTTACTCCTTGGAAGAAAAGTTATGACCAACCTAGACAGTATATTCAAAAGCAGAGAGATTACTTTGCCGACTAAGGTCCATCTAGTCAAGTCTATGGTTTTTCCTGTGGTCATGTATGGATGTGAGAGTTGGACTGTGAAGAAGGCTGAGCGCCAAAGAATTGATGCTTTTGAACTGTGGTGTTGGAGAAGACTCTTGAGAGTCCCTTGGCCTGCAAGGAGATCCAACCAGTCCATTCTGAAGGAGATCAACCCTGGGATTTCTTTGGAAGGAATGATGCTAAAGCTGAAGCTCCAGTACTTTGGCTACCTCATGCGAAGAGTTGACTCATTGGAAAAGACTCTGCTGCTGGGAGGGATTGGGGGCAGGAGGAGAAGGGGACGACCAAGGATGAGATGGCTGGATGGCATCACGGACTTGATGGATGTGAGTGTGAGTGAACTCCGGGAGATGGTGATGGACAGGGAGGCCTGGTGTGCTGCGATTCATGGGGTTGCAAAGAGTCGGACACGACTGAGCGACCGAACTGAAATGAACTTCATCCACCTCATTAGAACTGATTCAAATGTATTCTTTTTAATGGCTGAGTAATACTCCAACTGGACCAGGTTGTGCACCCTGCATTAACCATGTTACTTTTATTGTATTGCCATATAATCTTTAAAATTTCTACCCTATATTTCCTATGGTTTTCTCATACTAAGTTCCTAACGTTTCCACTCAATCCTCTTCTCCCTTGGAGAAGTCTACGATTGGAAAGGGGGAAAAAATTCCATTTGGACCTAAGCCCTAATATAATAAATAAAACCAATGGTGAAAATTCATGATATTCTTTTACATGTTTAGTCTATTTGCCTTTTGCAACTTGATGAATTCCTGTGCTTCAGTTCAGTTCAGATGCTCAGTCATATCTGACTCTTTGTGGCCCCATGGACTGCAGCACGCCAAGCTTCCCTGTCTATCACCAACTCCTGGAGCTTGCTCAAACTCATGACCATCAAGTTGGTGATGCCATTCAACCATCTCATCCTCTGTCATCCCCTTCTCTTCCTGCCTTCAATCTTTTCCAGCATCAGGGCCTTTCCCAATGAGTCAGTTCTTTGCATCGGGTAGTCAAGTATTGGAGTTTCAGCTTCAGCATCAGTCCTTCCAATGAATATTCAGGACTGATTTCCTTTAGGATTGGCTGGTTGGATCTCCTTGCAGTCCAAGGGAACTCTCAAGAGTCTTCTCCAACAACACAGTTCAAAAGCATCAATTCTTCAGCGCTCAACATTCTTTATAGTCCAACTCTGACATCCATCCATGACTATCGGAAAAACCATAGCTTTGACTAGATGGACTTTGTTGGCAAAATAATGTCTTTGCTTTTTAATAAGCTGCTTAGGTTGGTCATAACTTTTCTTCCAAGGAGCAAGTGTCTTTTAATTTCATGGCTGCAGTCACCATCTGCAGTGATTTTGGAGCCCCCCAAAATAAAGTCTGTCATTGTTTCCACCGTTTCCCCATCTATTTGCCATTAAGTGATGGGACCAGATGCCATGATCTTCGTTTTCTGAATGTTGAGCTTTAAGCCAACTTTTTCACTCTCCTCTTTCACTTTCATCAAGAGGCTCTTTCGTTCTTCGATTTCTTTCATAAGGGTGGCATCATCTGCATATCTGAGGTTACTGACATTTCTCCCAGCAATCTTGATTCCAGCTTGTGTTTCATCCAGTCCAGCATTTCTCATAATGTACTCTGCATATAAGTTAAATAAGCAGGGTGACAATATACAACCTTGACATACTCCTTTTCCTATTTGGAACCAGTCTGTTGTTCCACGTCCAGATCCAACTGTTGCTTCTTGACCTGCATACAGATTTCTCAGGAAGCAGGAAAGATGGTCTGGTATTCCTATCTCTTGAAGAATTCTCCACAGTTTTTTGTGATCCACACAGTCCTATGTTTGGAGCATGTGAATACATTTCTCTTAACGCAGTAGATACAAGTGGCCAAAAGACATCATAAAATTGTACTTCGAAAACAAAAAGAAAGAAAATATGTCAACAAGATAGAAAATAAACTATTACTCCTATTAAAGAAAGTCTGGCTCCTGAATGCTAGCTCTTACTCTTTCTTTGAAGAGGTAAATCCTAAAATGAAGACATTTAACTTGGAAAATATCTTATCCTACTTAAAATGTTGATGAAATAAAAACTACAATGAGATATCACCTCACACCAACCAGAATGGCTATCCTAAAAGAATCCAGAAGCAATATATACTGGAGAGGGTCTGGAAAGAAGGGAATCCTCCTACACTGTTGATGGGAATGTTGACTGGTACAGCAGCCATTATGAAGCAAAATATGGAGATTCCTTAAAAAACTAAAAATAGAGTTATCATATGACCCTGCAATCTCACTCTTGGGTCTATATCCAGATAAAAACATGATCTAAAAGAATACATGCACCTCAGTGTTCATTGCAGCCCTGTTTACAGTAACAGAAGCAACCTAAATGTCTATCAATAGAGAAATGGATAAAAAAGATGTGGTGCATATATTCAATGGACATATATACATATATACAATTCAGCCATTAAAAATGAAATAATACCACTTGCAGCAACATGGATGGACCTAGAGATTGTCAAACGGAGTAAGTCAGACAGAGAAGCAGAAATATCGTATGACATGCCCTACATGTGGAATCTAAAAAACAACGGATACAAATGAACTTACAAAACAGAAAGAGACAGACTTAGAGAACAAATTTATGGTTGCCAGGGGGGAAGGATGAGGAAAAGGGATACTTAGGGACTTTTGATGGACATGCATACACTGTTATATTTTAAATGTATAAGCAACAAGGACCAATCGGATAGCATATGGAACTCTGCTCAGTGTTATGTGCAGCCTGGACAGGAGGGGAGTTTGGGGCAGAATGGATACATGTACATGTATGACTGAATTCCTTCAATGTCCACCTGAAACTATCACAACATTGTAAATAGGCTACAACCCAATATAAAATAGAAAGTTTTTTTTTTAAGTTGCTGAGCAGTAAGAAAGATATGAGCTTCCTAGTTCTTATTGGAAGTTAGCACCATCTTGACTGCAAAACCTGCAAAACATTTTATTTAAAAGAAACTTGACATCTAATTCAATTACATATACTGATTTAAAAAATACTAGTAAATATCATATTACCACGAGAGGGGAAACAGTGTCAATTATCAGAATACAAAACTGGTTCAACAATAGAAATACATTTTTGCAATTGTTTTTACTACATTAAAATAGGAAGTTGGAAAATTATTAATACAATAAGCCATATATTTATAATATATAATCATTTTAACCCACACTGGAGCACTCAAACCAGTGACTCTCAAATTTTAACGTGCGGAGGAAACACTTAGGGATCCTGTCGAAATGTTGGTTCTAATTCAGTTAAGTCTGAGGGGGAACTGACATCCTGCATGCTAACAAGGTACCACCAACTGCTTTAGTCCAAGGACCCAGGGTCTGGAAAATTTCTTTCCGATAGAGGGCGCAACAGTCTCAGATAAAATTACTTCTGTAACAACTAAATTATCTAGTTAAATCCTATTCTCCGGTAAGAGTAAAAACAGACCAAAACTGGAAATTAATCTCTGCCGTTTGAGATCTTCAGCCCAAGGTACTTCCCAATGGGGCTATTGATGCCACAGTGTGACTTCTTCACATCCACTGATGAAAATAAATTTCTCGATTTCCAAGTTAGGAACGCTGTCTTCTTGCTCAATCTGCAGTCTAATCATGGCCAACACGGCTCAGAGAACAAAACAGACTTAAAAAAAAAATTGGCTTGAGATCGTGTGTTTTTCTTTTGTTAAATTCTGCCATCTTTGTCTCTTCTTTCCTGCTATTTAAATATTAATAATACTGCAAAGTGAAACCAAAGGCAAAAAGGAATCTCGAGCTGCTGAATGAGGCCAGGCTTTGTCTTTTCGTTTCATCTGTTCCTTCTTACGCAGCCACCCTGACTGTTGCCAAACCGGAGGCGTAGAAAAAGAACAGCACTAACACTAGTAGCAAATAGGCATACTTTCTTTTTGAGCAAGGAAAAGAGTTCAAAAGTGGAGGTGCCGGGGATTGAACCCGGGGCCTCGTGCATGCTAAGCACGCGCTCTACCACTGAGCTACACCCCCTACCCGACACCAGGCTCTCGGGAATATATTCAAGACAGAATACAATTTGGGGGTCAGTTTTGCAAGAATTAACATTAGGCTAAAGTCTAGTGTGTCAAATTTCACTTATTTCCAAAAACCTTAAAACTAGAACTTAAATACAGGTCCTGTATTATGCTTTGCTAAAAGAAGAGTAAATTGCATTCTAGACGGAGAGCCCCCGTTGGTGGTCCTGGGACCTTTTTGCTTCTGTCTGTCTGGAATCACTTCCCTGCCGCAGTTAGAAGAGCTTGATGAAATATTTTTTCTCCTTTCTTCATTTACTCTTTCCTAGGTGGAAAGCAACCAAATTAGCTCCAGAAGAGAGAAGATGGAAGGACAAATGGAGTGCCGTTTGTTTCGGCCGCCGAGAGAGGGGCTTCCTTGTCTACGATCGCACCCCTTTAGGGGTAGAATAGAAGGCCATTTAAGAAGGTTAATGTGACGCGCCGACTGAACTGAACTGAACTGAATGTGATGCGTATTAACCCTCGGTTAAAAACTCTTCGCACTGCTGGACTAGTTCACTCACCACATCTTTCTCACAGGCTCTGAGCCTCTCGCGTCCAGCCCCATAAACCAACAGAGCCTCAGGTAACCTTGGGAAAGTTGCTTAAACGGGCAGAAGACACAATAAGGTACCGAGGTAAATACTTCTCCAGTCAGAGATGAAAAGGATGTTGATAACAATAGCAAATAATGAACTCAGTTCATTATGAACTTTGTTCATGTTAGAAATGAACAAAATAAGCCAAAAAGAAGGAAGGGTTGATAAAGACGAACGAGAAAATGAGTTTTTTTTTTTTTAAGTAGAACTAGTTAAAGAAAAAAACGGGATATTTGAAAAGTCGACAAAGCTCTAACCATCGTAATCAAGAAAAGGAAAAAAAAGTGCAGACACACAAAACCAGAACTGATGGGAGGAAATATCTATCAAATAACTATCAAACAGAAAACCTTTTTAAAAATCATAAAGACACAACTCAGCAAATGACTTGAAAACTTTCGATGAAGTGGATTTTATAAATGCACTGTAACTTAGCATATTAAAAAGCAGAGACATTACTTTGCCAACAAAGGTCCGTCTAGTCAAGACTATGGTTTTTCCAGTGGTCATGTATGGATGTGAGAGTTGGACTGTGAAGAAAGCTGAGCACTGAAGAACTGATGCTTTGAACTGTGGTGTTGGAGAAGACTCTTGAGAGTCCCTTG
The DNA here is from genome assembly GCF_014754425.2 of Oryx dammah. NCBI lineage: Eukaryota > Metazoa > Chordata > Mammalia > Artiodactyla > Bovidae > Oryx > Oryx dammah. The sequence goes on from NW_024070195.1 coordinate 22,001,302, forward strand.
GCCTGCAAGGAGATCCAACCAGTCCATCCTAAAGGAGATCAGCCCTGGGTGTTCATTGGTAGGAATGATGCTAAAGCTGAAACTCCAGTACTTTGGCCACCTCATGCGAAGAGTTGACTCATTGGAAAAGACTCTGATGCTGGGAGGGATTGGGGGCAGGAGGAGAAGGGGATGACAGAGGATGAGATGGCTGGATGTCATCACCGACTCGATGGACATGAGTTTGAGTAAACTCCGGGAGATGGTGATGGACAGGGTGGCCTGGCATGCTGCGATTCATGGGGTCGTAAAGAGGTGGACATGACTGAGCGACTAAACTGAACTGATACCCAAATTACGTCTTGTAGAGACAGAAAGTCTAAACATGTCATTACTATAGAAAAACAGTTGAACAGACAACTCCCCAAAAAGGGAACCAAGCACAAATACTTTCACAAAGAAAGTTTACCAATATCAGAAAATCATGATGCTACTTAAAATTTTCAAAGCATGGAGAAAGAAGGAGCTCTTCCAGTTCATTTTGTAACATGAGTACAATGTTCATCGCAAACTTTTTCAGTTTGCACAGAAAATGAAAAAAATAGTCTAATTTCACATAATACAGAATGTCCAAGTGGGGTTAATTCCAGAAATGCAAAGATCACTCATTATCAAGGAAGACATTAACAAAGATTCTCTCCTCTACCAATTTCTACTTAGGATTCCCTGAACTCTTTTCCAAATAGAACTTGACTTATCGATTTCTGTTTTCTTCTGTGTTGTTTGTTCACTTTTAGCAAGGATCCTGTTAGGCTGGTTTGGCTAGAATCCTCTATTTGCCCATCTGGTTACCCTTTATATCTAATTGTGTTCCTCATCCTCTACCATCCCCTAGGTAATGTCTGATCACCTTGGACTGCTTTCAGCAGGAATCTTGTTTGGTTGGTTTAGCCAGAATTCTGCCTTACCTCAGATATTTCCTCTTAGTAATTTTCTATCCACTGACCCTCAACCCACCCTCCCCTGCTCCTTAGCTATAAATTCCCACTTGCCTATGCTGTGTTTGAAATTGATTCTATTTCTGTACTGAGGCCTTTCCCCCTATCAAATACTCCTGAATGAAATCATTTTTACCTCTTATCTACCATCCAGCTCTGGTTTATCTTTGACAATATTAATATAATCCATCAAATTAATAAAAGTAAGGAGAAAAACCGTACATGATTATCTCCATAGTTGCACAATAAGCATTGACAAAAGCCAGCATATATTCAACACTATAGAGGATTGAATAATGTCTGGCAAAAATTCATGTCCACTTGGAACCTGAAAATGTGACCCTATTTAGAAATAGTGTCTTTAAAGATATAATTGGTTTAAAAGACATCATATTGGATTAGGGTGCATTCCTAAATCCAGTGACTGATGTCCTTACAAGAAGAGAACATGCAGAGACAGAGATACAGAGGGATCAAGCATGTATGACGATGGAGGCAGAGATTAGAGCGATGCAGCTACAATCCAAGGATGGCCAGGAGCCACCAGAAACTAAGATGAGGCATAATTTGAAAAGAGATACAGATGTAAGGCAAATCTGGTTAATTAAAAACTCAGAAATAAATTAAAAAAAAAAAACCCACACAACTCAGAAGCATGGCAGCAGGAAGAACTCCATGAATGTGCTCATCAGAGAAATTGTGGAAATTTTATAAATTATCCGGAAATGGTTCTAAGGGCATATGGCATATTAAGAAAGGTTAATTCAAGAAAATATACTAAAGTTCAGTAGTAACAATGAGAATCTTTGTCATTTGAATCACAACCTACTCCCTCCCTCTCTCTTCCCAGGCCAGGCTGACAGAAACTCTACTCCAAACTATACAGCCAAGGAAACAAATTTCCCCCTCCCCCAACCCATGGCACCCTACTCCAGTACTCTTGCCTGGAGAATCCCATGGACGGAGGAGCCTGGTGGGCTGCAGTCCATGGGGTATCTAAGAGTCAGACACGACTGAGCGACTTCACTTTCACTTTTCACTTTCATGCATTGGAGAAGGCAATGGCAACACACTCCAGTGTTCTTGCCTGGAGAATCCCAGGGACAGGGGAGCCTGGTGGGCTACCGTCTATGGGGTCGCACAGAGTTGGACACAACTGAAGCGACTTAGCAGCAGCAGCACCAGCAGTATCTTTCCTCCATTTCTAATCATACCCCCAGCTCCTTCTTGCAGAGACTAAGTTCTGGGTAAGTGCAGCTAAGAGGTGAGGGCTCTCATCTTTCCACTCATGGAAAACGGATTCTATTTTATCGTGGGGCCCCTTCATCCCCATCATGAGACGGAGGTTCCAGGCCAGGACAGAGCTGCCAAGAAGACCTAAGGCTGTTGCCTCTTGCCCAGCACCCAGCTACTATAACAGGAATGTTACTCAGAAAGAAGTATGCTACTGTCTGCCCCCAGCTGAAAAGCTGAAGGGAATCCTTCAAGTTGAAGCAAGAAGCTGATCAGCAGCAATACAAAACTGAACAAAAAGATACAACTCCTTGGTAAAGGAAAACAGACAGATAAATATAGAATCCTGTAAAATTGTAATGTAGGTGTATAAGTCATCTTTAAATCTGGTATAGAATTTAAAAAGCATAAAACTTAATTATGACTCTAAGTTAATGATTACACCATATAAAAGATATCTTGTGTCATCAATAACAAAGTAAGAGAGGGCAAAGATTATTATAACTTTTAGATGTTTTATATAATTGCATTGATAACCACAAACAGCTATAGAATATACACAAAGGGAAATGAGAAGGAAATCAAAGCATGTCTATCTCAATCAGTTGCAGCAGCTATAACAGAATCCTCATGTATTCTAAAATAAGCCCCTCTCATTCTAATAAACATTAAATCTATTGAAAATCAGGAATGAGAATAGAAGCCAAATTAATTTGGTTGAGGAGAGAGAGAAATTATTGATGCCATGTGCTGTTTTCGGTACGAGGTAGCTGTTTTCAACCAAAAAAGAAAAAAGAGAAAGAGAGAGACACGGAAAATATTCATAGGTGGTAACAGTTCTATTGCCTTTTGAATTTTCTGGTTAAAAACTGAAAGGAGATTCTGATTTAAATCCCAAGAGGTCCTCTTGAGGCTTTTGCCCTGAAGCATGATTTAAAGTGGGGAACTGCTTTTAATACACTAGGTCCCTCTCACTTCACCGTCCCAGAGACCAAGCAGTCATATTTACTTAGAACCGATGGTTCTTCTCACGTTGGCACAGTTGTTTGTCTCAGCAGTTTTTGTAAGCTCTGAAAAGACATGGATCATGTGAGCAAGAACCTACCAATGTGGAAATTCTAAAAAAGAATCCAAAAAAGATGCAGACCAGAGGAGGCAGTTGTCTAGGCTAACTGCTAAGCAAGTTAAGAGTCAAGAGGTCTGGCGAGGTCAGATATGTGTATATTCAAAAGCTGATGAGGCAGACTGAGATCACTAGAGTTATCTGTTGATATGACTGTATTAATGAGTCTCCTATGATCCCTCTGTCAGGTAGAGAAAGGGGGCTTATATCCCTACTTCCATACGCTGACTAATGTTCCCCCGAGACAACTCTGATTTGTTGATGGTCTATATCTTCAAAAATTCAAGGTATACTGTGCTGGAGACATAGCAACTTCTTAACACTCTGTAAAGGAAGGTACCCCTTTGCCAATATCTACTCAGATGACTGCATTAATAGTTCTAAAGTGAGGATCTTTGCAAAAGAGTTAGGAGGTAACATCTATACTGAGAGTACATATAATCTCGGCTTTTTGTGATTTTGGAATGCTATAATATAGAAACATGGAGATTTTCATTTGTCTTGGCAATCTCAATTAAAAATTGGAAAATATTGGGAGTTCCCTGGCTGCCTAGTGGTTAGGATTCTAGACTTTCACTGCCATGGCCTGAATTCAATCCCTGGTCAAGGAACTGAAAGAAGGCATGGCCGTCTCCTCAAGAAACAAAAATGCTAATGATTTTTTTTAGTTCAGTTATGAATACTGACTGGAGAATAAAATGGCAACCCACTCCAGTACTCTTGGCTGGAAAATCTCGTGGCCGGAGGAGCGTGGTAGGCTACAGTCCATGGGGTTGCAGTCGGACACGACTGAGCGACTTCATTTCACTTTACTTCACTTCATGAATACTGAATCCTACTCTAAAGGCAGAATTTTGAAGCTAAAGCAAAATGCCAAGAAACATGATTTTAAGTATCTAGAAGGACATATTAAAAAACAACAATCTACCATTACAGGGAAATTTTGGCCATCTCAGAACTCATACACAGCAACGGATTTTGGTGTTCCCAAGATGACCATTTGGTGGCACCTAAGTCATTCTCCAGAACTTTGAGGCTTTACATCATGTACAGGAAAGCATTTACAACGGCAGGGACCAATTCCTCCAAATTCTCCAAAGTTATTATTAGGAATACCTACCAAGAAGCTCTTTGGGTAGCTGAATCTTTGCTATCTGTATTTATCATACCTCCCCTCCCAAAAAAAGAAAAAAAAAAACAAACTGAAGTTATGGCAAGGCTTCAGTCCTTTATCTCAAAGACTCTTTGGATATTTACAAATAAATTTCATTCAGTTGTCCAAATGTTTAAAAAATATGTTTCACATTCTACTTCGTCAGGTAAAAAGGGCAGAACTTATTTAACACAATAAGAACTCTATCTAGATATGAAGCTTATATTATAATTTAAAAGATACTCAGGAACAATGAGTTAAAGAAGCGCATATAAAATATAAAAACAGGAGGGAGCGGGGAAAGAAGGGGAGGCTGTAATGGGGAAAGAGTGGTAGGGAAAAACAAAGGAAAGCTTTCCTTCCTCTCCTCAAATCTATTCCTTGACTCAGCAACAACCCAGAAAACGAAGGGATCTAAAGAAATTTTCCTGTGGACTTCACATTTGCTCTTATTTTTTCTGCTTTCTGTGTTTCTTGCTTTTAGATGATACTGCGAAATGTAAAATTGGACTTGTTAATTTGGTATCTCGCTTGTTTTTCGGTTTCCGCAGTCCTGTGCGGCTTGGTACTCCCTCAGCCTCTTTAATCTTGTCTTTTGCCAGCTGACTCAGCTACCCAAGGTGGTGTTAAGGCCCAAGGGCAAAATGGGTCCATATTAAAAATAAAATAGTTCTTGTTTTTTGTGTGACTTAAAAGACCTGAAAGAGAACAAAAGAACCAGAAAAGACGACAGGTGGTGGACGTTCTTAAGAAACGAGGATGCGTCTATTGTTGTTAGACCCCAAAACACAAGAAAAACTGGAGGTGCCGGGGATTGAACCCGGGGCCTCGTGCATGCTAAGCACGCGCTCTACCACTGAGCTACACCCCCTCCCGTCTCAATGTTTTCAGGATTATTCCTATGACCCATCGTATACATCTTCCGCAAAAGAAACTGTACGTCATGAAGTTCAAATTTTGAACTTTCTCTACTGAATACTGTCTTGTAACTAGGCTATAAGAAGGAAAACTAAATATTACACCGAAAGTGCCATCTGGTCCTGAGCTCTCTCACTACGGGTCACCCTCTCGGACACCAGCTCGACGGCCATCCCTGTGGCGAAGGGGGAGCTCCTGACTGGCCGCCCCCAGGGGGAGGTCTGGGATAAGACCTCTGCTTAAATCCGTTGCCAGACAACCGAAAATATAATGCCGGAAGATAAAAAGAAGCCCTAAACGGAGCCATAGGGATTTAGGTCCAGGTAGGAGAGAAGACTGGGAAGCAATCGTGACAGGCCCGCTTCGGTCGCTTCCCTCATTCGGATAAGCTCCCGCGTCAAGACTCCGAGTCGGGGACACGCATGGTGGTTGCGTCTCCCGGGCTTTTAACCTCGGGTCTCGAGAACCACCGAGACGTGCGCGTGGAAGAGGAGAGAAAGAAACCGAGCAGCCTTAGAGCGCCCCCTGTCGGAACGGAACGGTACCCAGCAGGGAGGCGTTTTAAGGCGTAGGCTTGATCCGCAAAATGATTTAACTGTATAAACCCTTCAGGCGCCTGCAGTAGTTAGACCCCCTCGACCTCCGAGGGGCAACCCTCAGGCGCTTCCCGCCGTTCTCTGACTCTCGGTACCAGGGTCAACCCAGAAATGAATATTGGGAGCAAATCCTAAATCATTTTCCAGCTAAACTTTCTTCTGATTCTCACTCTGTGGACTCTTGGAGACCTGAAACCACCACCGCCCTTTCGGCTCCTCCCCAACTCCGGATCTGGCCGTCCTGGCTGATCCGACCCGGCCGAGCCCCAGAGGACTTGCGGGGGTCATCGGATTTTGATCCGACTCTTTGCGACCCAGTGGACTGCAGCACACCAGGCTTCCCTGTCCTTCATCTCTCGGAGCTTGCGCAAACGCCTGTCCATCGAGTCTGTGATGCCATCCAATCATCTGTTCCCCTTCTGCCTTTGGATATACAATGCTTGGGCCACAGGCGACTCTCAGAGAGGCTAAAGGGACATATGAATGCTTTTTAGACAACACTGTGGAGGGGGGAGGGGATTGTCGGGGGATCCATAAAGATGGAAAATCACCTGGAGGAACTGAATAAAACTATGGATTGCTGGGCCCCATTCTCTAGATGCTGAGTGCTCTCAGAATCTTGGGTTCTTACGTTATTCAACTGAAAAAGGGAACCTCCTACACTGTTGGTGGGAATGTAAGTTGGTGCAGCCACTATGGAAAACAGTATGTTGGTTCCTCAAAAAACTAAAACAGAGTTGCCATTTGATCCAGCAATTCCACTTCTGAGCATATACCCAGACAAAACTATGTTTCAAAAAGATACATGCACCCCTAGGCTCATTGCATCCCTATTTACAATAGCCAAGACATGGAAGCATTCTAAATGCCCATGGGAAGATGAATGGATAAACAAGATATGGTGCATATATACAATGGAATATATCTCAGCCATAAACAAGAAACAAAGAAGGATGAAAAACAAAAAACAAAAACAAACAAACAAAAGAAACAAAGAATACCATTTGCATCAGCATGGATGGACCTAGAGGTTATCATGTTAAGTGAAGTAAGACAGTGCAAGACAAATATCATGATATGACCTACATATGGAAACCAAAATATGACAGACAAACTTATCCATGAAACAGAAACAGACTCACAGAAATAGAGAAGAGACTTGTGGGGGAGGGGGAAGGGATTGGGAGTTTGAGATTTGCACGTGCAGATTTGGAGAAGAAAATAGCAACCCATTCCAGTATTCTTGCCTGGAAAATTCCATGGACAGATGAGCCTGACTACAGTCCATGGTGTCTCAAGAGTTGGACATGACTTAGCGACTAAACACCACCACCAGGTGCAGACTGTTCTATATAGAATGGGTAAACATCAAGGTCCTACTGTACAGCACAGGAAACTATATGTTCTGTAGTAAGCCATAATGGAGAAGAATATATAAAAGAATGTATATATATATATACATATATATATGTGTGTGTATATATATGTGTATATATAAATGAATCATTTTGCTGTATAGGAGAAATTAGCATTGTAAGTCAACTATATACTTCAATAAACTTTTAAAAATTATAAATGTCCCTCTATTGAATCTGATAAACAAACTTAAACAAACTAGTTTGGGAACAACTGGACCTGAAACTCTAGGAACAGAAACTGACATGAACTAGGATCCTGGAAAAGTTAATACAGGAGGAGGAGAAAACAAAAAGGGAAAAGAGGGCACCCGCGAGCAGGAGACAGAAAGGTGGGAGGAAGACTGCTGAGGAGCGGGTCTTTCAAAGCTATGGTAAACAAAACAGTATGGTAAGGTACTGGCATAAAAAAAGACACACAGGACCCTCCCTGGTGGTTCAGTGGTTAAGACTCCAAGCTTCCTGGGAGGGGAGGGGAGAAGGGAGAGGGGAGGGTGGCATAGCTGATCAGGGAACTAAAGATTCCCGGTGGGGTGCACCAAAAAGATATAATTCAGTTGCTTTTAATATTAAGGGCTTCCCTAGCTCAATGGTCGGAGAAAGCAATGGCACCCCACTCCACTACTCTTGCCTGGAAAATCTCATGGGCGGAGGAGCCTAAGAGTCGGACACGACTGAGCAACTTCACTTTGACTTTTCACTTTCATGCATTGGGGAAGGAAATGGCAATCCACTCCAGTGTTCTTGCCTGGGGAATCTCAGGGACAGGGGACCCTGGTGGGCTGCCGTCTATGGGGTCGCACAGAGTCGGACACGACTGAAGCGACTTGCCAGCAGTAGCTCAATGGTAACGATCTGCCTGCAGTACAGGAGACCCAGGTTTGATCCCTGGGCTGGGAAGTTCTCTGTAGAAGGGAACAGAGACCCACTCCAGTATTCTTGCCTGGAGAACTCCATGGAGAGAGGAGCCTGGTAGGCTACTGTTCATGGGGTCTTGAAGAGTTGGACATGACTGAGTGACTATGATAAAATATCTAAATTTAAAAAATGAATTAAAAACTTGAACAATGAAGAGGAAGAAGTAATAAAAAGTACCCAAAAAACAGGTACAAAATTGAGTTCAGTTCAGTTCACTTTAGTCATGCAGTTGTGTCCGACACTTTGAGACCTCACGAATCACAGCACGCCAGTCCTCACTGTCCATCACCAACTCCCGGAGTTCACTCAAACTCATGTCCATCGAGTCAGTAATGCCATTCAGCCATCTCATCCTCTGTCGTCCCCTTCTTCTCCTGTCCCCAATCCCTCCCAGCATCACAGTCTTTTCCAATGAGTCAACTCTTTGCATGAGGTGGCCAAAGTATTGGAGTCTCAGCTTCAGCATCAGTCCTTCCAATGAACACCCAGGACTGGTCTCCTTTAGAATGGACTGGTTGGATCTCCTTGCAGTCCAAGGGACTCTCAAGAGTCTTCTCCAACACCACAGTTCAAAAGCATCAGTTCTTTGGCACTCAGCTTTCTTCACAGTCCAACTCTCACATTCATACATGACCACAGGAAAAACCATAGCCTTGACTAGACAGACCTTTGTTGGCAAAGTAATATGAGTTAGAGGAGATCAGTTTTTGTTGCAAATGGAATGGATGCCAAGATGAAAATCCAAGAGAATCCACTAAGGAGTTTAGACTTCAAAAGTTTGTTTTCTCCTCTGGAATATAGTCACCTGTTTCCAAAGAGTGCAACTTGTGCAAAACTCATTTCCAGCTAGCATCAATAGTCTGCCTTTAAATTTCTAAATTTGTTGGTTAGAAGGTATTAAGATTCCTTCAGTCTATATTTTCACTCTTGGCCAAACGATTATTAATAAGATCACAAACTCTAAAATGTTCTTTTCTTGAAATCATGTGTCAAAATGGTTTCATTTCTGCAGTATCGTCCATAACAGAACTGAAAATGGCAGGTCTGTAGCTTGTTGAGCTTTACATCTGCCTCCATTTCCTTTTTACGTCTCTGAAATGTAAACTCTAAGGTTTTAAACTCTAAAGTTCTTTTTATGCAGTGCAAATACTGTGATTTCTATATATGACTGGGGGAAGAAAAATCTGTTAAGCAAAGTAGTGGAGGCAAAGGAGAGGGACAGAGTTGATTCAGAGAGAATGTGTGAAGATGAAATTTGGGGGCAAATAAATCTGACCATTATCTAGATTTCTGAAAAAAGAAGATGCATTCCTTCTTCCCGTTTCAGTTCAGTTCAGTCTAGTCAGTAGAAAAGCTCCCCCACCCACCCCTGTCTACATAACTTTTGTACTTTACGTGAGAAGGGTCGTTCACAGTTGGCCGCGTGGCCTAATGGATAAGGCGTCTGATTCCGGATCAGAAGATTGAGGGTTCGAGTCCCTTCGTGGTCGCTTTTTTTTTCTGTTTACTGGTCTGATTCCCTGCCAGGTTGGAGAGGCTTAAAATCTGATTTGCTTCCTCTCCCCTCTTGATGCTGTTGCCCGGTTGTAAGTGAGTTCAAACGATTAATCGATCAATGCGTTCATATTTAACGATTATATATTGGAGGCCTAATGTTTGACGAGTGCTTTAGGCACGAACGAGGAGGGAATAGCACGTGTCCTCAAGGAGCTTACTTTCTACCGAACCCGACAAATGAAATAAACACAGAAATAAAATAACTAAAACTTGTTTCACGTCCTATGAAATAAATAATTTATAGGCTGAAATAAAAAAAAAATTAGGGATGGGGGCTTCTTTAGACAGAATTTTATTATTCCTGGCTTAAGGGATAATACTGCTAACTCGCTGAGAATATGAAGGCACTTGGTCTTTAAAAAGCTGAAATAACTGAACTTTTGAGGGGGCAGGGATCACTTAAAAAATCAACTAAATGGGGAAATGGCGAGCTAAATTTCTGGAAACAAATATCTGACTAGGATTTCTATAATTGTAGCTCTGAATGGTTTGAAATAGATGTTCTCCAGATTTTCATTAGCTACCATAAACATAATTGCCTCTACCTCCTCCCTTTAGAAAAGCATAAAGGCAGAAGCCACCAAAGGCTTTCATTCCAACTGAACTGTCCTCTGGAGCAACTTCTGTGTAGTCATGAGACCTTTAGTTTTTAGCAAGAGCACAAATGCCAGAAATGGAACTGAACAGCAGGGAGGGTCTTCAAATAATTTGAAAACAGAACTATGGTATGATCCAGCAAACTCCACTTGTGGGTATATATTCAAAAGATTTGAAAATAGAGTCTCAAAGAGATATTTGCACCCATGTTCATAGCAGCATTATTCACAATAGCCAAGAGGTAGAATGAACCTAAATATCCTTAGAAGGATAAATTGATGAATAAAATGTGGTATATAGCATGTAATATTATTGTCTTAAAAGAAAGAAATAGACCTTGAGGACATTATTCAAAGTGAAATAAGCCATTCACAAAAAGACAAATACTGTATGATTCCATTGACACAAGTGTTCAGTTCAGTTCAGTCACTCAGTTGTGTCCGACTCTTTGTGACCCCGTGTACTGCAGCACACCAGGCTTCCCTGTCCATCACCAACTCCCGGAGTTCACTCAAACTCATGTTCATCAAGTTGGTGATGCCATCCAACCATCTCATCCTCTGTCATCCCCTTCTCCTCCCGCCTTCAATCTTTCCCAGCATCAGGGTCTTTCCAAATGAGTCAGTTTTTCGCATCAGGTGGTCAAAGTATTGGAGTTTCAGCTTCAGCATCAGTCCTTCCAATGAATATTCAGGACTGATTTGCTTTAGGATAGACTGGTTGGATCTCCTTGCAGTACAAGGGACTCTCACCACCAAAGTTCAAAAGCATCGATTCTTCAGTGCTCAGCTTTCTTTATAGTCCAACTCTCACATCCATACGTGACTACTGAAAAAACCATAGCTTTGACCAGATGGACCTTTGTTGGCTAAGTAATGTCTCTGCTTTTTAAAAAGCTGTCTAGATTGATCATATTTTTTTTTCCAAGGAGCAAGTGTCTTTTAATTTCATGGCTGCAATCACCCATCTGCAGTGATTTTGGAGCCCCCCAAAATAAAAGTCTGTCACTGTTTCCACTGTTTCCCTGTCTATATGCCATGAAGTGATGGGACCAGATGCCATGATCTTAGTTTTCTGAATGTTGAGTTTTAGGCCAACTTTTTCACTCTCCTCTTTCACTGTCATCAAGAAGCTCTTTAGTTCTCCAAAGATATATATATAGTCCAGAGATACGTGTTTAAAGGAAGCAGCAGGTCACCATTACCCCTTACAGAAGTAGGAAAACAATATTATCCTTTAAGGAATTACAGCGCTGGCATGGTCAAGCAGACATTCCTATCTTTGTACAGGTGTATATTGTACATTAAAGAGGGCCCTGTCAGACAGGGACTATGTTATGTTCAAATTTTCTTGTGCAGCCTTAAAAACTTAAATCCTATTCCATCATAGAGTATATGAAATAATCAAATTCATAGAAACAAGTAGAATGGTGATTACCATTTTATGGGAGGGAAGTAAAAATGACAGTTGTTTAATGGGTACAGAACTTCAATTTTGCAAGATAAGGGTTCTAGAGATCTGTTCCACAGCAATATGAATATTCCTAAAACTACTGAACAGTACATTTACAATGGTTAAGACTTTTTTACAATAAATAAATATTTGTTAAAAAAACCAGTTGGCTATAAATGTATGGGATGATTTCTGGATTCTCAATTGCATTATATGTTCGTCTTTATGCCATTACCATATCATGTTGGTTACTATAGCGTTATACTAAGTTTTGAATTGAGGAAGTCTGAGTTCACCTTTGTTCTTCTTTTTAAGATTTTTGTATGTTCATATTGCAATTTGGTATGAATTTGAAGATTGGCCTTTTCTTTTCTGTAAAAAAAAAGTTTTTGGAATTTTGATAGAAATGAAATTGAATCTGTAGATCACTTTGGATAGTATTAACATCTTAACAGTATTAAGTCTTCCTATTTAGGAACTTGGAATCTCTTTCCACTTATTTGACTCTTCTTTAATTTCTGTCATCATTGTTTTGTAGATTTTAGTGTACAAGTCTTTCATTTCATTGGTTAAATCCATTCGTGGGTATTTTATTCCTTATGTGCTATTATAATTAAAGTTGCTTTCATTATTTTCTTTTTGGTTTGTTCATTGCTGATATAGAAACACAACTGACTTAGTATGTTGATCTTATACTCTGCAACTTTGCTGAATTCATCTATCAGTTGTAGAAGTTTTCTTGTGATCATGTCATGATATTGCCATCTGTAAATAGAAACAGTATTACTTCTATACTTCCCATTTGAATGACTTTGATTATTTTTCTTGTCTAATCGCTTGAGAATGATGTTAGCTGTAGTTTTTTCTATAAATGTTCTTTATCATATTGAAGAAGGGCATGATATTTTAAGTGGTGAAATACAGTTTGCTTCTCACCTCATGTTCCATGAAATGGAGATATCTGTAATAAAAATGTATGAAGTTGGGTTAAAACAGGTATATGGTCATTTCAAGTGCTACCTTTTTATATCATTTATAAGAAATTGAAGGATACTAGAGCTGATGAGTTAACTGACTTCTCTAGTAAATTTCATAGAGAAATCAGACTTGTACTATGGCTTTCCTAGGAACCCTCTGATGGTAGACCACACTCATCTCATTTACAGTCAGATCTCCATATCTGCAGTTTCTGCAGCCACGGATTATAACAACTCCATATCAAAAATAATCAGAAAAAATATTCCAGAAAGTTCCAAACAGGAAAACTTGAATTTACCATGCACCACCAACTATTTACATAGCGTTTATGCTCTACTAGGTATTTATTTAATCAAGAGATTATTTAAAAGTATGAAAGAGAATATGTGTAGGCTATAAGCAAATAACTATGCCACTTTATATGAGACTCAAGTATCCATGGACTTTGGCATCTGCTGGAAGTCCCGGAACACCATGGATACAAAGAGACAACTGTATATCCACTCATCAACAGGCTTGTGTTGTAGTGGTTATAGTTTGGTCACATTTGGACCTACTTTCTATACTGGGTATTCCACATTTTTTAAAAGTATCTTTTTAAATTTCAGCTGGAGTTATCCATAATTTAGTTGAATTTTTAACTTCACTTTAAAAATCTTAGACTAGCTTTATGCTAGTCAATATTGGTTAGGTTGATCATATGAAATCAGTTAGTAGGATGAAGTTTATCATTTTAATAGCTTAGTCAAACCTTTACTTATTGATACTTTAACTTTTAATTTCTTGTCAAATTATGGAATGCTTCACAGATTTGCGTGTCATCCTTGAGCAAGAGCCATGCGACTCATTTCCATCTTTAGTATGTGTGCTGCCAAGGCGAGCACCATTCTGCATTATTTATTCACATTTTAAAAGCCAAACAAGTCAGGCACTCATTCCTGCAAACAATTTTTAGCTAGTATGCAATCATATGTTTTATAATCTTTTTGGACATAATGAGCATCTTTTTCTGAAACAGAAAGCAGGGAATCATGAGTAATACAAACAACTATTTTGACAAGGGAAGTCTTAGAGTAAGTGAATACTTCCAATATTTCACCTATCTTCTGAGTTTCAAAGTTTTCAAATAGCTACAGGCTTTAATTTTCAAATAAACCAGCTTTCTTTTCACCCGCCTAGTCTCTTACATTTTGACTATTTCAGGATAAAAATCAATGATCAAACAAGTAGAGTCATGTGTGGTCATAATGACAGAAATACATTACCATGCATATATGAATCTTCAATAGCTGGCATTAGTCTTGGGATCTGGGATATGTATATTCTTATCCTGAGAGATAAGGAAATCCTGGAATATGGTGTTCCTGAGCAGAATCAGTCATTTGACTGGAATATAAGCAGCACAGGGTATAAATTTATTTTACTCGTTAAAAAAAATTAAATTTTAATTTTAATTCTATCCTATTCCATTTTATTTTTATACTTTTACTGCTCTGGCTCCAGAACTGCATTCCTTGGTACATAAAAAGCACTCATGATATACGCCTTGGAAGAATGGTGATTAAAAATACCCTAAATGTCTAGGGGGGGGAAAAAAAGTGGATGAATGAAATAGGATATATCTATCCTGTGTACTGCTTTGCAACATTTCATTATAAGGAAAAAGATTGTGTTTACACGGAAAGAGCCCAAGATACATTAGATTTTTTTAAAAGTCAGAGAATGGTATACTTCTTATGACTGCATTTCTGTAAAAACAAAATATTTATATATTATATATACATGAATTCAGAGAAAATAGGAGTGTACAAAATATAATAAAATATTGTTAGTGGTTAGATTTGGAGGAGGAGGAAGGTATAACTTTCATATTTTATTCAGGAGTTAAAACGGCATCAATTTTGACTAGGAAACAAAACAATAATTATTAGATGCCAGCGAGGGTGTGATTGTGCCTAATTTACAAAGGAAATGTTTGAGAACTAATTCATCACTTTTGAACACGGAGAGACCATGTTCAATATAAAATAAATAGATCTGTATTAAAATCCATAAATTTATATATATATAAGATTTATAGATCCATAAAACCCATAAATCTATTATCCTTCAATTTCTTATAAATAATATAGATCCATAGATCTATATTAAAATCAATAAAAATCCAATAGATCTATATTAAACATCTATATAAAATATCTTTGCAGGCAGAAGTGTGCAGTGGTAAAGAATCCTCTTGCCACTGTAGGAAACTCAAGTGAGGCGGATTCCACCCCTGGGTGGGGAAGATCCCTTAGAATAGCAACCCGCTCCAGTATTCTTGCCTGGAAAACACTATGGATACAAGGAGCCTGGAGGGCTGCAGTCCATGGGGTCCCAAAGAGCTGGACATGCCTGAAACACTGAGCACACACACGAGCACTAACGTGAGCCACAGGTGAGCGGGCTTGGCAGGGAGTGCTGCAGAAACTATCCAGGGAAGGGCCTCTGTCTGGGAAGAAGCAGAAGAGCAGGCAAGAGAAGCAGGCGGGGCACCGGACCACGCCCACTTTATTCTCCAACACCAAGGGGAAGGGAACTATCTTGAGTCCCAAATCTCGCTATTTTAACATTTCCTCGCGCTGTCTCAGAAAAACCAACCTCTTGTACTCTCCCGTCGTTATTAATCGTTTGCCCCAAATCTCGTGAGTTCCAAAAATATCGCGATGTTTCAGCTTTTACTATTTTCGGTAACAGTCCCTGTGAGAAAGTTTCTAAAGTCCGTTTTTAACACTATGTGTTGGTAAATTGCATATGCATATTGCTCTTCTCAACATATTTTGTTTTAGAAATTAGAGGAGGGGGAAAAAAACGGTGTGTCAGAAGTGGGATTCGAACCCACGCCTCCATACGGAGACCAGAATCCCCAACGTGGGGAAGCTTCGCTTGAGTCTGGCGCCTTAGACCACTCGGCCATCCTGACACCTCGCGAAAAGCAGAAAGATTTTCCACTAAAATAGATACAAAGATCAGCGTCTCTGTGACGTATAATCTAGGAAGACGATAACTTCCGGATCGAGACTAAAAGGCCACCTGTGGCTTGAAAAGGAAAACAGCTTATGTTTCTGGAGGGAAGGAAAGAAAGAACCGAACGACATTTACCCCAAGTCGCTTGGTAGGTTTTCCAGCCTCTCATCTTTACCGAAACCTTGAGCGTGGTTTTTGCCCCAGGCTTATTTTTGAAGACAGTGAGGAACAACAAAAATCCAACAAAAGCCCCAGATATTATGGCATAGACCATTTTATTGTCTCTGATTCCTTTTCGTCCCCAGATCTGCCTTGCCACTGGAGAAGTGTTTATTTTGGGCTCCGAAAATGACGGCCGAGGAACAGCCTTGGAAAGTCCTCGTAGGGCGACAACTCCCGCCGATGCAAGACTTGATGAGACAAGTTTCTACGCAAGAGTTTGACCTGTTCCAGGTCCAGAAAAACTCAGTGACACGCTTGCTCCCGACCTTCCTGGTCACTCTCAGATATTCCTGATTGAAAGTCTCCGTGGCGTCCATTGCCAGGTAGCAGATAAAATGGCGATTTTTAAAAGGGATGGCTGGGTGAAAATAAGCGGAACGTGCCACACTTCCTGACTCAGACTTTTCCAGCTCTTTCTCAGCTTTGTGCAAAGTAGTATGAGCTTTGAGTCTGGAAGGTCACATATTTTAATGAAACCTTGAAGGGTAAACAGTAAGAAATTATTCTTCCAACTAGGCTGAAAACTAAATATTTTCAGATGTCCATAATTACCTTAAATTCTACAAGTGGAATCACTAGATCTTTATCCAGTTTAACTTTATATTGGCGTATAGTTGATTTACAATGTTTTGTTAGTTTCAGGTGTACAACTCAGTGATTCAGTTACATATATACATATATCCATTCTTAAAGTTTATCCAGTTTTAAAAGCTTTTAAAACACACTGCCCACCTACCTCCCAAAAATTCTGAAGCAACTTGGAGTCATGGCCATGGTTTTTCAGGCAAGAATACTGAAAAGTGAAGTCTCTCAGTCGTGTCTGACTCTTTGCGACCCCATGGACTCTAGCCTACCAGGCTTCTCGGTCCATGGGATTTCCCAGGCAAGAGTACTGGAGTGGGTTGCCAGTAGGCGGCAATTTCCTTCTCCAGAGAATCTTCTCGACCCAGGGATCGAACCCTAGACTCCCACATTGCAGAAGATAACCCAAAGATGACCAACAGAATACTATGACTAAACAGTTAACAACAAAACATTTTGCTGGGTGACACAGTTTTATTAGTGAGGTTCAGTATTCATGTTTCAAGGATTTTTATATTCTTCTCTAAATTGCTTACCCAACCTTTGAGGTGTTCATCCTTCCTTGATTTGTGAAATTCATTTTATGAAAAATAAACCTGTCTGATAATATCTATTTACAAAGAACCCAAGAAGAAATTTCTTTTACTAACAAGAATCCTATTAAGTCCCTTAAACACTAGTTACTTTCCATGTATAGAAACTATAGATATAAAACTCTAGTTTTATAGTGAGCTATAAATTTTACAAGGTTCTCATGTCAATCTTTAAAAACCAAGCTGTGGCCCACATTTAATGTCCTTATAATGTTACCATGCTAACATTTACTTTGATTCCTGGTCATTTTTTAGTTCCATCTCTTTCTTCCTTTATGGAATATTAAACTCCTGATATTTTGATTTTATGCGTTAAATGATTTGAAGTACTTTCCAGAATAGGCAAGGTATAATTAAATATGTAAACAATTTTATAATTTATTAACAATATTTATTGCGCAACAGGACTTCCCAGAGGCTAGTGTACATTTTTTTAAAACAACTGAATGATTTTGAAAGGCCTCAAAATTTAAAAGGGTGGGGCTTCCCTAGTGGTCTAGTAGTTAAGAGACACATCTTCCATCCCTGACAGGGGAACTAAGATCCCACATGCCTTGGGGCTCTACAAAAAAAAAATTTTTAAGAGTGGAGGGAACTAAAAAAAAGATGACTGTGTTTGTTTATACCAATTTAAATAACAGGATTTAATTTCTAACCTTGAAATTAATCTCTTGACTGTTTTATGTGGAAATGTACTTGGGGCAATACTGTCATATTTAAGTATTATTTGCACAATGTGAAATCTAAGCTATTAATGCTTTGTAAATATTCTAGCAAAGTCAGTTCCGCTAGAATAATCTACACTGGTTTGACTGAACTTTCTCATTATTCTTTACAAAGACCTCACAAAGAAATTACTGGGTTAAAGGAGGTGCAAGAGTGTAGTGATTTAATTGCATAATCAAGTCAAAATTTATTGCAGGACCATGTTAGTTTGTACTAACCTCTTAACCTCAAGAAAAAGTGCACTAAGGAAGAAATGCAGATCTAGGCTTTGTTTCTCCTGACCACCATGGTCGGCACTGAGATCTCCTGAAAGCACACAGTGTTTTACTTACCCACAGATGGTCTTTTGCCTCATCCCACTATTTCATGTTATTTTTTTCTCTTCTTAATTGACTTTATTAATTTTTCCAAGGACAGAGTCAGGTTCTCTTGTATTCTCAACAGTCAAGTTCATCTGGGGTACCTAACACTGTTTTTTTTGAATCAATGAATTGTTGTCATGCATTTGTGAAGAAGCAACCCACAAATCACTGGTACAGTAAGAATCTTTCTAGTTTTATTTTGCTGGGAGATGTGCGATTTCCATCCATACTTTGGTCACGATCCCTGATGAAGATGTTAACAAAGTGATCTATTTACTATATGCTAGCTCTTGCTCTTACTTTCTTAGTGCTTTTAAGTGTTGCCTTTAAGGCAACTGTCACGTGCATTCTCTCATCTTGTCAACTGCATATCCTAGATGGCAGTTTCCTTTCATTCTCTGAAACTTTCCCTTCTAGGCCTTGTCTACTCTTGGGGAAGATGCTCTTCTGTACCCACCAGATCAGTATCAGAGAAAACAAGAGCAGCTGAAGACAAACACAATTTTCCAGAGGCAACAAAAAAACAAAAGAATGAGTGGTTGAAGTACAAATATGTAATTAACACCTTCAGATGTTTTGAGGAAAGGACCAGAGAGGAACCAGAACTGGACCCCATGTTTGCCTAAAGGTGTCCATATTGTGACCTGATCAATTCAAATGCTTACCTTCCTGCAGATCATTTGCAAAGTTCATTTAACTTCATTCAAAATTACAGGTTAAAAAAATTTGTTTTTAATACTTCTAAACCCACCACCCATTAAGAATCATAGGATAAACAGTACAAAACACATCAATTCACACCCTCCTTCTCTACACTGTCCTCCACATGGCCCACTGGTAACCACAAACCTTTTGTCCATATCATAGAAAGGGTACTGTAAAGTATATAGTCTTCTTGAGACTTTTTCCCATTCAGCATTGTTAGTAAGGTTCAGTCTTGTAGTATATCCCAGTTCAAATTGGAAGTAGCTTTGCTGAATCCAAAGAGGTTGCTTACCGCTGCTCCAGCTGCTGCTGCTAATAAAAACTCATTAAGATGCTGCTCCTATTAGCACTGAGTCTACTGGAGATAAAGCAGACCCCATGTGAGACCTTTTGTTAGCCTGGAGACAGCTCCATCAGTCGAGCAGCAAGGATCAGGGAGTCTTTCCTAGGGGCACATTTTCTTGGGACTGGTACCAAGCAAGGTGCCCTCTTTATGGGCTCTTATTCTTCCTCTTTGTCCCAATGGACTATAAGTAAAACTGAAATGTGATTCTGACTGGGTCTCTTCACCCAGTTTTCCAGCTGTGAATTCTTGAATCTAGAGTAGACAGACTTACTGTTAAAGGCAGGTATCCCAGGTCAACAGACTGGCACCCCAAGGCCTCAGTCTCTACCTTTCCATGCAGAAAAGCATAATCCATAGATATTGTGAGGCAGGATATGATGTACGTGGACATGTATTTCACCTCGGTCTGAATCCTGGCCCTGTTGCTTCCTAACTGTACACCTTGGATAAATCACTACCCTCTCTATGCTTCAATTTTCTTGTGTAAAATAAAGGCAACAGTATTTACTTTATCTTGTAGGGTTGTTAAGAGCATTAAATAAGCCATTGTACAAAAAGCACTTCATACTACGTGCTGAGCATTGCTCTATATCTGTGTAGTAGTATTTTATATACATAATAATATACATATGTTCAGTTCAGTTCAGTTCAGTCGCTCAGTCATGTCTGACTCTTTGCGACCCCATGAAGCGCAGCACGCCAGGCCTCTCTGTCCATCACCAACTCCTGGAGTTCACTCAGACTCACGTCCATCGAGTCAGAGATGCCATCCAGCCATCTCATCCTCTGTCGTTTGTTAGCATGTGTATTTATATCTATTGAGACTATTCAGCAAAAGCTAACCTAGCCTCATGGAAGCCCCTCTCTGAAGCTCCTGGTTATTTCTCTTAAAACCTTTTGAATAAATAAATGAATCAGGACATATCACCAATGCATGATCTTCAGCCATGAACCACAATGTTGGGTACAAGACTTAGACCACAAAATCTTGTCGTCTTGAGGTCATGTCCAAAAGCAGAAAAGATCGAAAACCTCCTGGAAAAGAGCTGTCCTCTCAGTGTATTTTTCTTCCTTAGAATGTGGTGCCCTCCATGACCCTAAAGGCTTAGGCTGCTCCTTCTGAGATGGGAAGCAAGCTCTGGGTGCTCTGATCTATACCAAGCATTGCTGCATACCCCACTGTCAGTTATAATAAGGACTTGAGAGAACACTTTCCCAGAGAAGTGACAGGATTAGCCAATACAAAGCTGTAGGCTGTGGAAGTCTAACACTACTTTCCAAGCACCAGTAGAAAGCAGTGACATGGTACTGTTTTTATCATCCAGTTGAACGTAAAATATTGACCAGAATGAGATTCTCAAGCCACAGAGGTTAATGGTGTTGATTTCTTCCAATATCTATGAACCCAGTCCTACCAAGACCCAGAAAATAACAACAGTGTAAACAACATCCATACTCACTTTATTTTTAAACAGAGGAGCATGTACCCAAAGAAAGAGAAGACTAAGAACCATCACGGGGGCTTGCGCTAAGTGATCTGCCTTGGCTTTCTGACCTCAGAATGCCTCGTGATCCAATGGCCATAGGGATGGAATAGCCCCTTGATGGTACACACATCAGAAAGGTAAACTCCCTTGTCCCTTGAAATAGAAGGGAGAAATGGAGACAAGTCAATGAATCCCCTGGAATATTGCCCCAGAATCCTTCCAGGGATAGGGTATGACTGACCATCAGTCCACAAATGGAAGTGGGAAGGGAGGTAGGAACAATGAGTGGTGCTGAGCAGAAAATAATCCCAGATGATGTGCATCCAGGACCAGGATACACTTTTCATTAGAATGAAGGGAGCTGACAAAGCCCTCAAAAAGATAGAGGCAAAGAGCACATTGATTAGAACATTATCTCCTAACAGAGGTGGGGCTATTTCCCACCATTACTGTAAAATAACTGTAACTAATCAAAACACATACAGGCCTCTTTAATGGAGTTAATAAAACTACAGCAGATTGAGAATCAGGGGTAGAGGTACTAATCCCAAAGGAAAAACTGGGACAAAGGGATCCATGCTGACAGGACTTTATAGTCCAGCTGTGGGTTCTCAGAAAGAAGCCCTGGTTCAGAAATGACAGCAAATACCCATGATCACTATATGGGGCTGAGCCCAGGTGTAAGAATCTTGAATGGCTCTCCTAACCCAAGGTTATCCATATTCTTTATCCCCTCCAGTAATGTATAAGACCAAGAAGTGTGGAACACTGGAGGTGGACATCTGGTTTTTATTTCTGGGCAATCTCGATAACTTATTACATCTCACAATTTTCATGGGAAGGGGGGGATGGCAGAGAACACAGACATTCTGTCTTGCACTGCAGGGCACGGAAAGTGCTAAGAACATCCAGCTGTGATGGGCAGGAAGTGGCAAGGCAACAAGATGCCTCATGCCTGGGGTGGGAGTACAGCCAGCAGCCCTTCTGGCCTGAGTTCACCTCCTCAAGGGGAGGTCTCCATGGAATGACCATGATTCCCAACATGGCCAGAAAACCCATCGATGCCACTCATGGGGCAGATGATCAGAGGAGCTGCACTCTTTCCTCCAGAGTAACTCAGACTGAAGTAGGGCCGGACAGGCCCACAGAAGGTAGCATGAGAGAAAGTAAAGGTGTGACACCTCTCTGTCACGTTGTAGAAGGAGACCTCGCCAGCATCATAGTCCAAGAAAATCCCCACCCGTTGGAGAGGGGTCCGCAGGGGGAGGGCAGTCATTGGGGAGGTGAGAGCCCAGTATTCTTTCCCATACCACAAGGACACTGCCCAGAATCCATTCTGGGGGGCTGAGGTTACCCCACCTTTTCTGCACACTGAGTCTTCGCAGACACCTATGGTCCACTTGGCTTTATCTCCCACCTCTACCTCCCAATAGTGTCTCCCAGCGATGAAGCATGGAGAGCCCAAGACACAGGGAAACAGATTGAACCGCTCAGGGTTGTCAGGCAGGTCCTGCTGGAGGTAACTGTACCGCACTTGCCGCAGGTTATCAGAGAGGATCAGGCTGGGGTAGGCTGTGTCTGGGTCCAGAGTCACATCCACTGCAGAGAAACACAGGGGCAGAGGAGGATTAGCCAAGCACCAGGACAGCCCACTCTGAACACTCAGCTTTTCTCCTATCCCTGAGAAGAGAGTAAGAGCTCTCCAGCAAAGACACATTCATTTTATACATTCAAGTCCACCCTGAAGCCGACATTCCCAAAATTACTGTTTGGATTAGCTAGTTATCTCATTTAGCTAGGATATATTGGAAGTACTGAAATTTTTACCTTGCTTTTCCACATTTTAAACCACAGTATCCGTTATAAGCTGAATTTAAGGTTTTCTTATGTGTATGTCCAATCCCTTAATCCGAAAGCCTCAGGGGCTGGAAGTTTACAGTATTTAGACAGACGGGTGCGGTGTAGCACTCTACAACCAATACTAACAGATCTGCTGTGAAACATATGGATATTCACATTCTGTCAGATAAAGACACTAAATAGTGCCGCATGCATCTGACAATCATGTGGTGGTTTCCAGTTTTAAACTCACTGACATATTCTCTCACTAGTTCTTCGTATCTTGTTCAGAAGGAAGATTCCCTAACATTATCTCTCTGAACCATAGTTCAGGTAGGCTGACTGTCTCCCACAAAAGGCTCATAACAACTGGTGGAGGTGACTAAGAACCTCAGAGGCATGGTTCGTGGTTCAACAATGTGTTCCCAGCAGTTCCCATTTATTCCCTCATGTCATGGGTAGACCTCGTACCTCCAACCAGACATTTAACTCCAAGCGTTGGTCAGTGCCTTATGCTCTTTGGTTCCCTCTACTGTACCCTGTGCAATATTAGGAAATGTAAGACATAAGCAACATATTCAATCTTGAAAGAATTAAATATGGATCACAACCAGGGGACATTAATGAAAGAAGACCCATTGTTTGTAGAGTCCCTCTGTTCATGATGAAGAAGGAAATGGCAACTTGTTCCAGTATTCTTGCCTGGAGAATCCCATGGATGGAAGAGCCCAGCGAGCCCCAGTCCATGGGGTCGCAAAGAGGTGGACACGACTGAGCAACTAACACACATGTTGTTTGTCCATGAAGAAGATCCCATGAAATAGAAGGTGGTCATGTGAATACAAACCTCAGATGAGTTTGAGATCATAGATTTACCCAGTCTGTGAACCTCAGGTGAAGGTGACTGTCAAGGGGAGGGAGAGTTTCAACTCTAGATCTCACACAGAGAAGGGATGACTCCAGATTTTTCCTAGACTTTCCCTAGCTCTCAGAATAAGAGGCAAGCTCAATCTTTTTGGAAGGATGCTTTTGTAAACCACACACTGCCCAAGGCTGCGTGGGCACAGCAGTGGAACGGTGTACTAGCAGTGGCAGTGCACCAATTTTTGGAAACTGTAGTTTCAACTCTATAATTCTTCCTAGCACCTGAATTCAATTTCCTCCTCTTTCAAAGGTCCATGAGTTCAGATTTGAGGCCTTTTAGGAAGCAAATATTACAAACACATAGAAATAACAAATTTTTTGTGATTATTATCATTTAAAAAAAAATAAATGTAACCTAAAGGATTCAAATTAAGGCACTTTCCAAAATCATTCACAATAGTAGTGAATGATAGTTAGTGAATAATAGTTCGGTTGATAAGGATTTTTACTCCTTTTTCCAAATGGTTTTGTCTCCTATCACCCACCTGAGTATAACTGGGCCTCTCTCAATTCTGAAAAAAAAAAAAAACAAAAGAGAAAAGAAGTTATGGAAGTTATCTGAATATTTCTAGGAAGTACCCAACAGAAGGAGCTTTAGGAGTCATCGTAAAACGATGGTTTCCATTAGAACTCCTGCTGTCAGTCCTGCATTAATTTTTTCATATAGCGTTAAGACTCCATCTTCCAGCCAAGAGCTCAAAGGGAAGAGGGGTTGGGAACTTTGAGCATAAAGATAACACAAGCTTGACACTGGAAGCACATGGGGTCAAACTGAGGCAAGATTAAGGATTCCACTCCTCAGTGGGTCAGCTGGCTCTGCAGGGAGAGACATGGTTCTAAGTCCACATCATACATAACTCTTGGGTTCATAAGCTACCTGTTCTAGGGGATGTGTGGTTCAAGTGACACCAAGCTTGCCCCTACCAAGCTGGGGCAAACTACACCATTTACAGCAAAATGCATTTACAGTTGACAAAGCATTTTCACAGGTATGTTCTCAATGGGTTGCTTAAGGGCAGGAGAAGAACAGGAAAAATAAAGGAGAGTCAGATCAAGGAATGTTGTGTCTGAGCTAACCACTTGTGGTATTAAGTGGAGTTTCTCCCTGTTCTGCTTGTGAGCATTCCCTAAATCCATGTTGCCAGATGTGAAAAACGTATGTATCTGAAAAGATGCCATGCAAATAAAGTTTTAGCACATATAGGAAATTATAAAAATTATGCAGATTTGTAATTTATAGTAAATATGAAGTGATTATGTACATATAAGGGTTTCAGATTCTATCAAGCTGCCTAGGAATTTCAGCATTTTGTACACAGCCGTATGGGCTAAGGCTTCCCTGGCGGCTCAGTGATAAAGAATCCACCTGCAATGCAGGAGCTGCAGGTTCAATCCCTGGGTGGGGAAGATCCCCTGGAGGAGGGCACAGCAACCCACTCTTGTCCTGAGAACCCCAGGGACAGAGGAGCCTGGCAGGCAACAGTCCATTGGATCACAAAGAGTCAGATATGACTGAAGTGACTTAGCACGCACGCATATGTGTTATATGCTTCTAAGTTACTATGAGCAGAAGATGTTATATTTGAAGAGTGCCCCTTAAATACCTAGAACACTTTATTTAATACATATACACGAAGGTTCCCTTCTAGAACGCTTCAGAAATTGTAAGTAAACCTAATCCTTACAGCCTTGTGAGGCAAGAGCTTTCAGAATGATAGCTTATCATTCTGTGTAGAATGTAGAATGCTTACCAGGTGGCAGAGGTGGGCCCAGGACCCAGGCAGCCAGACTCCTGAACCCCTGTTCCTACCCAGGTTCCTGCCCTCAAGGTGTTGCCTCAACCAGCGATGCTCAATTCTTCCTCCTCCCAGTCAGTACCAGTGTCCATATGCAGCAGAAACTCGATAAATTATAATTACAAATACTAGCTCAAATAGAATATAGCTAGAATAGTTTCTCTTGATTCTCTTTCTCAATTAAAAATAATTTTAAAATAATCAAATTAATTCTGCATTAATTGTTGGATTGTATATTTTCCTCTTCCATTAACGTAGATTGAAAAATAAGTGTATTTAGTTAAAAGACTTCAAGTTGAAACAAGAGGCTATTAATTGAAAAAATTAACAAAGCCAAAAGAAAGATGTGAAATATCGGGGAATCCGGCCATTTCCCATTTTCCCATACTCTGGTGTGGATGTTTATCTTTCCAGGAAACTTCAACATCAACAGTCCATTAAGTAGATAAATTTACCTTGGATTTTCTCCATATCTGACTGCATTTTTTCTATGGGGAGAAAAGAAGATATTCAGTTTGCATTCCATTATCTAGCTGGAAAACACTTCCTCTCAGGCAATACAGTTATTCAGAGCATAAACCCTCAGAGATTCCTCTTCTCACGTTACCTGTGAACTGCTTCAGACTCTCAGTCAAGAACAGACACTTCTGAGCAAAAATGTGGATTTTCTCTTGCAGATCTGGAGGTGTGATCCAGGGTTCAGGAATCCTGATTCTTTCAGCCCTAAGTTTAAAAAAATCCATGAGTGAATCTCTCACCCCCACCCCCACCCCAAACTTCTTTCAGGGTCTAGGACAAAACCTGGGCTAAACTGGCCAGTCAGTGGATTGGTGGACAGTCTTTAATAGCAGCCAGTAGAGCCCTTTTCCTATTCTCTTCCTAGACTGTGATCCTTTGGACCAGAACAGGGGAGTCCTCTTACCTTCATATTCTCCCACAGCATTAGCTTCTGGCTTTTCAAATGGCATATGCCCTCAGAAAGATTCACTGAATTAAACTGAATATAAGCAAGACCTTGCCAGAAAGCACTAGATTCCATGATCAAGTCCTTGGTATTCATGGTGGGCA
Source organism: Oryx dammah (assembly GCF_014754425.2). Classification (NCBI taxonomy): domain Eukaryota; kingdom Metazoa; phylum Chordata; class Mammalia; order Artiodactyla; family Bovidae; genus Oryx; species Oryx dammah. Next base: position 22,027,875 of record NW_024070195.1, read on the forward strand.
ATGACCCATAACCCTCAGGTTCCCAAATATGGCAAGAATGACATTTTCAGACAGATGGGTACTCTCTGGACAATATCCAGTTACCCATCAACCCCCTCAAAGGGTCTGTGGCAAACACTGACTGCTAATCACATGTCCAATATCCCTTCTCTCACCTTCCAAATTTTACTGGGTTCATGCCTGCCTAGTCTGAATGTGACCATGTGACTAAGCTCTGGCCAATGAGAACTAAGAAGTATCTTGCACTAATTTGAGAAGTCTGCTTAAAAAGGAATGCAATGTGACATCTCTTTCCTGCTGGTTAGCATTCTAGGAAGTTTCTTGGCCTGTAATAATGAGGATCATAGCTTATGTATGGCAGAAGAGTAAATGGAAAGAAACCTGAGAGTCTGATGATAAACACTGGAGCCACCAAACCAGCCCTGGGCTAGCTATCTGCACATTTCTTTAATGGTGGCAAAATGTTTTAGTTATATTTAAGTCAAGTCAAAGATTAAGTCAAAAAATTTTCAGAGTCAAACCCAAACTTAACATTCACAGATGCTAGAACCTAAAGGATCTCTCTCTGTGTTAGTTTAGAACTAGACTGACATCAAAAAGTAAAAGCAGCAAGTGAGGGCAGTATTTGTTAGGGCCACTTGGCAGGGACTAGTACCATCCCATGTCAGCAGCCCTCAAAAAGCTCAGCTCTATCAATAATTCTATTCACATGGCCCTTCTAGCCCATCTCCTCCTCAAATGCTCTCACACAATCAAGCTGCACTTCCTCTGAAGGGTTTTCACCCTTCAGGGTTTTACTTAGCTTCAAAGTTCAGTTTCCTCAGTCAGGCTTTACCCCAATAGGCATTCCTACAACAAACATAATATTCCTCAAGGTCTATCCCATCTGTCCTTGCCATCCAACACTGAAAACACAATTTAATTGTGGCTTCTTGCCCATTCTGGCCTTTTCCGGCTTGGTCATGTTCCAACTTCCAGGTAGCTCTTCCTCACTGTCCATCTGATGATACAGTAGAGAAATAATAAAAACAAGAGCCAGAATCCAGGTAACTCATGACTCATCTCTGAGCTGGTCACACTTTTCTTAGCCTGTATTTTCCCCATTACAGAAAAAAGAGAGCCAGAAACAAAGACAGAGATAACAAAAGAGAAAGGATTCTGAAACAAAAACTATAAAATACCCTTTCAATTTGCCCGAGGCCCTGTGAGTCTCCACCCTCTCCATAGAAGTGTCCTCATAAACTACCAGCACCCTCCCAAGTGGGCCCCCTACTTCACTCCTCACCCTCATTATTTGCCAATAATTCCTTAGTTTTACTGAGAAGAGCTGCAGTCCATCTAGTTCTTTGCACACTAGTGACTCAGTTCGGGGACAGACAGGATATGTCTCGAATTTGGTAAGATGTCCTCAGGCTCTGGGCTCCTTCCAGAGTTTCTAAGTATGAGGGAAAGTCTACTCAGGCTTGATTTAGCACTGGGGAAAGAGAAAACTGTACCTGCTCAATGTGTCCCCGATGTCCTATAAGAGAAAGGAAAATGAAAACCATGAGAAATCATTTATAATGTCAGTTTTCTCTCATAGATGTTTGTTAGAAACTGAGCTACAGGCTGGCCCTCCTGGGAGAAACCAGGGAGACGAGGAGCACACACTGTGTAAAACCTGGGCAGAAGAAACTGGGATACACACTATTTGCTATTCCAGCACCTTCCTGCATTCCCTTCCTGCACACTGGTCAAAGATCTCAAGGTTTCAAATTTACTAACTCAAGCATCTCACTCTTGGACCACAACTGCCTACCTGCCTGCCCAGCTTGCTTTCTTTGACCTATTATTGTGTGTGCTTGTGCGATAAGTTGCTTCAGTTGTATCCGACTCTTTGCGACCCTATGGACTGTAGCCTGCCAGGCTCCCCTGTCCATGGAATTCTCCAAGCAAGAGTACTGGAGTGGGTTGCCATTTCCTCCTCCAGGGGATCTTCCCAACCCAGGGATCAAACCCATGTCTCCTGCACAGGCAGGCTGATTCTTTACCCCTGAGCTACCAGGGAAGACCCTGATATTGCCTTAATACAGGCTAATTATTTTAAAAATATCTCTCCACTTGGGTTTCCCAGGTATTGTTCCATGATTAAATTCAAGCTTACATTGTGTCTCCTTCTAAAGATACTTGCTACTTACTTTCCCTTTATAGGTGGTATGTTATAACTACTATTTTTCCTTTTGTAATTAAAAAGTAATCTCAAAGTGACACTTTGAAATTAACATTCCAGCCCTTATCTAACTCCCCCTCAGATTTAGCCTCTGTAGATAATTATTGTCTAAATTACCTTTCACCATGATAGCTGCCAAATGATCATTTTCTTGCCTCAAAATTCCTTGTACATTACTTAGTCGACAGTCTACTGGAAGGAAGAATTTTCCCTAATTTATTATTAGTATGGACCCATCAATTCCTACTTTATTCAATGGGTTATAACTCATCACTATTCTTAACTATTTTGGCGCTCAAAAAATCTGAAACTTGGTCAGAGAATCTGTCACTTTTTTCCTATCTCTTCTCATCTCATTCTCCCCATTATTATCTGGTTTATCATTCCAGTGTTTACCTTGCAAATACCTACAGATACATGTATTTTCTAATCATCTCTTCTTTCTTACACAAAAAGCATAATCTATATTTTGCACTTTGATTTTTTTTTCACTTCCCAATACATTATAGAAACTCCTCTATATCAGTTATATCATAGGTATCTTCCTTTTTCTTTTTTTTATAGTTGCATAACATTCCTCTGTGTGTGTGTGTACATACGTTAAAATACAGTTAGACAACAGTGGCCATCTTGCCCTGTTCCTGACCTTAGTGGGAATGCTCTCCTTCTCCACGTTAAGATTCAGTTTACTTTTCAAATGACTTCTACCATGACCACTCTCTCCCATGGAGTCCACAACTTGCCCTCTTCTTTCTCTACTTTTCTTTATCATCCAGTTTTGATTTCATGGTCCATGTGTTCAGAAATATTTTCACAAATACCTTAAAAAAATAAGCAAACCCATGGTTGCCACTGGGTAGAAAGGGATGAGGAGTGACTGTTTAATGCGCACGAGGTCTCCTTCTGAGATGATGGATGTGTTCTGGAACTATACAGCTGTGATGGTTGCATAACATTAAGTTTACTAAATGTACCAAGTTGTACACTTTGAAATGGTTAAAACAGTTAATTTATGTTATGTATATTTTATCATAATCAAAAAGCCAGAACGGGGGAGTTCCCTGACCGGTTCAGTGGTTAGGATTTTGTGCTTTCACTGCCATGGGCCCAGGTTCAATCCCTGGTCAAGGAACTAAGATCCTACAAATAGTGTGGCAAGGCCAAAAACAAACAAAAAAAACCCCTCACATCTTACAAAGCCCTAATCCTGGATGAACCCAACTACCAGCTTTCCCTAGGCCTGGAACCAGAACAGTCACAATCATAGAAAGCAAAGCCGGGACGGGAAAAAGTCACACAACTGGACAGACAAATTCTGATATCAACTGACGTTCACTGACCAAGTAACTCGACTACATCTTGGGAACCAATTTGCTTTCTCATACTCTGAAACAATAATTTCAGAACTTTCCCACAATCCTCAAACTCATTATTTTCTCTAACCCCTGCTCAATGGCAGCCAAAAAGGATAGAAGCCAAGATGTTTCTGCTACCAATCCTCACAACCTGCTGCAACTACCTGTCCCCACCCTTCTTTCTTTTTATACAACAGAGGATATTTCAAAGCTAAGTCCCTCCTACATGCTTCAGTTACCCTTCCTTCTGCCTTCTCAGAAACAGCACATCAGAGATGAGTTCATCCTTAGAGCTTCAGTAAATTTTCTTCACCTGAATCTTTACAACAGATGCTCCTCTCCACATTTTTTTTTAAAGATATGTTTACCTGGTTTCTTTAAGCATCCTCTCCCCATAAAGCCCCACAATTCTACCTCATCTCCAAGTATTTTCTTTTTATCTCTTTCACAGCCTTATTTATTGAAATAGTCATTTACTCTCGCAGCTTCCATTCACTCTGTCACTACAACTTCTCCTCATGTGGCTCCTGCCCAGACTGCTCCAATCGGGCAGCTCTACAAAAGTTTATCAAGGATGGTCATGTTTTTAAACCAAATGGATCTCAGCCTTCATATTATTTCACCTCAACTGCATTACACTCTGTTGTCCACTCCCTCCTTCCAGAAACATTCTTCCTCCCTGATCACATATTGCCTCTCTGGTAAACTATTCCCCATGCAAGCTCTTCCTTCTCTAACAATTAAATATTGGTGTTCATTAAGCTCAAGATTAAGCCTTCTCTTTTTAATGTGAAGTAAGAGCTGGTGAACTTTTTCTAAGAAAAAGGCCATACAGTCTCTGGCACAACTACTCAACTCTGGTGCAACAGATAATACAAAACAAATAAATGGGCTATGTTCTAATAATAATGTATGGACAATGAAGCTTGAATTTTATGCAATTTCACATATCACAAAATAACAAACGTTCTTCTGATTTTTCTTCCCCAACTATCCAAAACTAAAAAGCACAATGAGCTCGCAGGACACACAAACACAGGTGGTGGCCCATAGTTTCTTGACCCTAAACCTATCAGCCCTTTTTTAATGGCAACACTGATGATACTTGTTTGTTCACTTCTCTATCATATGATCTCGACATCAGAATTTAGATTTCAGGAGAGCTTATTTATCCACTTAATTCCACTGCTTGACCCAGAACAGAAAATTCATATGCATTGAATGAACAAACAACAGACAAACAATCAGCTCATTTCCTGTGGTCTTGCTGGGCTGGGTCTACTGCAGCTTTAGCACTCATACAACCAAGATTAAATCCCAAGCCTGCTTGGGCTGACCACTTCTTGTGGTACTTGTTATTTCGTGGTTGTCATAGTGTGCACATACATGTTACAATTATAGGATACTGGGGTGAGGAGAATCTTTAAATGACATGTGGGCCAAATTCCTCATTACATGAGTAACTGAGTTCACTGAGGCCCAGAGAGGTCAAGAGCCTTGCCTGTGATCAGACCACCTATCAGTGCAGGACAGGCTTGAGCAGGACAGGTCTTCCTTTTGACCTTTCCATGACACAGGGCAACTGACTGACCCAAGCTGTGCCAACCAGGGTCTCTACTGTACATTTCCTTTCTAACATGCCCTTGCTACAATCAGAGTTTCAACAAGGGAGTAGGGGGCCCTGGATACTGCTTGGCAGAGCAGGAGCTGTCTTGGCAGAGGGCTTTCAGTCTTACCTGCAGGAGCTCCCTGGTGGGTTGCTGCTGCTTCTCTTCCAGCTGGGCAATCAGGTTGCTGAGGTGGGAGATGTTGCAAGAGAACTGAGTGATGGCACCATTGATACTGTTGTAGATGGCCAAGTCTAGCTCCTCGAGACGGGCCAAAAGGCGATACTCATGCTCCTTCAAGGAGTGATACAGCTGCTCAAACTCCCAAACAATCTTCTCCCTCTCCATCTGGGTCAGGCTCTGTGTAGACCACAGGGAAGGGCAGTGAAGAGAGGAAAGGCTGCTTCTAGAGCCCTTCACATTTCTCCGCTGTCTATCTACCCAGACCTCATTATTTCATCCCAGTATACTAAAACAAGCATCTTGTTCACTCACTTATTCTTTTCCAATGTTTATTGACTGGATATACAATGGCAGAGAACTGAATTACCCCAGTGATAACCAAGGCAGTCTGAAAAAAAAAAAAAAAAAAGCCAGTCTCTGCTCTCAAGGAACTCAGTCAAGTGAGACTCAGGTTCATGTGATACATGTCATCATGGCTAGATAAGCAAAAGTAGGGTGACAGCATTCAGTAGAAGTTGATACAGTTCTCAGAAGCAGTGTTCACAAAGAGTCTTGAAGGATGACTAGAAGTTCACTTTATGGTCAATGAACAGGAGAGCTTTCCAGGCAGAAGAAATGCCATGGACCGAAGAGTGGAAAGGCAAATGATGGAGTCTGGCTGGAGCACATGAGTGCTTGTGAAGACGGCAGATAAAGTAAGAGATGAGAAGCCTGGCAAGACTTCACTGCAAGTGGGAGCCATGAAAGACTGTCAGAGAAGTCACATGATCAGATGGGTGCCCTGTGGAGGATGGTTTAGAACATACAAGCAAAACTTCCATAACAATCCTCACATAATAACCTTGATTAGTTTCCTTAAACCTTTCACATGTAATCCATTCCCTCTATCTGGCTTTCTGTCTCACTGGCTTTGAGCATAATTCTCTACTGGCACAGTTTGTTTGCCAAAGGTTATCTGTCCTTCTTCTCCACCACTTGTCCCACTGAGAGACTCCACAAAAGCTTATTTCAGAATAAAGGGTCAGCAAACTCCCGTGTTTACTCCCTTGGAGTAAAAGTTTATTGGGAAACAGATCCACTCATTTAAATGGTTTCTTTAGCTGCTTTTGAGCTATGACAAGGGAGCTGACTGGTTGTGGTAGAGATAGAGGCCACAAAGCCAAAAATATTTACTCTCTAGTCCTTTACAGAAAGGTAAGGGACTATTTTTTCCAGAACAACCACCCTCTCCCCCAAATATCCCTACCACAAAGGCCTTGGGAAACTAGGAGAAGGGAACAAAGAGAAAAGTTCAGAATAGAATCATTGCCAAGAAAAAGAACATTCCAGCAAGAAGCAACAGTCAAGTTTATGGAAAGCCACTGCCAGCATCTGTCTGCAGAACAATACAAAAGGCTCCTAACCAATGCTCAAGAATTTCACCAGGATCAACCCTGATCTGCACAAAGCTAGCAGATTAAACTTTTGCTAGGTCAGATCTCCAGGGGTTTTATTTTTTTTTTATTTTTTATTTTTTTTCACTTTAAGCAAAGTCTTTATTTTCAAGAAAAAAGTACATTCTCATTTCCTGTTCTTGGCATAAGTTTTAATTACTTCCAGTGGAACCAAAGCCTCCTGAACCCCTTTCAGTGTCATCTAAAATTTGAACTTCCTCTATTTCTGGGTAAAATATCCGTTCACAAATGAGCTGTGCAATTCGATCACACAGCTTTTTGACTTCAAACTTCTCTTTGCCAAAATTAAACAGGACAACACCAACATTTCCTCTATAATCTTCATCTATGACACCAGCTCCTACATCTATGAAGTGTTTTGCTGCCAAGCCAGAACGAGGAGCCACTCTTCCATAGCACCCAGAAGGAAGGGCTATCTGAATGTCAGTTTTCACAAGCACTTTCTCCACCGGTGGTACTGTGTAATCATAGGCACTGTACAGGTCGTAGCCCGCGGCGCGCGCGGACCCCTTGGTGGGGGCTGTGGCGTGCTCCGAGAGCCGGGCATAGCGGAGACGCATATCTCTCGCCTCCGTGGCCCGGGCCCGCTTGCTGGGGGAGACGACTTGTGCCTCTTGAGAGCAGGGCATGGCAGCGTAGAACGCGGGCACAAGACGGAGCAGGGGGAACAAGAGAGAGAGCGCGGGGATGAGTTCTAAACCTTCCAGGGGTTTTAAAGTCAACTATTCCATCCTTTTCCCCCCAAATGTGGGAATCCCTTGGTTCTCCAGGAGAATTCCTACTGCCATGTAAGGTTGTTCCACCCGTACCTATAAGTTCTGGGTGATCTGACTGCACAAGGTTAAGGGAAGTTTACAAGTCTTACAATATAAGAGAGTGGCCAGCAGAACTGATATTATCTATGAATTCTCAGGAACCTCACCAAGAGTTCAGCCCGCGCCTGCTCTCCCTGTGCCCTTCGCCTCTTCTTTAAGTCTTTCACTCTTTTTAGGTGGTCCAGCTGGTTCTGGATTTGCTCCTGAAAAAGCAAAAACAGGTGTACAGTTCAAGATAAGGCAGGCCTTAGCAGTGTGACTCTTCTGCTTATCACCTGTGTAACCCACATTTATGATGCCAAGTTCTTGGTGAGAGCCTGTCCTTGGATCACACTGCCATCACCATGGCACCACACCTCTCCTTTGGTAGTTTGTATCTGAAATGGTGGGTCACCTACCTGCCTTTGGAAGGATACCGCCTGGCTTAGTGAAAAGGTGAATAGACTAGAAGGCTTTAGTTGTCGAGCTTTCAGGGACGGGTACAGAGAGAAAAGGACTTAACTTCTCCTATTTTCCCCTGGTGTGACATGAACCAACACCACCTTCTCAACCTAATAGAGTGTTCAGTGTGAGTAAAATGGTATTTTTGAAAGCACCATAAATGTTCAGTGAATAATTCTGCATGAACGTACTCACATTTACACATGTACATAATTGTGTGCATGTTCTCTGCAGTCCTCAAACACAGATTATGTGCACGCCTTGAATGTTGTCTTACAACTATTTTGTATGTAATACTTTATTTCCATGCTATTGTTGAGCTGTACAAATCTGTTGGTTCACAAGGGGATCCACACAGCATTTTATTTCACTCAGTCTTCATTAAGTCTTATCTCCTATGAGTCGCACCGTGGTTAAATGACTTAGGCAGTAAGAAACTTGTTCTTTTCCGGGAGGTTCTAGAAGAGGACGGAGCACAGGGAAGTGCTGGGGGAAAGGAGAGGTGATGGGCATCTATTTGATGTGAATACAGCTCGGCAACGTCCGACTGTGTTTTGTCTGAGATCATCTAGGAGCCAACAGGAATGCGAGCGTCTCTGAAGCTTGTCGCTGCGTACGTGGTTTTACAGATATCTTATATACAGTCAAGAGGGGTCTCCATGGGCCGTCATGTATAATGTGCCCGTGAGAGGGTAAACACAGAGGCACATAACGCAGTGAGGGTGGGGAGACTTCTGGCTTCATCACCAGCTACAGGTTTTCCTCCCAAATCTGAGTGCCGAGGCTCTGGAGCGGACAGAGGAAATGACGGCTGTGAACCACACGTCCGGCTCAGCCATTTTCTAGGCGGAAAAAAGGAAGCCCCTTTGGCTCTCTCCTCCCTTTGTCCGACTCGCGCTCCGGCCCCTCCCCGGCCCGCGCGCCCGGCCCTCACCTTGAAGCCCTCCACCGCCTCCTCGAGCGGAAGCACGCTGTGGCCGCGGTGCTCGCGGGAGCGGTCGCACACCACGCAGATAGGCATCTGGTCCTCCTCGCAGTACAGCTTCAGGGGCTCGCGGTGTTTCTCGCACACGCCCATCTCGCCTCCGGGCCCCGACGGCCGCTCGGTGCGCAACTGCTTCACCAGCTGGGTCACATTGGCCAGGTGCCGGTTGGGCCGCATGTGCCGCTGCGGGAAGGTCTCCCGGCACTGCGGGCACGACACATTGGTCTCCGCCGCGCCCCAGCAGCGGGCGAGGCAGGCGCAACAGATGTTGTGGCCGCAGTCGAGCATCATGGGCTCCACAAAGTACTGCAGGCACACAGGGCAAGTGGTCTCCTGCTGTAAGCACTCGGCCACGCTCCCGGAGGCCATGGCGCGGGCCCGCGGGGGCGAACGGGCATGGGCCCCGGTGCCCAGCCCAGCGCGGAGCCCAACTCGATTGCGCTCCCTCCCGTCCGCTGTTTCTGGGCGGTGCGGAAAGGCCAGCCGGGCTGACGGAGGGCGACGCCTCCCGGGCCGATCCCAGACGCGCCCGCGCGCTGGAACCGCGGGGTGGCCGGGACGCTCCCTGAGCCGCTGCGCCGGGCGGAGGGAGTATGGGGATACCGCGGCCCCACCGAGCCCAGCGACTGTGTGAAGGGACAGCAAGATCGCCGCCGATCGGACTCCCGCAGCCGGGCGCTCAAAACGCGCAGGACAACGTGGCCGCGTCGGAGCGGATCCCAGCGGCCGCCCAGACCCCACCCCTGCGCGAGCGGAAGGGGCGGCTCGGGGGCGGGGCCTGGGCTGAACCTCCTGCTTGAAGGTGGAAATTTCGGCCTCAGGCCTGGATGGTTTCTTTCACAGGGAACCCGGGAGGCCTCGCCGCCAGGGTGGGGGCGGAACGCGCGGGCGGAAGCCCCTTGGGTACGGGTCCTAGAGGCAGGCGGTGTCCGCGGGGTGCAGCGGGGTCAGGATAACCCCTGCCTGCACGCTCCGGGCGCCCCCGCCGAGCCTTGGGCCTTGGGCCTGGATCCCGGGTCTTTTGTTGGGTTTCTTCTCTGGTGCTCAGGCCTCTGCCGCGGCGAGAGAAAGCTGGCTTTGTGTTGGTGTGGGAAGAAGAGACATCTGGCTTCCCCGGTAGGCCAGAGGGCTGGGAGTAGCCGACTCAGCCCCACCCAGTCTGTGAGGAACTTTATCAAACAACCCCATTGACAGGCGCTCGCAGTTCTGTTTCTTAAAAGAAAGGCTTAATTATTAGATGAAAACATTTCTGTGACAGAAACAGGCCAGCCCAGTTCTGCTACTTCCTACTGTGCCTAAGCAAAGTGGTCTACCATTCTGAGCTTCAGTTTCCTGTCTGGTGAAACGGGAGTAATTATACCCCAGCGAAGAGGGAGACTTCCGTACAACTTTTTAACCCTAAGGAGGTTTACCATTAAAATAATAAAATACCCACTGCCTAGAGCTGTACTGAATAGAACTTAAACATGCTTGCTCATTAATAAAATACCTACTGCCTAGAGTTTTACTGAATAGAACTAAACAGGCCTGCTCCTTCCCGAAGTATAGAGGGAATGATAATCCTGTGAGTAACATGGATAATGATAATCCTGTTTTCATTATCCAACAAACTTACAAAATTTTTGCGTTGTTCGCCCATCCCTACTTTGGTGTTTCCTGTTTTCCTTTGCTATTTTCTTGATATTGTCCTTCATCCTCTAAATTTAATTGAATTTGGACAGCCTTGCCTGTGTTTATTTTAATTCCCATTATTATATTTTGAACTAAGTGATTTGTCAGTTTACAAATCTTTTTTAAATGAGTTAGTAACTGGTTGAATGTGACCTATTCCACCAGTTTCCTTGTTTATACTCTTTTTCTCTAACCTATTTACACAATGTTTCAAAGAAACTGAGATCAGATACTTCAGTAACTCTGTGAGGACAGAGACTTCTCTCCAGACCTCCTGGATTGCTGTTATGCCTTGTATATACTTATATGAAAGGATTTCAATATTTTTTGGATTATTGACTAAAAATTAACTTAATGACTCCAGGGTCACATTCTATGCATACTTCTTATCTTTATCACAGTTGTTCAGTTGCTAAGTCATGTCTGACTCTTTTCAACGCCATGGACTTCAGCACACCTGGTTTCCCTTTCCTTCAGTATCTCCTGGAGTTTGCTCAGATTCATTTCCATTGAGTCGGTGATGCCATTCAACCATCACATCCTCTGTTGCCCCCTTCTCCTGCCCTCAATCTTGCCCAGCATCAGGTCTCTTCCAATGAGTCAGCTCTTCACATCAAGTGGCCGAAATATTGGAGCTTCAGCTTCAGCATCAGTCTTTCCAGTGAATATTCAGGATTGATTTCCTTTAGGATTGACTGGTTTGATCTCCTTGCTGTCCAAGGGACTCTCAAGAGTCTTCCCCAGCACCACAATTCAAAAGCATCAGTTCTTCTGTAGTTCAGTTCAGTCGCTCACTCGTGTCCGACTCTGCGACCCCATGGGCTGCAGCATGCCAGGCCTCCCTGTCCATCACCAACTTCCCGAGTTTACTCAAACTCAAGTCCATTGAGTTGCGGAAGAGCATTAATAAGTAAACTATTGGGAGGGTATTGGCAAACTGTAAGAGAATCTGATTTGGAATGTTTAGGATGATGAATACGTGGAAGAAAATTTGGACAGACAGTACTGATAAATTTGGTTAGATAAAGTCATGAAATCAAAGCATTGGTGATAACATTGCTTGTGGAGGACAGACTCTGTATCTGGGGGGAGGTTCCACTGATGCTTTGCGAACACAGGAATGACAAATTGATGGTGCAGGTCATAGTAAGGCAATACCAACTAGGAGGACCCATCTAGAGACTCATGCAATAGTGACACAAGAGGACATTAGTAGAATAAGAGCTGATAAGGAACAGAGGAATGGGCAGGTAGGCTAGAAAAGAATCAGGATATGCAGTGCCATTCTCCTCAGGTATTTCTAAGGAAAATGAAGGTGAAGCAGGCAAGGAGAGAGGCATTGTAAGACAGAGCAATAAAGAGGTGTGTAGTAGTGAAGTATGCAGGAAACAGAGAGGAGAGTAAGACATTTGATAAAGGAGAGGGATTTGGGTGTAGAGGATGAATTGGAAGATTGGGGTTGACATATATACACCATTGATTCTATGTGAAAAATAGATAATTAGTGAGAACCTACTGTATAGCATGGGAAACTCTGCTCAGTACTCTGTGGTGACCTAAATGGAAAGGAAATAAAAAAAAGAGAGGATATATGTACATGTAGAGCTGATTCACTTTGGTATACAGTAGAAACTAACACAACATTGTAAAGCAACTATACTCCAATAAAAACTTAGAAAAAAAGAAAGAGGGATTTGCTTGTACTTTGGAAAGCGATAGAAGTTCTCCTTTTCAACAAGTGTGGCTTTGTGGTTTTCTGACCATCTCCCAGCAACCCCACCAAAAGAGAACCCACAGGGCAAACTCTCAGAATGGACTACTATAGATCTAAAGGAGGACTGAGAATGGGGGGGGGGGGCACGGATTTAAGAAATTTTTAAAGAATAATTGATTTGTACCAATTCTTATTTCCAGGTTGATGGGGAAGGAGAGATGACTTTTTCATTTAATAAGTACCTATTAAGAAGTTACTATATATTGCACTCTGTTCATTAAAGCACAAAATCTTTCTAACTCCTACAAGGTGATGCTAGTATCATAATCTTCATTTTATGGCTGGGGAAATTGTTAACTTAATTGTCTAAGGTCACAGAGTCAGTGAATGACAGAACCAGGACTGGAATCTGGGTAGACCAGCTCCAGAGAGTAAGTTCTAACCATTAGAGTATATGTCCTCTCTAGCTGTCCCAGGTATCTGCTAGACAATTAAAAAAAAAAATCCAATACCAGTATTACTGTCATTTAGTTCTTTTAACAACATTCCCTGGTGTAGGTTATTGCTTTTAACAACCAGTGTGAAGGGTCCTAGATTAAAGAGCAATCTAAGACAAGATATAGGATAGGAGAATTCAAAGCATACTCAGGTAATGCTGATACTGAAAAATGTGATTCCTTTAGTCATTTTATTTTACTTTTTTTTGCCGTGCCCTGATGTGCAGCTTGTGGGATCTTGGTTCCCAGACCTGGCATTGAAAACATCAAGTTCTAACCACTGGACCACCGTGGAATTCTCTAAATATGATTTCTTTTTGAATTGGCAATTAGCTTCCCCAAATTTAACTGTCTTCCATTTCCTGAGGATAAAATCTTTGGAGACATTGGGGAAGAAAGCTAATCTGACCCACTTTTTCAAACATCAAGACTTCGGGGGATTTCACTGACCGACTGGTAAATACCCTCTGCTTCCTGTCCTTATTAAGCTCACAGGCCACTGGGGCTAGGTGGGGGCAGGGATGGTTAGCTACCTCCAAGAGGGTCACCATCAGTTTCTTTCCTCTCCATATGCATAGTGACATTGTATCATTGAGAGTTGCAGTTCTGTTCTTCTCTTGAATCTGGACTTGCCTAGAATGCTCTGACCCACAGAGTGTAGCAGAATGACTCTATGTGATGCTGGGCTTGGCCTACAGAGGACTGACATCCTCTGTCTTGGACTCTCAAGAGTCTTCAGCTACCATGGGAGATGTTTGTATTAGTCTGCTCTGGCTTCTGTAACAAAACATCAGCCTGTGTGGTTCAAACAACAGAACTTAATTTTTTCAGTATATTTTCTGGAGTATGTAAGTCCAAGGTCAAGGTGTGAGCAAGGGCGATTTCTCCGGAGGTCCCTCTCCTTGGCTTGCAAGCAGTCACCTTCTGGTTCACACACAGCCTTTCCTCTGTTGTCACTTTTCTAATGGTGTGTTTTGTTGTTTTTTGATTGGGTTAAGTGGCTTTATTAGAGAAAGCCAGGGTTACAAAGGACTCAAGAGTTAGCCTTGGAGGCTTTCTTCTTGCCAAAGGTGGGCACAATATTGACAAAGCTCTGGTTATACTGCATATACTTCTTGGTCCAGCCCATCTTCCTTTTTCTCCTGTTTGACCACTTTGGGATTCTGACCCAGCATCAGCCAGGGACCACGGACTTCACCTCTAAGCATTTGGCCAGCTACTTGTTGGGTGCTCAGAGCCTCCACCCTACACTGGCCCAGGGTAGCCTCATCCTCTAGGGGCATCCCTGCCAGGGGGCACGACTTGAGTGATGTCCTTGAGGGAGGCTACACGAACTTAGATGGGTGACTGTCTCCTGGCCTGCCAATGCAGAAGATGCGAATTCTTGCCCGGAAGATCCCATGGACAGAGGAGGCTGGCGGGCTGGTCCATGTGGTCACAAAGAGTCAGATGTGACTTAGAGACTAAACAACCACAACTCCTGGCCTGTCGCCTCCAGTGTGTGTAGCTATTGGCTGAGGACAAAGAACTGTGAGTCGGTGACTAAACCGCGGCTACTGCTGTTACCATGAAGATGGAGCCGAGAAAGAGCTTTCTGTACCAAAGTTTTTAGGTTTGATGGATTCCAGTTTATCAATCTTTTTTTTTCCTTTTTGGTTACTACTTCCTGTTTTTGGTTACCGTTTTCTGAAACTCACATCCACATCCAGTCTTCATGCTCAAGGTCTGTAAAAGCCACTCACCTTGCCCCTTTCTTATCTATACTAACCCACCAGTTTTCTCCCCGTGTCTACACAGGCTCCATCGCTACTTCCCCGTTGAATTCCCGCCAGTTCGGTTGGTTTGCCAGGAACCTTCTCGAGAATAGAGCCTGCACTCTGCATCCTTTCGCTCCTGTCCAGTCGGGGATCGGTCCCGGGTCATTAGGATCTTCGAGTTTAAACATCCTGGGGTTACAAGGAAGGGCAGAGGGAAGGAGAGGGAAGAAACGTCAAACCATACCCGGGATTCAGAGGTTCAATCAAAGTTGCTGACTCTACTGAGAAAGAAGGTTTAGTTAACTTACAAGGATTCCCATTTTTCCGGAGAAACAAACTGCAAAAGAATTTAACAGCTCGTGAGGAATGCACGTCCAGCGAATCTGAAGGTTTTATTTGTTTATCGAGAATAGTCAACCTGTCAGGATGGCCGAGTGGTCTAAGGCGCCAGACTCAAGCTCCAACAAGCTTCCTCTGATAGAGGTTTCTGGTCCCCGAATGGGGGCGTGGGTTCGAATCCCACTTCTGACAGACTTTTTTTCTCTACACTTTCTCAGCCATTGCATTCGTTCTTCTTTCTATTTTTCCCCCTTTCAGCCCTAACGACTGACCCCTAATGAGGTCCGACCCCTTTCTTTTCCGTTGCTACTTATCATGGATCTCGTTTTTCTCTGTGCTCCGATTTGTCATGAAAGGCAGTTTTCACCGAACGCTCATTAACCTAGAGGCGTCCTGGCAGAAAAAGGAGCCTGATGGCAACGGAAAGACATGTACACAGACTCTGTGATTACAGACTGTCCTGAGCTCGCCGGCAATGGGATCGTAGTCTCACGCCCAGGATCGTAGTCTCACGCCCTTTCTCACTGGCCGAACCTATCAAAAATTAAAAGTGCAGAAACTGAAAGTAGCTTCGTTCACTCTGTTAAAGGATTGGAACGTGAAAAAGAAAGAAATAGGGAAGGTTCCACCGAGATTTGAACTCGGATCGCTGGATTCAGAGTCCAGAGTGCTAACCATTACACCATGGAACCGCTCTTATTATTGACTTGATACACTGTCCATCTGATATCTCTTTGTGCTTTTTTTTCTCTCCTTTTCCATTGAGGTATAGTTGATTTATAATGTTCGTTTCAGGTACACAGTATAGTGATCCAAAATTTTTATAGACTGTACTTCATTTAAAATTATTCTATCATTGTGCTTTTTATTTATTTATTTTTACCAACAGAGATGTATAAAAAACAATTTAAAATGAAATGTGCCGCTTTAACTGAAAGCTTTGCTCTTCTTCCTAATTGATTTATTTCTTCTTTTTAAATTTAAGCCGGAGGGCGATAGAGAAGCCAAACTCAAGGGTGGGAAGTTGTGGGAGGTTGTTTTCCCTGAGCCTTCTTCCCATATTTCTTTCCCTTGATGTCTGGGAAGGGCAGGATCCTGATCTGAGAAAGTGGTTACCTCTGGCGGTTTTGATTTTGCCTTTATTTCCGACACAGGCCAAAAGCAAAGCGGATTTCCATCTTGCCCTTCAAAAGGGAAAAAAGAAAATTTAACATATATATTTTTTCTCTACAGCTTCGCTTTTCATTCTAGCATACCTGCAAATGCCTCCAGAGCAACCTCATAGTTTCTTGGTGCTTCCTGCTTAGGTGTAATTATGTGTTTGCCATTTTAAAATCTGTCCTTTCACTCTGAGATGCCTTAAGTACAGGACAGGTTCTCATTTCTCTTTGACACCTGATGGTTGTGGTCCATAGTATTAATAGAAACTTAATCTATAGCTTGTTGCATGCTGCTGCTGCTACTGCTAAGTCGCTTCAGTCGTGTCCGACTCTGTGCGACCCTATGGACAGCAGCCCACCAGGCTCCTCCGTCCACAGGATTCTCTAGGCAAGAATATTGGAGTGGGTTGCCATTTCTTTCTCCGCTTGCTGCTGAACACATAGATTAAAGGATGAATCAATGAATGCATGCATGAATTAAAGAAGGAGTGAATAAATAGCCCGAGTCGGACTTTTTTGGAGGGGTGTCTTTTTCCTTCTCTCCATAGGCTAAATCTGACAAGTCTAAAGGACATGATTGTGGCTTTTTGCCAAGTGGAGGGTTCCTTTTCAGGTTCTAGCTACCAGGTACGACATTCCAGTAGCCATAGGGCCCCATCCTGGAGTGTGGATGGCCAAGAGAGGACATCATAGTGCTGGGCATGGTCATTTATTTCTCTAAATTTTCATTTTATTGACATAACATGATTATCTAGTAATTTTTAAGAACAACATATAATAAAGAGATCATACATAGCATCACTGGAAAAAATAGTATAAATTACTACTTTCAGTTCAGTTCAGTCGTTCAGTCGTGTCCGACTCTTTGTGACCCCATTAATCGCAGCACGCCAGGCCTCCCTGTTCGTCACCAACTCCCAGAGTTCACTCAGACTCACATCCATCGAGTCAGTGATGCCATCCAGCCATCTCATCCTCTGTTGTCCTCTTCTCCTCCTGCCCCCAATCCCTCCCAGCATCAGAGTCTTTTCCAATGAGTCAACTCTTCGCGTGAGGTGGCCTACTTTAGTCAGTCTAAATATTAATTACTGACCCTGCATTCTTCATGGACCTCCGGTAATCTCCCAAGAATGAATTGCTTATGAATTTCTGAATCATTTTTCTGCCATTCATCCTTTTGCTGGATTTACAATAGAGCAAGTTGCCTGTCACAAAACAGGTGCTCAGTAAATATGGATTGAAGTGAATATATTTTGCGGGAGGTAGAGAGGGCAACTGGAGAAGGAAATGGCAACTTACTCCAGTGTTCTTGCCTGAAGAATCCCAGAGACAGAGGAGCCTAGTGGGCTGCTGTCCATGGGGACGCACAGAGTTGAACACGACTGAAGCTACTTAGCAGCAGCAGCAGACTGAAGCGACTTAGCAGCAGCAGCAGAGAGGGCAACAGTGAGCAGAGAGGGCAACAGTGAAATTCAAAGACTTTGCCCAGGTCATTTATACAGTTCTCCTAAGTTCTTCCCTCCATGAACATCAACTCTCTATTCTATTATATCCGTTGGTTTTAAAGTTAAACTAGAAACTCAAAAGCCCACTCTTCAGTGATAGCCTTTAAATTGTCCTTTGAGGCTAGACAAGGCAAAAAGGGGGCATAAAATCAATGTTTTTTCAACCTTAGCACATTTTTTATCTCAGGGAAGGATAGTTGTTATGGAGCTGGAAGATAGGGCATCTGGCCATGCTGCTGCTGCTAAGTCGCTTCAGTAATGTCTGATTCTGTGTGACCCCATAGACGGTAGCGCACCAGGCTCCCCCATCCCTGGGATTCTCCAGGCAAGAACACTGGAGTGGGTTGCCATTTCCTTCTCCAATGCAGGAAAGTAGAAAGTGAAAGTGAAGTCACTCAGTCATGTACGACTCTTCATGACCCCATGGACTGCAGCCCACCAGGCTCTTCCATCCATGGGATTTTCCAGGCAAGAGTACTGGAGTGGGGTGCCATTGCCTTCTCTGATCTGGCCATGGGTTGGTTTATTTATTCATGAGTTTGGAGTTCAGAAGATTGTCATTTTCCTTTGGAATCATCCATGGTTGGTTCACAAGGTGAATGTGAACCTCATATTGCAAGGTGAATGTCAACAAAGGCCACTGAGGGGAATGTTTAGAGGAAGAAATGACTGGGTCTGACAATCCAGAAGCAATCTGTTCCCTCAAAATCTGAGCAAGAATGGTTTACACTTACCTGGTAGCAGAGCTGAATCCAAAAAGAGCAAGTCAGTGTGGCTAAATCAGTGGTCAAGAACCAAGTTCAGCTGGAGTGTCCTGTAGAAATGGGGCTTTAGAACACATGACCCTACCTCAAACTGAAGATCTCAAGGTCTTCCTGGTGCCTCAGCTCTATATACCTTACTCACTTCACAAATTAGGAAGCTAATCTTTCATCTATTTATTTATTCATTCCTACTTACCAGAAATATCTGTTTAGTTTTCATGGTGTGAAGTGAGAGAAATATGATTCTATACCTGACAAAGCTTATGATGCATAGAGAAAGGCAGACGATTACACAAAATTTTCCAATTCCAAAAGTTATGGTAAATGCTAAAATAAGTGATGGATAGAGTGATAACAGAGCATGGCCAATGCAAAACAACAGGAATACGCCATTAGTGTCAGGTAGCAACGAGGAAAACCTGCCAGAGGAAGGGATGGCTGAGCCGAGCCCCGCTACAAGCTCCCCAGCTTGTTCCGTTTCTCCTTTGCCATATTTATCAGATTGGGCTTAAATTTTTTTTTAATTTACAGACTTGTGAATTCACCTATTGGACTTATGAAATAAATATCCACTCAGTCTAACAACTCAAACAAGTGTCTAAAGTACAATTTATAATCTCCCTGTCCTCTAACACTGTTACCACTGGAAACAATTTGAAGTATGTCCTTCGATACTTGTCCTGAGGTAATGTTCTTTGTTTTGGTAACTATACATTACAATGTCATTCATAGTTCCCTTGTTGGATTCTTTATCAGTGGAAATTGTGCCTTCTTGTGGCCATTATGCCTCTATTGCTTGTCTTCTCTCCTAGGCACCAGGGCAGGGACTTCCTTCTTTGTTCCCATCCAGGTGCTCAGTGCCTAATTTTAACTCTGGAGAGAGATCAAGGGAGGCTTCCAGGAGACAGCAACTACCTAGCTGAAGGGCGAGAAACTTTGAAGGCAGAGGGAATTGCTTGGAGCAGAGACCGAGGGCGCCCAACAGAAGACGCAGAGACACCTGCTGAGTGGGGAAAGCACCTCTATTTAGCGTGAGGTGAAGGGAAGCTGAACATAAGAAGAGCCGCCACACCTCAGATCAGCATAAATAGGATTTAAAATGTGAAATGAGAAGGCTGCAGGGATGCTGAGAACTGCGGCCGGGCAGGGCCTGTCTCCAGTTACAAATGGATTCAGGGAGACTGACCGTCGTTCATCAGTCCACCATTTATGGAATAATGTATCCATAATAAGTACTACTGCATTTACGGGGCCTAAGTAAGTACTTAGGAGGTGGTACACAGTAGGATCTGATTTTTTTCTTTTTCTTTTTTACATAAAAGAATGAATTACAGAAAGTCTGTTATGTGTTCTATACTCCTGGGTGGTGAAAATACGAGGGAGTAAATACCATGCCCAGTAGATGCTCAGTAACTTTTTGTTCATTGGAATAATCAGTTGAAGGCTTGTCATGAGGTGGACACTCTTTCGGAGGCAGTGCCTATAGGTGTCATCTCTGGTCTCTGGGAAAACAGATGTTGTAGGAGGAGAGGAACCTATCTGAAGTTGGAGCCTGTGAGAACTGTTGTGTGCGTTGGACTTGGAATGCCTAGACAAACTTGAGGTGCAAAAGGGCACTGGCAGCGGTGGGATTCGAACCCACGCCCCCGAAGAGACTGGAGCCTTAATCCAGCGCCTTAGACCGCTCGGCCACGCTACCTCCCGCGAGGATGGCTTTAACGTGCATATCATCTGACCCAAATTGCGACCCGTTTGAGGTCCTTTTCCTCTCTCGCCCCGCCAGGCCCTCGCCACTCGGCACTGTCCCCGGGGCCCTTCCTCCAGCGTTCTCCTCCCCACTCCCACCACAGCCCGAGAACCCCCTGACCCCTGACACTTTACTTTCTCATGGCTCCCAGGTTCATCTTGACTGGTGACGCCGCAGGTGGCGCGGGAAGAGGCACCTGCCCCATCTGTCACCAATATAGGAAAAAAGAGTCACGCAGACTGAGAGCTCCAGTGGATGCTGTGGGCTCCAGATCCACTTGGACTCCGGAGCAAGCCCCCGGACTACAGGAGTGAGCAAGTCCGGGAGTTTGGTTTGAGCCTGGAGAAAGGCTGACAAAAAAAAAACGAGGAAAGAATCTCGAGGGTCCCGCCTCACCCGCCCTCCTTCATCATCTCAAGAGACCAAACTTCTCCACGGAACCTCATGAGGGAGGCGGAGAGAGCAGTCCTTGCTATTGAAGTCCTGTTTGCTTTTCAGAAGGTAGCGCATCTCCACAGGTCCTGGTTATAGCAAACAGAACTTCTGCAAAGTCCAGATTCAGTTGCCCAAATTCTTCGCAGGACAGTTTTGAGGGGAAACGAGCTGGGCTGGCAGTCAGGCCCTTACCTTGTTCTGCGTGGCTCTGCCTTCCAAACTTTGGATATTTTAGACACGAATTGCATTGTTTGATTTCGAGAATTTTTTTTCTTGCAATGAGGTTGGTAGACCTTTTGTTGAAGAGGGCGGTACAGTTGCCTCCTTAGCGCAGTAGGCAGCGCGTCAGTCTCATAATCTGAAGGTCCTGAGTTCGAACCTCAGAGGGGGCAACGTATAGTTTTAGTTTCTTGTTTGTTTTCTTCTCCTTCCGTAGGTCTTAAAAACAAAAACAAACAAAATAAATCAAAAAAACGAGGAAATTTGCTTTGATGAAACCGAACGGTGAATTGTTCTTTTACAGAACCGTGTAATATTCAGACACAAAATAGTAATTTTCAGTAAGATTACTCCAAAATTCTTGTTCCAACTGTAGACCTCTACTGATAACATAGGGGCTGAGGGATACCGTGCTGTATACAACAAAAGATGCTCCTGATCTCATGGAGTTTATTTGCTATGTTTGAGCGAGACATGGCAGACAAGACAAACCTGGATTTCTAACAGCAGCCTCAGGAGATCTGATCTGAATGCAATCAGCTGAACAAGTTTTTGGAATCCTTCAGCACATATGCAGTTATCTCATGTTGACAATTGTGGAGAAGGTCACTTCCTTTCAATATTCTGATCACTCAGCGCTTGCCTGCTGCTGCTGGTGGCAGAACCCTCAGGTATCCACAAGGCAGATCAAAAGCAGAGCAAACACTCCATGCTTTCCAGAGAATTCGCAAAAGAATCCAAGTGCCCTTTCCTATTCTCTTTTATTTCTGCCTCTCCCAGTAAATTGCTTTTTAGGGCAGTGAGTTACAGAGAGAAATGATTTTGACACTGCTTCCTCTCTAGGTCCCAAGGAAGAATCTGGGCCCGAGAGTTCCCAGTACTGTCATTCCCCAGCATTGCCACACAGTCAGCCAGTAGGCCAAGTCTATCATCGCTTGTCCCATGCCGCCACATTCTTTATGTGAAACCAGCATGCTCTATTTGAAATTATCTCTGACCATGTTGTTCCTCCCTGCTTAAAATCCCCAATGACTTTATAATGCCACAAGAATGAAGTCTGTATGATGCATTCCTAGCCATAACCTCTGAGTCTGTCAGTCTCTGTTTTGTCTCTCTCTTTCTGTTCAACTTGTCCCCACTTTTATCAATACTGTCCCAAGAAGAGATCTGCACATAAGTACAACAGGCCTTCATTAAGTTCTCAAAGTGTTCTGCTCTTTGCACGTCCTGGAATGTGGGAGCCACATTTTTGTCTAGTTTATTACTATAAACTTTACAGTACAAAGCCTTTGAGTCTCAGTTTAAACATTGTGGTCTGGGAAAATTCTTCTCTGACCCCCTGGAAGAGGTCACCTCCCCTTATAATCAATCCACTGTCTTGGAGATCTGGGGACAGGGGGCACTTTATTGTGCAGACTTTTAATTTTCTACCTCTATCCTTTATCCTAACTTAAATCTAGTAATGTTTTTCTTTTTATCTTATTACAGTGAAATTGTACTCTCCACAATTACACCTCAAATCTATTTTGAATAGTGGCATGAATAAATATGTAATTGGAAATGTACCTCCTATCATCATGCTAAATGCAACCTTTGAGGAAGAAATTTCTGTTGCAGGATTTGAGGGAGGAAAGTAGATGAGAGATTAAGTAATTTGTCTAAGGTAGCATGACCAAACGATTAAATATGATATTCTAATTCATATGTAGTTTACAATAAAAATAATAATGATAATAACACTTACCTTTCACCTAACCATTAGCAAATCCCAGACACTATTCCAAGAGTTTACTTGTATTGAAAGGAAAGTGAAGTCGCTCAGTCGTGTCCGACTCTTTGCAACCCCATGAACTGTAGCCCACCAGGCTCCTCCATCCATGGAATTTTCTAGGCAAGAGTACTGGAGTGGGTTGTTCGTTTAATTTGGAAACTCAGGTCATGAGATTATATGTTTGTTTCTCTACACATCTCAGTAACCTGTACTTTTTCTTAAGCACATTTATCACAGTAACCAAACATTTATTATGTAATTCGTCATTTACAAGGCTGACTCACTTCTAAAGAGTAAACTCCACTAGGGCAGAGGTGATGGCCTTCCACTCTATAAGCCGAGGGCAAAGCTGTTTGCTCAAAATAAGTTCTTAAAGCCTACTTATTGAGGGCTTTTTTTGTGTGTGCTAGCCATTCTTAAGGGCTAGGGGGAGACTTGGAGCTCAAATTTTGAAGATGAAGGACAAGATGGTCCAGGTAATATCCCTAGTTTTATACAACATTTAGAAAAAGTTGGTTACTATCTCTCAGGTATGAGAATTATTTTTTTCTCATGACCTGGGGACAGAGAAGTAGTTGTGAGCCCTATTCAAGGTTGCAAAGATAGACTTAGGAATAAAGGAATATGAACAAAATTAAACTTTGTACTTTAAAGTCCGTGTACTTTACTTTTTTCACGTTAGGATATTTAGGAAACAAGCTACCACTAAGGGAGCCCGGATAGCTCAGTCGGTAGAGCATCAGACTTTTAATCTGAGGGTCCAGGGTTCAAGTCCCTGTTCGGGCGCTTTCCTAGGCTTTTGGTATCCAGCTCTGACTCCACCTCCGCGTGTATTTCCGCGGGGGAAAAGTGTAAGTGACTCTCAAGCAAACGCTGAGCTGAATATATGGGATGACTACATTAGAAAGATCGCAGCTAACGTTTAAGAATCTTAGTACCATGGCCTTGTACTAGAACAAAAAAATTTCCTGAAAGTGAAGTAAGAGTTGGTTGATAATGGATGGCTGAGAAGGCATTTCTGGACTGCAAATCTCCGTAAGGGTAAAAAGAATATCTACCTGATAATGTGGCCCTATTTAGAAAAATATCATACTAGGATCAGAATTCTATTGTTTTGAGGGGCTTGGCTTGACTATTTCGGTGGTGAGTGCACTGGACCATCCTTGCCTGATATCATAGTCATTAATATTTTTTTTTTCCAAGTGTGGGTTTATTTCAAAATTATGAAGATTTATATATTATTTTTTATTACATACAATAAAGCAGTTTAGCTTACAGTAAAACCTTTCACATTTAAAGTTTTTATTTTAAAAACATATTTAAAAAATGTAGACCCTTAAAAACCACCAAAAAAGCTGAATATATCTTGCAGTGTAGGTTTATCCTTAAATATTCACATCTCAAATGCTGTTTAGAAAAAAAAATTTGAAAACTGGCTAAAAATCATTTACACTTGGCAATGATTAAAATCTCGTTGTCTCTGACAGAGCGTATTAATGGCACATAATGAATTTACTGTCACAAGCATTTAACAGTTTAATGGGTATGTAGTTTTACGAGTATACAAAATGGGCTTAGATGGTCGGTGCAGTTGTTCTGGAGTGATCACTGTATCAGGAAAAGGACACCGCACCAAAAACAGAACATCAACTTTTAAAAGGTCTTTTCAAACAGTTTCCTTCTTTTCAAACAGCTTTCAGCTCAGGAGAGAAGAACAGCACTTAATTACTGCATCCCTTGCGTATGGGATGTATGACAGACTATACCAGGTCATCGAGAGGAACTGCAATATGCAGAATAACACGGCCAGCCCCTTCTTATGCCACCAAAGAGCAGCGCACAGGGTGAGCACGAAACACAGAAGCATAATAACTGTTGCAAGCAATCTCGTTGTTGCAAACATTTTCTTCAGTTGTTTCACGGGTCCCATTAAAAAGCATGTACTGGCTAATGCAGCAATATTTCCAAAGGTATAAAACACTGCAAAAAGCTTTATGCCTCCAGGGAGCCACAGCAATCCAGTTCCAAGGATGGAGAAGAAGATGCCATTGACGAAGCATATGGCAAACCACTTCAGCCTGGTGTTGAAACTAAGCCTCGAGGCATCAAGCACCTGCGCGGTCAGGCCCTGCTCCTCGCCGTCCTGGCCGCTTAGGACCCGCCGCAGCTCCTCCATGGCCGCGGCGCCCGGCCCGCCCCTCTCTCGGCCCCCAGTCATTAATATTTTATACTTCCATTACCCTGATTACAGGTGCATAGAGCAATCTTCAAATATTGGTTGCTTTCCACTATAGAGTTTATTTTACACGAGAAAGAATATGCTGATCAAACATCAATATGGCTATGTTTATACTCTGGCTTGGAATTTCTCTAATATTTGGCTATTGTGATCAGTCCTGCAAGTCTGAAGAAATCAGTGAATTAAAAAATAGCTTCTAATTCTATAAAGGAGAGGAACAGATTCAGAATAGTGGTGGCTCCAGTGAGAATCAAGATTCTCTAAGGAACTGCCTAACAGCCAGACAATCCAGTCCTTTGGCCTCTCTGCAATCCTTAACGGCATTGCTTAAACTGTAGCAGATGTAGGCTCCTGGAATCAGAGACTGAGGCTCAAGAGGACATGGTGAAAATGTTCCCCAGTATACACCTCTTCCATTCTGCACCAGAATGAACTGTTAAGAGAACTACACTGAAATATAGACTGTCTGAGATCCGGATAGTTAGCAGGAGAAGCCTAAGTATTGTGCTCTCTTTTTCCAGCACAGACTAAGCCAGAGAACGGTAGGATGAATTTCAGTAGGTAGGGCTCCTAGCGGGGATTATTGCAAAAATCCAAATTTGATGTGTTGATTGCCTGGAGTCACAAAGAGTCGGACACAACTGAGTAACTGAACTGAACTGAACTGAATATAGTGATAGAGAATGTTGGAAATGCTCTCGGGGTCTCAGGAATAAGACACACAATTGAAAATGGCTCAGCAAGGCAGTTTACTTCTGCAGAAGGGAGTCCTACAGACTAAGGTCTGGAGGCAAACACACTGAGTCCACTCGGTTTTTATCCCAAAGACGTAGTTTCCCTCCTTTTGCTCCTCATAGGTTGAGGACCAAAGTTAAAATCTTTCCTGGAGGTCACCTAAGTTTTTATTGGACAATTGGTCTCCATGAGGGCCACGAGTAGCACTTGTTAAGTTCCTGATTGGAGGATTTATATTAACTACTTTCCCCATTCTTTTAGTTCTTTGCGCATGTCCAGGATAAAGCCGGTAAAATTAGCCTGCCAAAATGTTCTTATGAGAAAGGAGAATCAAGAAGTGAAAAGAACAGAGGATTGGCAACAAGCCTCCATTTTAGGAATCTTATGCACAAGCTGGCTATATACCTTTGTGTTCAACTATTCTAAGAATGAATCACTTTTTTTATTTTTTATAACTTCTCCTTTAACAGAAAAAACCTTTCTTACAGGGAATATGGCAAATACACACACACACACAAAACAAAAACAGCAACATTTAATATGCTAATTAATTCACTGGCTTATTTGACAAGTGTTTATTGCAGAAGGGAAAGGCTACCCACTCCAGTGTTCTGGCCTGGAGAATTCCATGGACTATACAGTCCATGGGGTTGCTAAGAGTTGAACATGACTGAGAAACTTTCGCTTTTATTGTTTGTCAGATACTGTGCTAGGCACTGGAAATACAAGAGTGGATGAAGCACACTTTCTTATAAGGACACCAGCCACCGAATTTAAGGTACTCCCCCACCCCCAATCCAGTAGGACCTCATGTTAGTTTAACTAATTACATGTGCATGCGTGTGTGCTAAGTTGCTTCAGTCGTGTCCAACTCTGTGCGACCCTATGGACTGTAGCCCACCAGGCTTCTCTGCATTCTCTCCAGGCAAGATTACTGGAGTGGGTTGCTCTGCCCTCCTCCAGGGAATCTTCCTGATCCAGGGATCCAACCCTCCGTTCTTAGGTCTCTGGTGTTGACAGGCGGGTTCTCTACCACTAGCACTACCTGGCAAGCCCTATTACATCAGGTAAGCCCAATACAACTGCAAAGACTCTAATTCCAATAAGGTTCTTTTCGGGGGTTTTGGGTGGGATGTTTTTGTGGACCACTATACCGTGGGCTTCCCTGGTGGCTCAGGGGTAACGAATCCGCCTGCCATTGTAGGAGAGACAGGTTGGATTCCTGGGTCAGGGAGATCTCCTCGATAAGAAAGTGGTAGCCCAGTCCAGCATTCTTGCCTGGGAAATTCCATGGACAGAGCCTGCCAGGGTACAGGCCATGAGGTCACAAAAGAGTAAGACATGATTTATCTACTAAAGAACAACAACAATTTACTGTAGTACAGGTGGGAAACCAGTTAGAACCGGATTAGATAGGGAGGCCAGGGCAAGGAGATGGCATATATATTTGAAGAGGAAACAACTTACTGAGAAAACTGAATATCAGATTTTAATATATCTGTACATTGTTTTTTTTTCTTCAGTAACTTAGAGTGCACCAATAGGATACTGCTTCAAGAAGGAATAGTAATCAGAGGAATTTGGATAAGAGGTTGTCCATGGGAAAGAAATGAAGAAAACAAGTCACTACACATAAAGAGGCACATGTCTGCATATGTTTGTACCTACCAATTGGGAGGAAGATAAAGTTTAATCCTAACCTCTTCGCGGGCACTTTCAGCTCAACTGGCAGGAAGCAGACTTTGACGAGAGGCTGTAACTTTTTGACACCTGAGGGAAAAAGTCAGCTGCCCCCTCTGAGGTTCGAACTCAGGACCTTCAGATTATGAGACTGACGCGCTGCCTACTGCGCTAAGGAGGCAGATGGCGGCCCTTGCTCATTAAATACCTTTAACACTGGATTTTACTTTGCTTAAACTTTGGTCTTCGTGTACATTTCCCTCACTTAAATTTGGAAATGCAAAGCTGTTCTGCACAAGTGCAATAGCTTCTACAACCTGAGTCAGGTGAGGATTATCGCTGTTGATCTCGCTTGTTCTGAACTGATGACCTCCACTTCTCACAACCGAAAGAAAATTTCCTTAACGTCTTGCCCAGAAACCTGCACTAAAACTACACCGGCGTCCATCCCTGTGGTCTCTAGAGAAGAGGAAAACTGCCCACTTCCTTTCTCATGATCCCTCTTTCCTTCAATACTCGATTCTTCTGCATCCGTATTTTGAACACTTTTAAGTGTTTACAGTCTTCAATAACAAAACACTTCCTTTGACTCGGCGCCTCGGTCTCAAGCCGTCGCTCTATTTCGTTTGCTCCTTCTCAGGCAAATTTCCCGGAAAGCGGTTTGTCCTCATTTTTAAACACCTCCCCCAGTCCCATCAGTTTTTCAATGGACTACAATCTTCCCCGACCTCTGCTCCGTCCAGAGGAAGCCCAAATGGAGTTCCCGGACTATGTGGCACTTGATGGTTCAAAGAGTAAGGTGTCCTTGCTGCAAACTCGTGGGAATCTGATGGTATAAGAGTTGTAGTTACAGAAACAAGAATAGGTGAAAAGCCTGGTTTACCTACTGTATTGGAGAAGGAAATGGCAACCCACTCGAGTATTCTTGCCTGGGGACAGAGAAGCCTGACGGGCTACAGTCTATGGGGTCGCACAGAGATGGACACGACCGAAGACTAACACTTTCACTTGGTTTGCAGGGAAAGTCTCGGGAAAGCCCCACCTCCCGGGAAACCTCTTCCCCAGTTGAGAAAAGTCAGTGTATTCGGGGTTCAGAGATGGGCTACGGACGGTTGGGAAAAGTACAAAAAATCCTATTACAACTTTACAGCGCCGGGGTTCCCCACCCCGGAAGGCGGAAAAGAACATTGATTTACCGTCAAATGGACGCGGCACATCTTTTTCAGCCTCAGTAGTTGCAGTCGCTATTTCCCCTGGCCGCTGATAAGGGCAATCGTAGTTTTTCGTTCGCAACAATGGGCGGTCCATTGTTGCATCCCTCTGAGTGCTGTGGCTTAAATATGCGAAATAAGCGATCCGTAGTCGTGGGTGTCAACAGTTGGGCTGTGCCTGTAGATTAACTGTTGTGCTTTTAGTCCAAATAGTGTTAGCTTTGTGTTTAACATTGTGGATATTATGACCATATTTTCTAAGAGTCTAGATAATGAAAGTGGGAACGAACGAACTCCCGTGGGAATTCCACCATGACCCAGATGACTGAAAAAGTCTAAATGACGGATTGAAGAACACATATAACTGGATTAGGGAGGTAAATTATCAAGCAATTGCACAGTATGTAGAAAAGGATTTGGATTTGGGCATGGTGAAAAAGGAGTTGTGAAAGTACATGGGGAGACTGAATCTCCCAAATCTGGGTTTAGGCGGACTAGAACTTTCCAATCAGGTTTTCTTAGTCTCCAAATGACACCAGTGCTCATTCAAAAATAGAGTTGGGTATAACACTTGAAAAGTCTGATTCAGAGGTTGCAATGGCATCCCACTCCAGTACTCTTGCCTGGAAAATCCCGTGGATGGAGGAGCCTGGTGGGCGGCAGTCCAAGGGGTCGCTAAGAGTCGGACATGACCGAGTGACTTCACTTTGACTTTTCACTTTCATGTATTGGAGAAGGCAATGGCAACCCACTCCAGTGTTCTTGTCTGGAGAATCCCAGGGACGAGCGAGCCTGGTGAGCTGCTGTCTATGGGGTCGCACAGAGTTGGACACGACTGAATCGACTTAGCAGAGGTTGCAACCGGGAGGCAAACAAAAAGGTAAATTTCGATACCATGTATTGGTCTCTTGCAACGTGGAGCTGATTCGGTCTGATGAGCTTGCTGTCTACAATAGAACAACTTCAAGTGATGTGTCAAAATACAGGGACCAAAAAATGTTTCCCTAGCTCCTAGGACTTTCACGTGAAACATAGTGTCGAAAATCATCTTCTTGATTTGTATGTAGATTTAACAAAACCACTACATACTTAAATGATTGTTGATATCTTGTTTAACTACAAACTAGGCCTTGGTCATCTATCTGCACAATTTGCAGAGGTGCAAATGTGAATTTTGGCATGTTCTATTTAGCCTTACCGAAGAATATGACAAGGTCTTATCTGCTAAATGTCCTGTACTCCGTGAGCATATAGCATTGCTTTAAAAGATTGTGGCTTGTTTACTCATGATGTTGAGGTTTTCATGGTTTATTGAAGTTTATACTCAGTTTTATTTTCTTCAAAATGTGCAGAAGCACTTACTGAGATTTTTAACCTCATACAAATGCAATGAGATAAACTCTTTGGGCCTCCAACGTGGCTGTCATTGTTTCTGGCCATAGAAAATACGCTAAAGTTTGGCCTGCTGTAGAATCTTTATTTTCAAAGAATGGGATAAGAAGAATGTACTTCTCTAATTTGGAAATGCTTTAAGGATGGGAATGGAAAAAAGTACTACAGTAAAACAGAAATGTATATGCTCTTTCTCCAGTATTGTTTGATGTTATGTTGATCGTGACAAAACTCGTACACTGAAAAAATGATTCATTTTGTGGGAAATACAACTACTTAAGAATGAAATAATAATAATACCAGAAAGGGGCAGGCAAATAGCAAGAAAAACAGAATTTTCTTATTTGCTAAAAGTACTGCTACTGCTGCTAAGTCACTTCAGTCGTGTCTGACTCTGTGTGACCCCATAGATGGCAGCCCATCAGGCTCCCCCGTCCCTGGGATTCTCCAGGCAAGAACACTGGAGTGGGTTGCCATTTCCTTCTCCAATGCATGAAAGTGAAAAGTGAAAGTGAAGTTGCTCAGTTATGTCTGACTCTTAGCGACCCCATGGACTGCAGCCTACCAGGCTCCTCCATCCATGGGATTTTCCAGGCAAGAGTATTGGAGTGGGGTGCCATCACCTTCTCCTACAATATAACTTATTTGGAATCCAAGTTTTATTTCACACATTTTAATTACTGCTATGATTATTTATCAAGATTAAAAGAACTGGAGAAGTAGCAGGTGTGGGGATGGGTAGGAAATCAAGAGACCTTTGAACATACCAAGTTTGTGATGCCTTTGGAACATTCAGTGGAAATGTCAGTCATGTAAATGGATCTGCTTAATGGAGAGGCAGGGTTGAAAATTAAAGTTTGGGAATCATCAGGGTGTAGGTGGTGTTTAAAGTCAGGTGATCAGGTGAGCTCATGAAGGGAGAAGATAAATGCGGGGAATACATGAGGACTCAGTAGGGACTTTAGAGAACTCCATAATTTAGAGACTGGGAAGAGGAGGAAATAGAGAAGGAACTTTGAGGTAAAGTTCAAGTCTGTGGCATTGAAGATAAGGCTCACACTGTGTCCTCATTATCTACTAATATGTAACAAAGAGTTCCAAAACACAGTGGCTTGTGGTATGCAGAATAACAACCATTCTAAAGGCATTCTCTAATCCCTGCAACCTGTGAATGTTATCTTCCATGGTAAGAGGTACTTTTCAGATGTGATTCAGGACCATGAGATGGGGAGATGATCCCAATCATGAGTCCTTAGAAGTGGGGTGGGGGAAAAAAAGAATAGGTAAAGAGATATGATTTTGAGAAGGACTTCGACCCATCATTCATGGCTTTGAAGAGCCAAGGAAGGCAGCAGCCTTTAGAAGCTGGGAGTGTCCGTTAGCTTACAGCCAGCAGACAACAGAGACTTCAGTCATACCACTGCAAAAAACAAACTCTGTGAAACAGAAATCAGATTCTCCCCTTGAGCCTCCAGGAGGGAATGCAGGCTGCCAATACCCTGCCCTCACTTCTTCTTCTTCTTTAATTGTTTTATTTTATTATTGGAGACACAGCATATGGGATCTTAGTTCCCCAACCAGATGTTGAATCCATGCTCCCTTCATTGGGAGCTCAGAGTCTTAACCACTGGACCACCAGTGAAGTCCCCAAATGTATCACTTCTGACCTGCAAAATTCTAAGATAATAAATCTGTGTTGTTTCAAGCCACTACATTTGCTGTGATAGCAGTAGAAAACCACTTTGTTATCTCTCTTGATTCTGTTGGTTGACTGGGTTCATCTGGGCAACTCTGTTCCATGTGATGTCAGCAGGAACTTCGATCCTCTGAAGACTTGATTGGGCTGAGTTGTTCAAGATGGACAGCTCATGTGATGGGTGTTGGCAGTTGGTGTTTATGATCTGCTAGGAGTTTTGTTGAGACTCTTGCGCAGAGTGCCTGACTGTGGCCTTTCCATGTGGTTGGGTTCTGAAAAGGAGCTTCTCAGGTTGAGCATTTCAAGAAACCTCATCAGAAACTGCTGGGGTTCTTGTGACTCAGATGGGCCTAGAATGGGCAAAATGTCATTTCAATGAAATTCTACTAGGTCAGCCAAGATTCATTGTGAAAATGTGCTACACAAAGGTGTGATTACTGAGAGACCTGCTACACTGGGGTTGGTTTTGGGAGACTAACTACCACATAAGCTAATTTTTTTTTTTTCATCTGCAACATCATCTTAGTCTTATTCTCTGGCCTGTACATTGTTGATGCTCTGCTCAGGTCTACTTGAACTTGGAACTAGGGATTTTGACACCTTTTCAGCTTTGTACCTGTCTGACTCTTTGTGAGCCCATGGACTATACAGTCCATGGGATTTTCCAGGCCAGAACACTGACCTTGCAGAAAGGCAACGGCACCCCACTCCAGTAGTCTTGCCTGGAAAATCCCATGGACAGAGGGAGCCTGGAAGGCTGCAGTCCATGGGGTCGCGAAGAATCAGACACGACTGAGAGGCTTCACTTTCACTTTTCACTTTCATGCATTGGAGAAGGAAATGGCAACCCACTCCAGTGTTCTTGCCTGGAGAATCCCAGGGACGGGGGAGCCTGATGGGCTGCCGTCTATGGGGTGGCACAGAGTCGGACACGACTGAAGTGACTTAGCAGCAGCAGCAGAACACTGACCTGTATAGTCCATGGGGTTGCAAAGAGTCGGACACAACTGAGCAACTTTCATCATTTCATCATCAGTTTTGTACCTGTTGATGCTTCATGAAAAGAATCTTTCCATGCCCTATGGATCTGACATAATTCCAACATGTGTGGTTTTCCACCACATCACCAAGCAGTTCTTTACATCAGCTGGGTGTCCTACAATTCAACTCAGTTCTAACACTATCTACTCAGAGATAATGTCAGATTTTACCAATTAGGAGCTGGGTTCCACAAGACTGCCCTCCACTTCAGATGCCAGTCATGAGTCCAGGTTGTCAGCTGTGCATGTGATCAACTGATTATAGATGAGAGTTTTTAAAAACTCGTCTTTGAGTTTGATTAATTTGCTAGGTAAAAGAACTCAGAGAAACATTTTATATATGAGTTTCAGTTCAGTTCAGTTGCTTACTCATGTCCGACTCTTTGCGACCACATGGACTGCAGAACCCCAGGCCTCCCTGTCCATCACCAACTTCCAGGCAAACCACTCCAGTGTTCTTGCCTGGAGAATCCCATGGATGGAGGAGCCTGGTAGGCTACAGTCCACGGGGTCACAAAGAGTCAGACACGACTAAGCGACTTCACTTTCACTTTTCATGTCCATCAAGTCGGTGACGCCATCCAGCCATCTCATCCTCTGTCATCCCCTTCTCCTCCCACCTTCAATCTTTCCTAGCATCAGGGTCTTTTCAAATGAGTCAGTTCTTCACATCAGGTAGCCAAAGTATTGGAGTTTCAGCTTCAGCATCAATCCTTCCAATGAATATTCAGGACTGATTTCCTTTAGGATGGACTGGTTGGATCTCCTTGCAGTCCAAGGGACTCTCAAGAGTCTTCTCCAACACCACAGTTCAAAAGCATCAGTTCTTCAGTGCTCAGCTATCTTTGTAGCCCAACTCTCACATTCATCCATGACTACTGGAAAAACCATAGCTTTGACTAGATGGACCTTTGTTGGCAAAATAATGTCTCTGCTTTTTAATATGCTGTCTAGGTTGGTCTAACTTTTCTTTCTTTTAATTTCATGGCTGCAATCACCATCTGCAGTGATTTTGGAGCCCCCCCAAATAAAGTCTATCACTGTTTCCACTGCATCTGTCTGTCAAGAAGTGATGGGACCAGATGCCATGATCTTAGTTTTCTGAATGTTGAGCTTGTATGAGTTTACTGGCTTATTATAAGAGGCTATCACTCTGGAATAATTAGAAGGGAGAGTTGCAAAGGGCAAGGTATGGGTAAAGGGAACATGGAACTTCCATCCCTTCTCTGAGCTGGTCACAGTCCTCACATTTCCAGCCCCAAACTCTTCCAACCGTGTCCTTTTTTTTTTTTTTTATTTTTAAAAAATGATGCTTTATTATATAGGCTCTATTATTAAATCATAGGCCACCAGTAATTTAACGGACTCAATGGACATGAGTTTTAGCAAGCTCCAGGAGCTGGTGATGGACAGGGAAGCCTGGCATGCTGCAGTCCATGCACAAAGAGTCAGACACGACTGAGCAACTGAACTGAACTGAACTAGGCCCTCTCCTCTCCCTGGAGGTGAAGGTGGGACAGAGAGTTTCAACCCTTCAATCAGATTAGTTTCCTTGGCAATCTGACCCCTCCAAGTTAGTTGTTCCAAAATTCCCTCATTAATATAACAAAAGGCATCTTTATGGCTCTCATCAGTTAGGAAAGTCCTAGGGTTTCAGAAACTGTGTGTCCTGTGAGGAAGACCCAACAATATTTATTATAAATCTTGATCTCACCTTCCCTACCTGCCTAATTGTAGCTCATCTTTAAGACACATTTCAGCTATCATCTCCAGTAAATCCTCCCCATCTTTAGGTTAGGTGCCTGGATTGATGATGTCCTCTACACAAAATCCTGCCCTTACATCTATGGAAGAATACAATTTTTAATTCTCGCTGATTTACTTTTTTTTTTTTTTTTTAAATCAGGCCATAAGCTCCTCAGAAGAGTGCATTTTGTGTTCTCTGATTCCCCAGATGGACAGCACAAAGAAGGGTCTCAGTAAATGTTGGCTGAAGAGCAGTAATTGAACAGTTCTCTACATTTATTATTATCTCTGTAGAAAATCTGCCTGCAATCCAGGAGGTCTGGGTTCGATCACTGGGTCAGGAAGATCCCCTGGGGAAGGAAATGGCAACCCACTCCAGTATTCTTGCCTGGAGAAATCCGTGGACAGAGGAGCCTGGCGGGCTACAGTCCATGGGGTCGCAGAATCGGACACGACTAAGCAACTAACACACATACTGCATTTATTTATTACTTACCACAAAGCAGCAAACAAATGCATCCAACATGGTACTGTACATAGGTCAAGGTTTCAACCAGGCAAAAAATTATGCATGCAGGAGGGCGGGAACTAAAAAGGGTGCGGGGTGGGGGGAGTGGGATGGATGCCTACGATCGTTTGGGAGAGCACAACTGTGGGTATCTTTTATTTTTCTCTATAATGTTCTAATATAAAGTTGTCACTGTTAAATAAGAGTGTAGAACCATCAGGTTCCAAAGCGTCAACAACTGTGTCATTTGCCGCACGGGCCGCTGATTGGCCACACCTGGGAGTTTCTTAGAAATGAAGACTCTCAGAGCTCACCCCCAGATCCACAGCATTACAACCTGCATTTTGGCGAGATCCCTCTGTGACTTTGTACGCGCATTGAAATTTGCGAAGAAAGCTCAACGCTCATCCTCTGATAAATTTACGGCCGTTTATGCAAAGATTCCCAGGACAAGACAATAAAAGAAGCGTATTCACATCTCTGCCCTTGCTTTCTGCGTCTCTTGAGCCCCTTCTAGCAATCTTGAGGAGGTAGTGGGCTGGGAACAGGGGAGTCGCCGCGCGGGTCCCGGCGCGCATCGCTGCAGGGTAGCCGGCCGCAGCCTCCAGGCCCGCGGCGCCTCGTTTCCCCGCGCCGGGCTCGGTGGCGCGAGCCTGTAATCCCAGTTTCTTGGGAGGCTGAGGCCGGCGGATCGTGGGTGCCCGGGGGTTCGGGACTCCGGCGCTGTGTAGAGCGGGCGTCCGCACTGGGCTCGGCACCAACATGGGGCTCCCGGGGGAGCCCGGGGGTACCAGGTTGTCTAAGGAGGGGGGGACCCGGCCCAGGCCGGACACGGAGCAGGTCAAACTCCCCGTGCTGGGCGGCTGTGGGACCGCGCCTGCGAGCCGTGTCTGGAGTTCTGCCCGGACATCCAACGAGACCCGGTCTCTTTTGTTCACCTTCCCTTTACAGGATTCTGTCTTAAAAAAAAAAGAATCATTTTTTCCTCAGCATTATTCTCCCACACGGCCAACCACCTGACTTCAGGGTGGTGCGCACACTGCTGTTAAAAGATAGACTGAGGCATTTTAAATTAAAAAAAAGATTTTATTTGAGCAAAAATCGATGCCAATGGAGCAGCATCCAACCTAGCGGATAGGAAGGAGCTCCGAGGAGCTGTATAAAATGGAAGGCTCTAGTAGACAGAAGTGAGCAGGAACAAGGAAGTTATATTAGGGAAAAAAGATGATTAGTAATTGCTAAATTTCTTTCCTTTAGGGGATGGCAGGCGCTAGATTATCTAACTAATACTGATCAGGTAATTCCTGATTGGTTTTACATTACATTTCCTGATTGGTTTTACATTACATTTCCAGGCAGGCAAAAATGCTAATTAAGTCTGGGCTTGGTGACAACGAGGCTTAGCATAAATGACTCCATTTGGGGCTTGCCCCTTTTCTTTTTTTTTTTTTTTAAAAGCACTACCTGTTTGCTTTATCTTTAGATGTTGCACACAGGGGTAGGGTGGTACAGTCAGGCATACTGGAAGAAACTCTTCTTAATGACTTATTATCCTGGGGATTTCTCCATTCTGCAATCGGCCTTCCCCAAAACAGTAAGGCTATATTGCATTTTGTAAATACTGCTTCATTATATTGCATTACCTGACAAGTGTATAATCCAAGACAGATGTGCAACAGGTCTGAACTTCAAGTTATTTTCAGGAACTTCTCACTCAAAAACCTGTACACAAAAGTTCTTCCTCAACTGGACAGAAGACCTGAAGAGACATTTCACCAAAGCAGATATATAGATGGCAAATACACACACGAAAAAGTTTTCAACATCATTAGCCACTAGGGAAGTGCAAATTACAACCACAATGAATTGTTACTAGATACCTATCAGAAGAGCTACAATAAAACTAGTAACAACGCCAAAGGTTGATGAGGCTATATATGTTGCTGATAGGAATGTAAAATGGTGCAGCCACTCTGGGAAACACTTTGTCAGTTTCTTTAAAAATGAAATATGCAAGTACCATGCTACCCAACAGTTGCACTGCCGAATATATATCCCAGAGAAATGATGACTGATGTTTACATAAAAACTATCTGCAAGTGTTTACAGTATATTTATTCATACTGGTAGAAACCTGGAAACAACCCAAATGTCCTTCAGTGGAGAATGTTCAAACTGTGGTGAATAATATACAGAATACTATTCAGTAATAAGAAGGAATGAACTATGAAAGATTCAACAACTTGGATGAATCGCCAGAAAATTACAGTGAGTGCAAAAAGCCAGTCCCAATAGATTATATTGTATATATGGTTCTATTTATATAACATTCTTGAAATTGCAAAGTTGTAGAAATGGAAAGCAGATTAGTGGTTGCCAGATGTTGGGGTGGGGGGAATAAGAGGTCAGCTGCTATAAAAGGGCAACCTGAGTACCCTAGTGGTGATGGAAATGTTCTGTACCTTGACTTTATCAATATCAATACCCTGCTCCTGATATTGCATTATAATTTTGCAATGTGTCACCATTGGCAACTCAGTAAAGCATACATGAGATCTTTCTTCATTATTTCTTATAACTGAATGTGAACTTACAATCATCTAAAAGTTAAAAATGAATTTTAAAAAGACAGAGGTCAGAACACTGAGAAGTAGCCATTTCTAAAAAGAGTCCTTAGAAGTTGGGGAGAGGGAAGATGGAAACAGAGCAGCCAGAGAGTACAGAGGAGAAAATGTCCAAGAAAGTCTGTGTCATGAAGGAGGAGTTGTCAATAGTTTGCATTCTGCACAAAATTAAGTTTAGGGGGAAAAAAAGCTAAAGCATTAGAAACTTGAGTGGCTGATGGTAATGCTTTCTTAGGATTGGAAGGCAGACATAAGCTGATGAGCAATTAACGCAAGGAAGCTGAGACAAATACTGTTCCTGACACAAGTTCGGTGGTGAGTGGAAGGAAAGCCTCTGGGGAAGAAGCCTGAGGGCAAGACAGGAGGGCATGTGTTCTCTTCTTGTTTAAGATGAGGATTAGGCATTTTGTAGTCTGAAGAGAGGCAGGTAAGAGGGAGAGAGATCAAAGACACAAGGGTAGAATGGAATTTAGGAGAAGGTTGTCAAAAGCTCAGCTGGAGTATTAATTAACCTTGTAAATGAGGGAAAACTTTTCCTCTGAGTAGGAAGAGGTTGGAATATGTGAAGAACCAGAAAATTAGGAGATAGGGGAAAAGGAAACCACAGGAGTATCATGACTCTTCTTTCTTTCAAGGCTCTGGCTCAGTTTACCACGCACCCTGCCCGGCACTCTCTTCCAGCCAGGAGCCACCTCTTCAATTCAACTCAGATGACTTCATTTTCTGGGAAACTTTCTTCAGTTCTCCTGCCTTGCGTCTCTCTCTCTTCAGAATTGCATAGGAGTCCACTTATTCAATAAATTTTTACTGAAAGAAAATGACGTCGAGAAAAACATGTAATTGATATTCCTCATATTAAACTTCCCTTTTTTATATCTACCTGGGATACTGGTCTCTTTTGCATTAGAACCTGGCAGAGAATAAGATTAGGAGGAAAGGGGGAATCATTAAGTAGCAATGAACGGGAGAAAGTGGAGTCCCCTTGACTTTGGCTTACAGTTGCTGGACTAATTCCATGGGGATGAAGAAGGTGTAGGTTTGAAGAAAGAGGAGCATAGCATAAATGGAACAGAATCCGAACCAAGAAAGAAGATACACACTAAATATTACAGAAAAGAAGGGAAAGTGGTTTTCCTTTAGCACATTTGGAACTACTTCCATTTAGTGAAATGTAGAAGTCCATCCTTGGAGAAGGAAATGGCAACCCACTCCAGTGTTCTTGCCTGGAGAATCCCAGGGACGGAGGAGCCTGGTGGGCTGCCAACTATGGGGTCGCACAGAGTCGGACACGACTGAAGCGACTTAGCAGCAGCAGCAGCAGCAGCAGCAGCAGCAGCAGCAGCAGAAGTCCATCCTTAGGTTTCTCTGACTGAAAAAATCGTCTTTTTGCACAATCCCCTTGTGTCTTCCTTTATGAATTTGAGGAAAAAAAGTCGCCTTTTTTTTGGTTCTGTGTGTAGTTTGTTTACATTAGTACATTCAGTATTTTAATAAACATTAAAACGATCCGTTTGCCTGCCGAAACCCGGGATCGAACCAGGGACCTTTAGATCTTCAGTCTAACGCTCTCCCAACTGAGCTATTTCGGCTCCGCCCACAAGGCTTTAAAATAATGTGTAATGACTTTATTCCCCGCCCTTTTAGTTATTAAGAATTTGTTTGATAAACATTACGATAAGCACTTTGAGGAAGTCAAAGATAAAATTTAAAAGGACTTTCATCTTCTAATGGCTCACCAATTTATAAGGAGAAAGAGAAGACAATTACAAATTAATGTTTTAAGAACTGCTGTAATGACTGTTAAATCTACAATTTATTTCTGAGTAAATCCACAGGTCTGGCGCAGGGAAAGAGACTCTATGAAGCTACATGCCACGATTTCTTCTTCTTCGGCGTTGCCTCATCTTCCTCT
Source organism: Oryx dammah (assembly GCF_014754425.2). NCBI lineage: Eukaryota > Metazoa > Chordata > Mammalia > Artiodactyla > Bovidae > Oryx > Oryx dammah. The sequence goes on from NW_024070195.1 coordinate 22,067,286, forward strand.
TTTCCATATTTTATTGGTTGGTGCGGACGGGAAGTGAAGTCGCTCGGTCGTGTCCGACTCTTTGCGACCCCATGGACAGAGGAGCCTGATAGGCTACAGTCCATGGGATTTTCCAGGCAAGAGTGCTGGAGTGGACTGCCATTGGACGGGAGGTCCTTGTAAAAACGAAAGTGATCCTGTTACAGTGCTACGTCTTACCTACGAAGCATTAGCCTCGTAAGTTTTTCTTAACAACATTCTATCACCTTCCCTGGTGGTCTAGTGGTTAGGATTCGGCGCTCTCACCGCCGCGGCCCGGGTTCGATTCCCGGTCAGGGAACAGGCAGTTCGTTTTTGTTTTTATGCTACCAGTGTTCCCGCATAGGGGAAACTTTAGAAGTGTATGCAAACTAACTGTTAATTTTCATATGAAACATTTTCGGTTTAGAAGCCCTGCAATGGTTTTCATATTCCAAGCTCAAAATGACAAATGATGTAAATGTCAATGGTTTACAAAAAGTGAGTAAATGAGTTAGTTACTTGTCATTGATCAAAAAGCTGTCCACTATTCCTAAATGCCTCAAATTTTTAATTTATTCGATTGGATGATCCATTGAGAGGGAAATTTTGGAGGCAATTGATTAGCTTTAGGAGTTGATCGAGATTAGCATAACATAATGAAAAAACAGTTACGAATGAAGATGAAAGAAATCGAGAAGCTATTTTCTGGACGTTTGTCTTCACTGGTTGTGGGAGAGTTTCTGAATCCGGAGAGCAGCTGGAATTTTGAAAAGCACTCTCTCTAGTGGATTTTCTAGTTTCACTGCTGTGGGAGAAGGGAGATCGCCCGAGAATTACTGGCAGGGTAATTGAATCTTAGGCCTAGGCGAGCTCCAGACTGCCTGATCTCCCCAGGGTCTCCACCTCTCTTTAGCTACGAATTTGCAAACTGTCTGGGGTTTGCTAAGAAAGAAAGTAGGGGAAGGCTAGACATTAAAGGAAAACTATCAAAAACTAAGAAACAGGCAAAGTATTGAGCATGTCTGAATGCGCACCTGAGAAATTTATTGATAACTACTTGAGGGAAAGCAGATCCTGTTAGTCTCCTGACTTTTGACAGTTTCATGCCTTTGTGATAACTAGCTTTTGTCTGACAGTACTGGGGCACGAATATTTGTTACTTGGTTTGTCTAAATAACAGTCACAGGTGTATTGCTTATTATTTCCTTCTCATTTCTTATAAAAGTTCAGTGCGCATTTGAACTTTTCACAAGTTTCCAAATAGAAATCATGGTGTCCCTGATCTTACTCTACAAACAGATGGTGTTTTTATGATCTTGTTAAATGAAACAGTAGCATTCTTTCTAACTAATTGCACATTTCCTGCTCTCTCCCAACCCCCAAATATAAATTCCCAAATTTCAAAACCTCTTTGAGCTGGGACACTCCTCTGTTATTTTGCCAACAGTCTTCTTATGTTAATACATTTTAACACCTATGTAATATCAATTTATGTAAGAAATTTTATTTTTCTCTAAGCATAAAAGTAGTAGTTTGTCGAATTTCTGTATACTGAAGCAGTTGTGTTTTTTTGCTTAATGTTTCACAGGGAATCAACCTATAGGCCTGATGGCAAACACCTCTTGAACAACATCTTCTTATTGACATCTAATGATGTCATTTTTTGTCTCCTTTCTATGTAGCAAGAATCTTTTGCTTCATTTCTTTTTAATATCTGTTTTTTTAGAGAGGAACTGTGTAGAATCCTTAAATGTGTTTAATGCTTTTCTAAATATTAATTTTTCCACATAAACTTAATTGGATTAGAGACAAAGGACTCTTCTTTGAAAGCTACCTGAATTTTCTTCTTCTGCATGGAGATCATTTCTCCTTCACTCCGTTCTCTCTGCTCCCATATCTCACTCCTTCATGGATCTCTGTCTTCCCTCCAGGAGAGGGCCTGTTGGAGGAAAGGGGTTGCAGGTTCAGGCCCCCCTCCACCCAAACTTTCCCTATTACACTTCTCACCAGGTCTGTTTCACTCCAACATACATTCCTCAGTGCATTCATAAATTCTTCCAACCAGACCTTTCCAGATCTATGCTAAGTTAGCTCTTTCAACTAAATGTGAAAGCAGCCCTCCTGCATTTACAACCCTGAGTTATAATTACCTGATGAATGTTTGCCTTCCCTGGTAGTTCTGAGGGTGAGGATAGCACTGGTCAAATGTTTCTACTGAATACTCAGTGTACAGCTTAGCACCCAGGTGCCCAGGAACAATACTTGTTGAATGAATGAGTGGGTTCTTGATGCCCAATCTTTGATATAGTCAGTTTAATCTCAATTTATTTCTTCAGTTTTCTTTTTTCCCCTTGTTAGTTTACCATGTAGGAATGCAAACCTCAGAAAGAGAAAACTGGTCTCTGAATTGATGCCTTTGATGGATCAAGATGACGCTGATGAAGTATTAAACTAGTTAGTACCTAGCAGGAGGATATCATTGCTCTTTGTCTTTGAGGGTTAAACTTGTCACAAAGTGGTCAGTTCAGTTCAGTTCAGTTCAGTCGCTCAGTCGTGTCTGACTCTTTGCGACCCCATGAATCGCGCAGCACGCCAGGCCTCCCTGTCCATCACCAACTCCCGGAGTTCACTCAGATTCACGTCCATCGAGTCAGTGATGCCATCCAGCCATCTCATCCTCTGTCGTCCCCTCCTCCTCCTGCCAATTCCCCCCAGCATCAGAGTCTTTTCCAATGAGTCAGTTTCCATCAAATTATGTCCCTATTGCCATCCAGCACTGGTGGGAGTACATATTAATAGTACTGATAGTGGAGGGGAGTCTACTGGTGTTGTGAGGGACCGAGAGGGAGAACCAAGGAGAGGGCTCGAAATGACACAGCAGATGAGAAAAGAGGCTCCTAACTTGGGATATATGGAGAAACTAGGGAAAGAAGCTTTAAGGAAGAGTAGGGGGTGACTATGTTGCTTTTGCTCTATTGAGAATCCTTTTTCTTAGTGATTTTCCTAAGGTAATCTCCTTAGAAAATAACACCTGGTAATTGCTAAAGTATTGCAGCTAAGGATAATGCATGCATGCGTCCTAAGTCACTTCAGTCGTGTCTGACTCTTTATGACACCATGGACTAGCCCGCCAAGCTACTCCTCTGTCTATGGGATTCTCCAGGCATGAATACTGGAGTGGGTTGCCATGCCCTTCTCCAGGGGATCTTCCCGTTCCAGGGATGGAACCTGCGTCTCTTTATAGTTTTTATTCAAACCTTGGCGTTTCAAAATGAACCGCCCAATGCCTTTGGTCCTGGGGGCATTTCTGCAGAGACCGCGTTCGTCCTGAGAGCTGGGCTCTCTGCTCCTTTCGTCGGGTTGTCTTTTCCCCCTAGCGTTCCCTCATCCAAAACCATTCCTGGACTGGCAGCTGTGTCGCGGCTGCGCGGAACATCACCGTCCACCGCGGACCTGCAACCCACACGACCACCTGCAGCTCTTTCCTCCCGGGTTGGTTACAAACGGGAGGGCGGCTCAGATCCCCGGGTTTCCTTTCCCGCTACTCCCAACTGTGGGGAAATAAGGGATCAGGGATCAGGCTGGGTGGTGGTTGAGCGCCAGGCAGAAATTCTATGGCAATATTGGTGAGGAGAACGCCAGATAAATGTCCTAGGAGGGGAACGTGAGGGAACCGAAAAGGGAAGACTATCACTCTTAGTAAAAATGAGGAAAAGCCGCTACCCGGAAGGGGTAGCGTGGCCGAGCGGTCTAAGGCGCTGGATTAAGGCTCCAGTCTCTTCGGGGGCGTGGGTTCGAATCCCACCGCTGCCAGGGTTGTTTTCTTTATTGTGAGACTGCCTGATGTTAGACGACTTTGCTTCATGCCTGAAGTGGACAGTTCTAATATCCTACAAAGTCACTGCTTATCTTCCCCCGTTTTACCCAAGGGCCATAGGTAACTACCCCAGAACAATGCTCAACGGAAAACATGCGCTCATTAGTCTATACATTGTTGTTTAGTCTATCTATTTGAGCTGCCAGTATATTTTCGGCATCATTCTAGGCCCCGAGGATACAATAACACAAACAAAAAGTGCTTTCATGCATACAATCCTTATTACAAACAAATGAGTGGATGTTAGATTCCTGGGAATGCCCTGCAATTCAGTATAGATCCTTCCAGTGCCTCCGAGGGAATAATTTATACTCAAAATAGTCACTATCCTTTCTCCAGCTTCTCTCAGCTCACTTACTTCGTGTCCTCTAATTTGGAAATCCTTACAGGATGGGAATGGAGAAAAGTATCAAAATCGTCTTTTTTCCGCTCCTTGTTTGAAAAATCTTTTCTTGACCTGAGGGCATACAAATATTTTCCGAAATTTACAACTATATAGCAGAGTCACCTATCCTAATTTCCCCGGAAGAGGAAATGAAAACCCACTCTACAATTTTTGTTTGGCAAATCCCATGGATAGAGGAGCCTGGTGGGCTACAGTTCCTGGGGTCTAAAAAGAGTCAGACACAACTGAGTGACTGAGCATTCACCCCACTTTGCTGCTGCTGCTGCTAAGCCGCTTCAGTCGTGTCCGACTCTGTGCGACCTCATAGAGGGCAGTGCACCAGGCTCCCCCATCCCTGGGATTTTCCAGGCAAGAGTACTGGAGTGGGGTGCCATCGCCTTCTCTGTCACCCCACTTTAGGATTCTTTTAAAATGTGCTGACTTTTCCATAGGTAAAATATCCGAAACTTCTTCAGCGTTTTTTCATGATGTTCATTTTCAGTGTTAAAGAAATATCAAAAGATTCCTGGAGTTTGAGCTAGTAATTTGGGGATTTTTACTGCAGGACTGAGAGTCGGTTGGGAGTTTTAAAGGCAACTGTACACCTGAAGTGAACAAAATATTGTAAATCAACTATATACTTCAATGAAAACAAATAAAGCCAGGTGTCACGATCATAGGACTATTTTAGGGAGATAACGGTCACGTTGAAGATGGACTCATGAGGGTGAAGTCTGCTCTATTTGGGCTCAATACAAAGGTTGCTCAACTTTCACAATGGGATGTCAGGCTTGCCACCTCCTTCAGTTAACTGGTATTTGAAAGATATGACTCTGTAGTCAATACACAAAACAGCAACACTCTAGGATTGTCCAGAATTTAAACTGGAATGGAAACTTTGCCAGATTCTGTTAGAAGATGGACTAAAGAAGTGACATGAAAGGATGCACTTGAGGGTTCTCATGATGGGCTAAGGACTTTTGAGTCCAAAATCTAAATGCACGTCATAATTTGGAGGTAAAATAAACATCCTGAACACGTATATACATTTTACAAAAGCATATATGCTGTTGTAATGAATGAAACCTCAGATTTCTGGAGAACATGACAACATTTTGCATCAAGCATTAAAGTACAACTACTTGTAGTATGTGTATGCATGAAGGAGAGGGTGTTGGTGAAAAGTTTTCATCATCAAATAAGGGGCCTTCATACTCAAAAAAGACTGGAAAAACACTATGAATCCTCCACACATCCTGAACTCTGTTCTTAAGTCACATTGTATCATCCAAAAGCCACATATACAGAATTTCATTTTCCATAGAAACAATTTTAGAGTTAAAGCCTAAATGTTTTCATCTCAGTTTTCTTCAACAAACTATATAAGAAGTGCCTATATAAAGAATATGCTCTAATATAATGTAGACACTGAACCTAAAGACCAATGTTTAATCTGTCTATTGTGTAATAAGCCATGTAATTCCCTTTGCAATTTGCTACTAGAAAATTGTATATCTTGGACTCTTTGTCCAATTAGATAAGGTGTAACCATTTCCCAAAATGTTTTCTGTGAAACAAGAGGGCATGAAGGTGCTCTTCCAAACAGGATTCTTTTTGTCCTTCCCTTTGGGAAAGCAATGCTTCTTACAGTTCCTTTGTTTAAGATTTAGAAACAACATTAGCATATTATAAACCCTGAGAAGTCTTTAAGGGAAGAAAAATTCCCACCTAGCCAGCATTTCTTAAACTTGTTAGTTTTTAAAAAACATTAGCTTGTAAAACACCTTTGACAAATACTGGGTAACCCACTGCTCATCTCTTTCTTGACCAGTCAGGGAACTTAGAAATAAATTTAATTCTGAATTATGGTCATTATGTTAACTGACACACACTTGCATCCTCTTCTAGGATTTTCAATTTCTATCTTAGTAGCCTTATTGAATGTGGTGGTTTAGTTGCTCAGTCATGTCTGACACTTGCAATCCCACAGACTGTAGCCCATCAGGCTCCTCTGTCCATGGGATATTCCAGGCAAGAATACTGGAGTGGGTTGCCATTTCCTTAGCCTTACTACATGTGTGTATTTAATTCTGTCTGCAGTAATAACCTGTAACATTTGAAAGAGAAAGGATAGATGTTAAGAGACACTGAAAGACTTGAAAAGATATACATTTATTAATCCTTGTGAAAGAGTATTTCATATGTCATGCAGATAGATAAAACAAATATTTAAGAAATCAACACCTTGAAGACCTTTTAGTACATTTATAACAAAGTCGGACAGGCTTCATGCTCTTTCCATACGTAAACTTCCACTTGAGCTGTGTACACTTGACTTCTCTGTGTGTACTCAGTCACATCCAACTCTTTGCAACCCCATGGACCGTAGTCTACCAGGCTCCTCTGTCAATGGAATTTTCCAAGCAAGAATACTGGAGTGGGTTGCCACGTTGTGCTCCAGGGGATCTCCCTGACCCAGGACCTGAACCTGCATCTCTTGCATCCCCTGCATTGGCAGGTGGATTCTTTACCACTGTAACACCTGGGAAGCTCACACTTGACTTCTACTTATTTGTAATTAAAAAAATCTGCCTTTGCCTTGTCTTCCTTCCTCTGCTGAATCTCAGAAAATCTATATAGAAGAGTACCATTTAAGTTTTAATTTAAAATTTGCTGGAACTTCCCTGGTGGTCCAGTCGTTAAGACTCCTTGCTTCCACTTAGGGGAACAGGGTTGGTTCTTGGTCAGGGAACTGAGAACTGTGGCCAAAAAATATAAAAAAGCTTACTAAAAGTGATCAATGTTTATTAATCAAAAAAATGTTCTGTGCTAAACTGAGGTATAGCCTCACATTCAAGAAATGTGGTACAAGATTACAGAAATTGCTCAGAGAAGTCTGAGCATTCAGCAGGCATTTGTTTAGAATTTACCAGTTATAGGATCTGTGACAGGTTTCTTAATTTTTTTATGTCTCAATTTCCTCATCCCACAGGGACGTTGTATGATTAAATGATTTAAAACTGTAAAGGATAGTGCCTGGCATGTGTAGGGCACTAGTATGTAGTATTACAGTGCTATTATTGATAGACAAAACCCTGGAAGTGAATGTGCTCACCAAAGAAACACTGAATGGGAAGGTCAAGGACAAAGGCTTGGGAGATCTCACAATTAGAGGGGTCAGGGAACCAGGAAGAACCAACACAGGAGACAAGAGGGATCCGTATAAGAAGTAGGAGGAGAAATGAGAAAGTGTAAACACCAGAATCACTACTCTCAGGTGTTGGTGGTCAAAATATTGATGAATGAAAAGGTCTGAGAACCAGTTACTGGAGAGAGAGATTTCCCACTCTCCCCAAGTTTGTGGGTTTCCCACACTCTGTGTTTTCTTTTCTTATGTCTAGTAAGATTTGAGCTCACTCTGAAAGCTTTTCCACACTCCTCACATACATAAGGTTTCTCTCCAGTATGAACTCGCTTGTGTCCAATCAGGGCTGAGCTCTGACGGAAAGACGTGCCACACTCATGGCAGGTAAATGGCTTCTCACCCGTGTGGATTCTTTCATGCTGTCTCAGGACTGAGCTCTGATGAAAGACCTTTCCACACACCTCACACCTGTAAGGTTTCTCTCCGGTGTGGATTCTTTGATGATTGGTCAAGTTTGATTTCCCACTGAAAGCTCGGCCACACTCTGAACATTTATAAGGTTTCTCTCCAGTGTGGATTCTTTGATGGATGGTGAGGCAGTGTTGATCTTGGAAAGTTTTCCCACAATCCCCACATCGATGGGGCTTATCCCCGGTGTGTCCTCGTTCATGAGCCCGGCATTTACAGTTATGATGAAAGGCTTTCCCACACTCCTTACACTTGTAAGGCTTCTCTTTGGTGTGGATTCTTCTATGTTTGGTGAGCTCTGCTTCGTTGCTGAAGGCTTTTCCACACCGAGGGCACCCACAGTGTTTCTCCTGAGTGTGGAGTCTTCTGTGTTTGCTTAGGTCTGAGCTCCAGCTGAAGGCCCTCCCACACTCACTGCACTCATAAGGTCGCTCCCCAGTGTGGACTCTTGTGTGTTTGATGAGGTCTGACCTCCCGCTGAAAGCCTTCCCGCACTCCTCACATGCATAGGGTTTCTCCCCAGTGTGGCTCCTGCTGTGGATGATGAGGGAATGCTTAAACTGAAAGGCCTTCCCACAGTCACTGCATTCGTAAGGCTTCTCTCCTGTGTGGATGACCTGATGCATCCTGAGACAGTACCTGGTCTTGAAGGCCTTCCCACAGTCACTGCACGGGTGTGGCTTCTCCCCACTGTGGGTTTTTTTATGTCGGCAAAGAGCGGATCTACTACTGAAGGCCTTCCCACACTGGGTACAGTTGAAGGGTTTCTCCCCTGTGTGGATTATCTGGTGCATGAAAAGTTGATTTTTGGTCTTGAATGCTTTCCCACACTCATTACACACATAGGGTTTCTCGCCAGAGTGAATTCGCTCATGGAGAAATAAGTCAGAATGCCAACTGAAGTTTTTGCCACATTGGGTACATTCATGCTGTTTCTTTTCCGTAAGAACTCCATACAGAATACATTCTGAGTTTGGACTGAAGTGTTTTATAAGTCCCTTCTGGTTCTTTCCTTTCCTGAAAGTCACTTTCTCACAGCTTTCTTTCTCTTCTCTCCGTTTCTCCCTCACAGGCATTTCCCATTGATTCTCTAATTTGACATCTTGTACACAAACTTCTCCAGCCTCTGGATCCTGGGAAACAACTTTTAGGAGACTTTTAAATTTCACCCAGCATACTTTTCCATTTTCAAAAACCTCCTGTTCTGATCTTGCCTTCTTACTCTCAGGCCATGTCTTGGCGGCTGATACTTAAACAAGAAAATAAAAATGTCAGATGTCCAGAGGAAAGGAGATAAGTGAGTTGGAACAGGGGAAGCAATGGTAAGTTGTTGGAAGAGTAAATGACTTTCTCATGCTTGAAGAATTGCTAACATTATGGCAAAGGTCAAAGGAGGCTGAAACACTGAAAAGTATGAAGATATTCAAAACTGAGTAAACTTGACATAAATTCTTCCAAAGTCTACTCATGTTCTAGAATCTCCTAGTTTTGCAAACGATAACTTCATACACCTAAGCCCCTAAACAGGAAACTGGAAATAATTTTCAACTCATTCTAATACTCACTAACATTTTACAAATGTTACCGGTGAAGTGAGCTGCAGAGGTGGTGCTCAAGTGCCAGTGTAGCCCCCTTTGTAAGGATGTGTCTGCTTTGTTCCTGACAGTGGACCTTGGAGAGGCATATTTCTGTGGTGTACCTCTGCCCACTTGGGTAGGACAGGTTAGATCTGGGGAAGACCTGATCCAAACCAGGTCAGATTCTCTCCTCATGAACTCTGGAATCATGATATGAAAGCAGGTAAGGCCCGGCTCTGAAGATGGCTAGATCTTTAGCACTTAAATTTGAGTGGTGTTGGGATATGGGTGTTGTATAGGGGATGGAAAGCTCTGTCACTGGGACTGACAAGCAGAGATTGATCTGCCAAGAAAGAAGAATGGAGCAGACCCACAGAATAGTAGAGAAGACAGCTGGAGAGCAGGGCCTGATGGCATTCCAGCCCTTCTTAAGCCTCCTGTATACTTGCTCTTAAGTTCCATGACACCCTGAATAATAAGTAAATTTGTTTCTTTTGCTTAAGCTAGCTTGAGTTAATTTTTACTACTGGCAACAGAGTCCAAATCTATCTCTTTTTATCTCCTAACTCTATCCCTTCTTCATTGCTATTTCTAGTGCATTCTCACTAGCTAACTTCAATACCCCTCAAAAGTCCTTAAGTCTGCTTCCTCTCTAATCCATCTTGTACACTGCCTCTAGATTATTCCTTCTAAAAATCAAATCTAATCACATCACTTTTTAGCTCAAAACACTTCAATGGTGCTCCATAGTTAACCAGACAGGAAGTAAAATGTACAGTCAAGAGCCCCAGCTCACTGTCCTAGTTCTGACACCTAACAACTGTGCCAACTTGGGAGGATGATGTAACTTCTCTCTGTGACCCATTGTTTTTATCAATAAAGTGGGATCTAGGTTACCCATGATAATGAAATGAGTCAATGTATGTAAAGCACCTGCAACACTGAAATAAGTACTTAATCGTCTTACCTGTTAGTGTAAGAATAAAGTTCAAGGTCTGTAGTTTACCAAAAACTCATTCAGTCATCATCTTGCCGCTGTCCACTGCCCCTGCAGTGTCTCCACTGGCTACTGCAAGTCCTTTGCTCTGGTCATACTCAACTATTCACAGTTCACGTTCTTATTCCCCTCTGCCTAGAAAGACTCTCCCCTCCTTCAATGAAGTGACCTCACTTATTCCATGTAACTTAGTTCAGTTATCATTCCTCCTGCAGTCTTTTGGTCCCCAGGTCAGATTTAGGTGTTTTTCCTGTTTATGTATACCAGGTGCTTATCCTTATCTTATATCTCAGTAACTCCCATCATACTGGACTGTATAATTATTTCTTTACCTATCTGCCTTCCCCAGTAGAAAACAAGCTGCTTGAAGTCAGGTCCCATATCTTATCTGACTGTCTAGCTGTAGAATGTTATGTAATATCTGGCACATAACAGTTGCCCAATTATGCTTTTTAGATGGAAGGTAGGACAGAAGAGTAGGTATTTGGATAGGGAAGCTGGAGTTGCCCTGTAAGCAAAGGACAATTTTTTTGTAGTTTAAATGAAGAGCTGGTAATATTTCATGACTCACTACTGATGGTATGGTACAAACAGATCGAACAGGTGAGCTGGCTCGAGTGACTTCATCAGATATGACTTGTGGTTCTCATCTGTGTCCTAATCATTGCATTTTGTTCCTGAACGTAAAGGGAAGAGGAGCCTTCCAGATTCTACTATGAAATTCAGCCTCTTCTTAATTCCAGTGCAAAATCATGGTTCTCTTTGGACCATTTAAAATCACCTTTAAGATATTTCTCACTTTAAGGAGGAAACCATAACAGTATGGCTTGAGGATGAAATAATAAAGAATCAGGAATAGCTAGCATTTATCTGCAATATTTTATATATTGTTTATGTTTTTCATTAGGGAGAGAGGAAAAGAACACAATGAAGAGCCTATAGCCACAATGCTAGATAATTAATAAATGCTTTTTGGTTCATCAGTGAAATTGTCTGTGTTGACAGAGAGGTTCAAACTAGGCTCATTCATATTAGTGCTACAGTTGCAAGTCTGCAGCTCTGTGGCCAAATACATTTTCTCTGTCAGTAATAGAGCAGTGATAGTTTATGGAATGGAAATAAAAGTAAGAAAGAGGTAGAACCAGATATAGAAATAGGGAGAGCTTAATGAAGAGACAGCCTTGGAGGGAGAGATGAGTTTGACTTTAGATATGTCACTTCCTAGATGACAATGCAATATTCAAATAAAAATCAGGAGTTAGAAACATCAGACTGCTGCCCAGGAAAGAGGTAAAAGTTAGCACTGTCAGTGTGGCAGGCATCCAACTTCACAATAAGAGAGAATACACAAAGACAAGGGTCAAAGGCTCAGGACTCTGAAAGAGGGAAGGTCCTGAAAAAACAAACAAACAAACAAAACCCCCTAAAATCCAGAGGCAGAAAAGCAATGTTCCATGAGCATTGCAGTAAATGATACACAGAGTGCAGATAAATTGTCAGAGTCTTTTTGCAAGAACTCGCAAAAATTCTATTAGATATGTTGCAAAGAGCCAATTAGATAATGACAGAATAATAACCCAAATAATATGTTTTCTCTGCCTTTAAGATTTCCTAAATAGATTTCCTCTGGGCCCTTGAGGATGGATGGCCCACCACTAAGAACATTCTATAACCATTTTGTCACATGGAACACACAAGGGGACAGACAGCTTCTCTAGCACTCACCTGGATAGGAGCAGCTCAGGAACTCCCAGTCCTGTTGATCCTGAACATAGGACTCTTCACCTTGCTCCAGACAGGAGATCAAAGGAGGTTTAGAAAATGAAAATCCTGGTTGTACAGAAGGAAGAAGGAATAAGTGTGTGTATAGCAACAAAAAACTGTCCTAACATTTATCTTGATCCCTCTGTTTGCATATGAAAATAGGAAAGAAATGTTTATTTGGGCAGAGAAAAGGGTTTATTCAGGGGTCTGGTAACCTGTAAATGAAACAGGTTGAAGGACTTTCTAAGAAGTCAATACTCAGAAAGGCAAAGAGTTTCTGGAAAACTGCCAGTTGGTTATATTTTCCCTGTTCTTTTTAGGAGAATGGGAGTTTGTAGAGGAAGGCTAATCTGCTTTCAGTCACTAGGAAGGAGTTCATGACTACGCGATGGATACAGAGCATTTAATGGAAAATGAGAGACTTGAGGAGGCAAGAATCTAGGGAGAACAGAAGCTAAGGATTTCTGTTCTATTCAGAGAGAGTTTCACTTCAGAGAATCAGAAAACAGCAACTTAAAGTTAGCCAGGAAATTATCTTGCTATGTAAACAGGGATAACTCAAAACTAATTTGGGAGGAAGATGCTGATGATAAAGAACAAGGGCTCTGATTTTCAATATGAGACCCCATACACATCAACAAAGCAATGAAAAGAAAAAAGAAGGGAGAAAGTACTAAGCCAAGGGCAGGGAAAGTTCTTACCGAGTGACACCATGTTCCCATAATTTTCCAACATCACATCTTTATAGAGGTGCCTTTGAGCGTGGGTCAGGCACTGCCACTCCTCGTGACTGAAGTTCACAGCTACATCCTCAAATGTCACTGACTCCTGAAACAACATGTGCCTGCTGTTGTGGGAGGAAATTTCATAGTTCCCTCAGGAAACAGAGGCAGAAGAAAATAATTTGTAGGGAGAAGGTTTACAGAAGTGAAAAGCTGTTACTGTTTGGTGTGTATCTGGGGATGAGGTGAAAAGGAGCATAGGCTTTCAGTAGCAAAAAATAACGAAAGAACAGACAATCCACAAACGCTCTGTCATCCGAGAAAGCATCCCTTATGAGAGGGAGCACCTGGACTTGGGAGTGAGGACAAGGGCACATTTAGGAGACAGTGATATGTTTTCAGGAAGGAAGGAAGGGGCCTTAGCTCACCTGAGGCTGGCTCATCACTGTATGTTTTGCTCCTGGCAGGTTTCCTTGGCTTCCATCTCTGGCTAAGGCAGGGCACTGAGGAAATGGTAGAGCTGAGAGAAGGGATATAAGTCTAGAGTCAATTCAGCACAGTGTTAATGAAGCCTACTTTCATCCTCTCCTCCCCCAACCTAGAAGCTTATGAAGCTCTGATCTAGGGGGTAAGTTGACTGCGTTACAGTATCCTCTTTCTCTGATATTCCTCTAGTCTCAGTTTCCAGTGTGAGGTATCATGACGTGGCTAGCAGCCAAGCCAACTGTAAATGCACTCTTCTTTTCTCTCACCTACTAAATCCTTTACTCTGTCTCCCTTAATCCTAGAAGACCTAAAAGGCCCAAATCACTGACTACCAGCTTAATATGACAGCTTGGCTTCCTGTATTTGAATGTTACAGTAATTTTGTCCAGAAAGACTTGGGGTGGAGGCAGAGGGAAAAAAAGCTTCTAGGTTGGGGGAGGAGAGGATGAAAGTAGGCTTCATTAACACTGTGCTGAATTGACTCTAGACTTATATCCCTTCTCTCAGCTCTACCATTTCCTCAGTGCCCTGCCTTAGCCAGAGATGGAAGCCAAGAAATGGATCAGAAATACCCATGGAGGGACTTCTCTGGTGGTCCAGACACAAATTCGATCCTTGGTCAGCGATCTAAGATCCCACTTGCCACAGAGTAACTATCCCTGGGCACTGCAACTATCAGGTGAAAGACCCTGCATCTGCAATTAAGACCCAATGCAGCCAAATAAATATTTTTTAAAGGAAATATAAATAAATATATATAAAAAGGGATAGGTCCAAAGCTTACTTCTTTATGTAACTTACTAGTTGGTCTACCTCCACTTAGTTCACTAGAAAAATTTTTTCTCTTGTTCTTATTAGAGAAAATCACTTTCCCCCTTTGATTCTGAGTCTTTTTCCTGTTAATTCCCTAGTATTAAGCAATTCTGCTCCCCACCCCCAATTGCCCTCCCATTATAGTATAACACACACCACTTTTTAAAATGCAAAAGAAACTTTTTCAGAGTGTACAAATGATCAGGTATGATCCATATGGATTGGGGAAAAAGTACAGTTTCACATTACGGGTTAATGGGGCCCTGTTTTATTCCTTGCAGGCCAACCTGGCCTTTCTGTAGCTTCAGTGTTTATGGTGGTTTATCTTTCTTGATAGTTATCAACATATACTCCCCAGTCTAAGACCATTCCTTTCTGGTCTGAAGTCACCTATTGGTAAGACTCTAGGGTCATCCCTTGACTTCAGGACCCCAAAACTCTCACTTCAATTTCACCAAAACCTCAATTTAGGAAAAACCTGGCTTCTTTCTACAGAAATATGTCAAGAAGATTCTTCTTTGGTCTATGTCACCCTTAGCTTTTGATCAAAACAGGTCTGTGTTCAATCATTGTGGATTCCACAGTTTCCCCACTATCTGCTCTGAAAGTCTGTTACTTTATAACTCTTTGTCTCAAAAAGTTGGTTGGTTGGGAAATCAACCACCTGGCAGGCACAGAGCTCACAGCAGATGCACGCTTTGTTCCGAAATGTTCCATAGCAGTTCTTTTCCTTATAATATCAATAAACTTTAACCTCCCCATTTTTTTTTCAATCACCATTTTATAATGAACATTTTCAAATATACAGAAAAGTTGAAAGAACTATATAGGAGACAACCATATACTCACCACTGACATTCTATTATTAACATTTCGCAATATTTGCTTTATCACATATCTGTCCCTCTAACTATCTATAAATTCATTTTATTTTTTGTTGCATTTCAAAGTAAGTGGAAGACATCAGCATACATCACCCCTAACACTGTGACACATATCATTAACTAAAGCTGAATATTTGTTTACATTCTTATTTTTAAAGTAAAATTCATATACAGTAAAATGTATAAATCTTAAATTTTTGACAAAGCATACCCTTATTTAACTCAAACTCTCCTCCATATGCATCCCAGTTGGATTTTTACCATATCTTCTTCATAAATTACAAAAGTTTTGTTACTTTGTAGTGGCTTTTTTTCTAAGTGTTCCTTACATTAAAAACTGTTTTTAAATATGGTAAAAAATATTAAAGGAAATTTACCATTTTAACTATTTCTAAGTATTTCAATAGTGTTAAAATATTCACAATGGGGGGTGGAGGATGAATATGTGGAATAGAATTTTTAGGGCATCAGAATAGTCTGGATGCTACTTTAATAGCAGATATATAGTATTATTCATTTGTAGAAACCCATATAACTGTAGAGCACAAAGCATGAATCCTAATATAAACTGCTGCTGCTGCTGCTAAGTTGCTTCAGTCATGTCCGACTCTGTGCAACCCCATAGACAGCAGCCTCTGTCCCTGGGATTCTCCAGGCAAGAATACTGGAGTGGGTTGCCAATTCCTTCTCCAATATAAAGTAGGGAGTTTAGAGTTTAGTTAATAATTATGTGTCAATATTGGCTCATCACTTGTAACAAATGTACCACACTAAAATCATAAGAATGCTCAAACTACCGCACAATTGTACTCATCTCACATACTAGTAAAGCAATGCTCAAAATTCTCCAAGCCAGGCTTCAGCAATACGTGAACCGTGAACTTCCAGATGTTCAAGCTCGTTTTAGAAAAGGCAGAGGAATCAGAGGTCAAATTGCCAACATCCGCTGGATCATGGAAAAAGCAAGAGCGTTCCAGAAAAACATCTATTTCTGCTTTATTGACTATGCCAAAGCCTTTGACTATGTGGATCACAATACACTGTGGAAAATTCTTCAAGAGATGGGAATACCAGACCATCTGACCTGCCTCTTGAGAAACCTATATGCAGGTCAGGAAGCAACAGTTAGCACTAGACATGGAACAACAGACTGGTTCCAAATAGGAAAAGGAGTCCGTCAAGGCTGTATATTGTCACCCTGCTTATTTAACTTCAATGCAAAGTACATCATGAGAAACACTGGGCTGGAAGAAGCACAAACTGGAATCAAGATTGCCGGGAGAAATATCAATCACCTCAGCTACGCAGATGACACCACCCTTATGGCAGAAAGTGAAGAAGAACTAAAGAGTTTCTTGATGAAAGTGAAAGAAGAGAGTGAAAAGGTTGGCTTGAAGCTCAACATTCAGAAAACTAAAATCATGGCATCTGGTCCCATCACTTCATAGCAAATAGATGGGGAAACAGTGGCTGAGTTTATTTTTTGGGGCTCCCAAATCACTGCAGATGGTGACTACAGCCATGAAATTAAAAGACGCTTGCTCCTTGGAAGGAAAGTTATGACAAACCTAGACAACATATTAAAAAGCAGAGACATTACTTTGCCAACTAAAGTCCATCTAGTCAAGGCTATGGTTTTTCCAGTGGTCATGTATGGAAGTGAGAGTTGGACTATAAAGAAAGCTGAGTGCAGAAGAACTGATGCTTTTGAACTGTGGTGTTGAAGAAGACTCTTGAGGGTCCCTTGGACTGCAAGGAGATCCAACCAGTCCATCCTAAAGAGATCAGTCCTGGTGTTCATTGGAGGGACTGATGTTGAAGCTGAAACTCCAATACTTTGGCTACCTGATGTGGAGAGCTTACTCATTTGAAAAGACTCTGATGCTGGGAAAGATTGAGGGCAGGAGGAGAAGGGGACAACAGAGGATGAGATGGCTGCATGGCATCACTGACACAATGGACATTGGTTTGAGTGGACTCTGGGAGTTGGTGATGGACAGGGAGGCCTGGTGTGCTGCGGTTCATGGGGTTGCAAATAGTTGGACACGACTGAGTGACTGAACTGAACTGAAAATCATAACAGATCTCCAGAACTTTTTCATCTTGTAAAACTGAAACTCTATACCCATTAAAAAACAAAACAACAAAACAACAACTCTATTTTTCCTTCTCCTCAGCCCCTGTTAACTACTGTAGTGATTTTTTTCCCCAGGAGTTGGTGATGGACAGGGAAGTCTGGCATGCTGCAATCCATGGGGTCGCAAATAGTCAGACAGACTGAACTGAACCAAACTGTGCATTGTGGCTTGTGACATCTTAGTTCTCCCATCAGTGGTTGAACTTAGGCAACAGCAGCAGTCCTAATGACTGGAGTGTGAGGGAATTCTCTTCACTGTAGTGATTCTTAAACTTTATTTCTTAGTTTCTGAATTTGAAAGGTCAGTTAAAAATGAACTTGGGGGAATTCACACATGGGTGAGAGTCTCTTCCTTTTCTAAGGACACTCATCTCATCATTGGGGTCCCACCTTCATGACTTCATCTAAAACTGATTACTTTCCAAAGCCTCACCCCTAAATATCATAATACTGGGGTGGGGGTTAGGGCATCAACATATGAATTTTGAGGGGATAGAAACATTCAGCCCATGACAAAACTATTTGTTAAAGCAATGTATAGATACCATCCAGGATGAGATTAACTCATTTACATATTATGCTAAGTAATTGTAAACTTTATGGCCCTAAAAATCACTTATAGGAAGATAATTCAATATCTTTTGAGAAAAAGAGGACTGGAATACTCAGGTCCGATGTGAACCATAAACTTATATATATTTTTAAACTTTAAAAAATGAAATAAAATTAACAACCAAGTTAAGCAATATTCATTATTTTCTACCTCTTAAATTTGTGATAAATATGTTCTATAGTATTAATTTTTCCTTTATGATTACTTTACAGTAGAAGTTTCAAGATTTCTCTTCTGGAAGTTCCAATAATATGCTTAGAAATTCATTTTACTTTTTTTTTCTTTGCACATAATATGTATCATCCTAAAAGCCTATTTTAGGAGTGTCCAGGTGCCTAGTCCTCTGTCTAATAGCCACTAACAGCCTCTGTCTATACAAATCACTAGTGAACCTGGCACTAGTGGTAAAGAGCCCGCCTGCCAATGCTGGTTTGGCGTAAGAGATGCTGGTTCCATCCCTGGATGGGGAAGATCCCCTGGAGAAGGGACTGGCAATTCACTCCAGTATTCTTGCCTGGAGAATTCCATGGACAGAGGAGCCTGGGGGCCTACAGTTCATAGGGTCACACAGAGTCAGACACGACTGAAGAGACTTAGCACAGCATACAAATTTTATCCACTTTTCTCTTCATATATGCCAACAAAGAGCATTTCTAAAGCCCAGTCCCACATTTCCCCTTCTTTATTTTTCCCAAAGTTTCACAACAAAACCTTTGCTCCTTCTTTTGCCATGGCTTTATCTTCTATTTCTCAGTTACACCTATACTATAATGTAAAAATCTCAGGGTTAACAGATGTACAGAAATAAAATGACATAAATCAAAATTTACATGTTGGTAAAACTGTGGTTGGGGATGCATTACCAAATTATACAAGTTTAACATGTGCAAATATTCATATACACATATGTAAGCTACTTGTCATATGTATATTGAGTTGAACATATAATAAGTGGATGAATACATTCACTATCTTCCATAAACTGCTTTGAAGAATCTTTTCTTATGAATTTTTATTTTTTTCCAAATTTGATTTAAGATGAGGGCAGAAACGGAATACTTTAGTTCCTGTCAACACCAGGCCAAGCCTAGTATAGAAATACTAGATTTTTCTATAAATATTCAATAATAAGCACACTTCCAGGCCCCAGGAGCATCTCTCACCTAGTCTGTGTTCCTGCCCCATTTTTAGCTGCCATAACTCCTGCCACAATACCCTGTGTACATTACCTCTTTCCTGTAGGAACATGCTATCAGGGATGCAAAGCTGGCTTGGTGATCCTGGACTCTCATCTGATACCACGATCTATTGCAAGGAATAGAAAACATTTGGAGAAGTTACGGAGGGACAGAAAATTTATGGGAAGCTGCATATTGGTTGGTTATGCAACCAACTATAAAGTTCTATTCATGGAAGTCAACTCTCCAAACTACCAAAAGGGGTGAGAAAAACATGGGCTCAGTCTCTGATATACCTTATGAAAAACAGAAATGGCATCCAATTATTCTATAACTTAAAAACATCACCATGTAATCCAGAAAAAGTATTTTGAAGGAGAAAACTTCCTCACAGTCAATCCAAGCCCACCACACTTCCAACGCTTTCCTCCTTTCCTGGACTCACTTCTTCCTCCTTGTGATATACTGCAGATTCTCCTCTTTTTACCTGCTGCATGTCTTCTTTTCCAGTCTTCTTTCTTTCTTTTCTTTTCCAGTCTTCTAACACTGTCCTAGTTTCTTCTCTGCTGGTTGGATCCAGCTCCTAAAGTCAATCCTGGCTTTGCCCAGATAACCAGTTTTGAAGTGGCTCCAGTGGATACCAGCCTCCTTTCAGGGATACAAGCCTTGGTGAGACCAGTCAAAAGACTGCTCCTGACCCATAGGGCAGCTGCTTTTTGGTTTGCTGTATCAATACTGCCCTAGATGTGGGGTTCATCAGCAGTAACAAGCTAGTGGTGATCCCATACCTTGTTTTCCTGTATATTTGATGAAGGGAAGAGAGAATAGAGGGATGTGACCAAAGTGAAAAGAAGGAATCACTGAGAATCTGGATTATCTATGAGAGATTAGGGAGAAGAGGAACAAACTGAAGATGATAATATATCCAGAATACAACTTCTCCTGCCACCATCTTGGCCCAAGCCACCATTGCCTGCCTTGACCTGTATTGTGTTAGCCATCAAACTGGTCTCCTGCTTCTGTCCTTGTCTTTTGTCTTCTACTTGTCTTTTCTCAATACAATAAAGTGGGCCATTTAAAACTTAAGTTGGATTATTTCACCTCTCTGCTTAAAAGCCCTCAATGCGTCTATCTTACTCAAAATAAGGAGTAGCATATAAGGCCCTAAAGAATCTCATTGCATCGTCTTTGTTCATTCAAAATAAGAGCTAAAGTCCTTACAGTGGCATATAAGTCTACAGGGTTGCCATTACCTCTCCTACTGTTCTCCCCCCATTCAACCCCCTTCAGTCCCACAGATCTTTCTCTTCCTTTTTAGGCATGGTTCCATTTTACGGACTTTGCGCTGGCTGTTCCCTCTACCTCAAGCTATCCTCAAGATGAATAATCTTGCCTCCTTCAACTGTTTGCTTGCATGTAATCCTCCCTAGGAAACCTACTCCAGGTGCTCTATTTAAAATTACAGCCTAGCCCCTCCTTCCAATGACGACATGCCTTGCTTTCCTACACAGCACTTTCCAACAGGTGCATAAAATAATTATATACTTTCCATTGTTTATTGTAGGTGTTCCTTTCACTATAATGTAAGCTCCTAGGCTTTTGAGAGCACGGACTTTTTGTCTATTTTGTTCACTGATATATTCCCAACGTTTAAAACAGTGCCTGCACCAGCAATCGCTCAGCTAGAAACCGGCCAAATGAAAGAACGCACGAATGGATGCTGGGGAGGAAAATAAATGAGAGAGAGAGAGAAAAAAAGTAAGGGGCCGCTGAGAGCAAGAAGAGCGCGAGGGAGGCGGAGGAAACAGCCCTGGTGGGGCAGGAATCCGCGGCGGACTCCAGATCCCGGGGAACCTGGCCCCAAAGCCCCGCCCCACCCCTGCCCGCCGTTCCGGGCCCCTGGGGGGAGGTGTATTAAGATTTAAGTGAAGCAGGTGGCGGTGTCGGCCTCCTTCCAGCCGCCCCTCGGCGGTTTCGGAGACCCCAGTGGCAGCTTGGAAGCCCGTCAGCTACAGTCCCATCCCACGTTGGCTGGAGACACAGACCTTCCTGCCGATATTCTCCTCTAGAAATGACAGAATAAAGGAATCTATTCTAGCTCCACTTCCTAGTCCTGCAATAATCATTTCCGGTGACTTTCTAGGAAATCATCAACTCGCTGGTTGAGGAGTTCCCTAGAAACCCTCCGCAACCGCAGCCCCAAATTTCTTGTTTTACGTTCTTCAGAATGCATCTGGGTTAAAGTAGAACCACAATGTCATTATCCCACCTATCAAAATTAAAATCACTCCCGGGTACCATCTAATACTGAGTCCATTTTGAATTTCCCAAATAGATAAAATATGCTGCTTTTTTTTTGAATCAAGATCTAAAGTCTATGTAATTTATTTGGTTATTTGTCTTAACTCTTTTTAAATTTAGATCTAGAATATTTCCTCCATCTTTCACTTTCTCCCCCATAGTACACATTTGGTCATTTGTCCTGAATATTCCACATGCTGGCTTGGTCTAAGTCCATCCCCATTAATCTGTTTCTCTAGCCTTGTATTTGTTAACTAGATGTTAGCTCTAAAGGTTTAGAGTTTGGTTTACCTTTATGGGTAAGCATTATTTTTACGTGGTGCTACCTACTTCCTTTTACTTTACATCAGAAGGCGTATAAAGTCAGATAATTTCACTCTCTGTGATGCTGAGATTGATCAGTGAATCAGCACTTGCTAGTTGGATCCTTCCAGGTAAAGTTCATCAACCTTTCATCTGGTGGTTTCATCCACTGATGATCTTTGCCTGAATCAAGTATTTTATTGCAAAACCGGGATTTTCTAATTCAGTTTTTTTTTTTCACATTTATGATTTGGAATTCCTTTTAAAAGAAGGATTCTGTCTCCTTAACCTATCAATTCAGGGTTGTTTGGTTATTCTGAAATGTGAGTTCTAACAGAAAAGACAGAATAAATGTTTACCTTCCTATTTAATTGCCAGTTTTCAGGGTAAACAGCGGTGCCCTAGGTGCCATGGCCACTGTTATTATACATTAACCATTCTTCAAAATAACCATCAATGAGCACTGCCTTCCAGTATTCATACTTTTGTGTAGCTTCTTCCTATACTATACTAGAGTTGGTTTGTGTGACTGATTGAGTATGGCAGAAATGATGTTATGTTACTTGTAATATTAGGTAATAAAAGAAACTGTGGTGTCCATCGGTGTCTCTTTTTCTCCCATAGTCTCAGATCACACACTGGGGAAAGCCAGCTGCCATACATTAAGGAGAGACCCAGGTGGTGAGGAACTAAAGCTTTCCAACAGCCATATGAGTGAGTTTAGAAGTGGAACTGTCAGCTCTCTGCCAAGCCTTCAGATGACTGCAGCCTGGGTCAACAAATCGGCTGCAACCTTAAGACAGAACCAGAACCAATCTTTATGCTGCTCTCAGGTTCCTGACCTGTAGAAACTGTGTGAGATAGTATTTGCTGTTTGACTCTAAATTTGGGGGTAGTTTATTATGCAGTAATTAGTAACTAATATTTCTTATTGTTTTCTCTTTTTGAGCATCATTAACTCACAGATTAAAAAAAAACATTCAAGGAGGTTTTTTTTTCCTTTTTCTTCAAAGGAGTCTTTAAAAAAATATTTATTCATTTATTGGAGGCTAATTGCTTTACAATATTGTATTGGTTTTGCCATACATTGACATGGATCTGCTATGGGTGTACACATGTTCCCCATCCTGAACTCTCCTCCCACTTCCCTCCCCATCCCATTCCTCTGAGTCATCCCAGTGCATCAGCCCTGAGCACCCTGTATCATGCATTGAACCTGGACTGGCGATCTGTTTTACATATGATAATATACATGTTTCAATGCCATTCTCTCAAACCACCCCACCCTCGCCCTCTCCCAGAGTCCAAAAGACTGTTCTATACATCTGTGTCTCTTTTGTTGTCTTGCATACAGGGTTATCGTTACCATCTTTCTAAATTCCATATATATGTGTTAGTACACTGTATTGGTGTTTTTCTTTCTGGCTTACTGCACTTTGTATAATAGGCTCCAGTTTCATCCACCTCATTAGAACTGATTCAAATGTATTCTTTTTAATGGCTGAGTAATTCCATTGTGTATGTGTACCACAGCTTTCTTATCCATTCATCTGCTGATGGACATCTAGGTTGCTTCCATGTCCTGGCTATTATAAACAGTGCTGCAATGAACATTGGGGTACACGTGTCTCTTTCACTTCTGGTTTCCTCAGTGTGTATGCCCAGCTGTGGGATTCATGGGTCATATGGCAGTTCTATTTCCAGTTTTTAAAGGAATCTCCATACTGTTCTCCATAGTGGCTGTACCAGTTTGCATTCCCACCAACAGTGTAAGAGGGTTCCCCTTTCTCCACACCCTCTCCAGCATTTATTGCTCATAGACTTTTGGATTGCAGCCATTCTGACTGGTGTGAAATGGTACCTCATTGTGGTTTTGACTTGCATTTCTCTGATAATGAGTGATGTTGAGCATCTTTTCATGTGTTTGTTAGCCATCTGTATGTCTCTTTGGAGAAATATCAGTTTAGTTCTTTGGCTCATTTTTGATTGGGTCATTTATTTTTCTGGAATTGAGCTGCAGGAGTTACCTGTATATTTTTGAGATTAGTTATTTGTCAGTTGCTTCATTTGCTATTATTTTCTCCCATTCTGAAGGCTGTCTTTTCACCTTGCTTATAGTTTCTTTTGTTGTGCAGAAGCTTTTAATTAGGTCCCATTTGTTTATTTTTGCTTTTATTTCCAATATTCTGAGAGGTGGGTCATAGAGGATCCTGCTGTGATTTATGTCGGAGAGTGTTTTGCCTATGTCTTCCTCTAGGAGTTTTATAGTTTCTGGTCTTACGTTTAGATCTTTAATCCATTTTGAGTTTATTTTTGTCAAATGAGTCTTAATTGCAGTCATTATTATTTTTTCTTTTTGATGTTTCCTCTTTCGCCAGTGGGAGTACCTTTATTTGGTTTCCTGTATTCTTTTCATCTAACTCTGAATGTTTGATAGTTTGTTTTTTTTTTTTAGTTCTGGCAGGACAAGATATTTCATAATCATTTTCTATATCTCCTGCTCCAGACCTGGAATTAGCCATTTCTCCAAGGAGTCTTGGTTCCTTTCAGTGGGATGAGTGATTGCATAGCTTTGTGAATGGTTATAACTTCTTTTACAGCTTATCAAAATCAAATAAAATTAACTTCATTATGAGATTGAATTCAGGCTAAATTACTTGGTAACCGGATACATGAGAACCTAAGCAAGGTCCATGTTTCCCAAATGAGACAATATACGGAAATCACTTAACACATTACCTGGCATCAAATTTCATGATTCAAATAATAGAATTGCAAGTCTGAAAGAGACCCTAGTTTTGACCAAGTACAATTCATTCGTTCACTCTTGAGAAACCTGAGGCCCAAGAGATTAAAATTCTGTCTAAAACTACAAAGAGGATAAAATTAGAAAAGAAACTAATGACTCCAGAGTCCTGGATCTCATACTGGGGCTATTTTGATAAAAAACAGTCTTCCAGACCTATTGGGGCTTCTATCTATTCAAAAATAAACGAGATTTGAAAGCACTTGGCACATTAGTTATAAAACAATGTTATGGAAAGTTCATCAGTCTTATGTTTTGAAGACCTGATTCCCGGCTCTGCCACTCACTAGCTTGATATTTTGGGAAAGTCATTTAACTGCTTTGCATCTCAGTTGCTGCATGTGTAAAACTGTAATAAATTCTTTAATCTCAGCTCATTGTAAGGATAGGGTTTCCCTGGTGGCTCAGTGGTAAAGAATCCACCTACCAATGCAGGAGATGCTGGTTCATACCTGGAGAAGGAAATGGCAACCCATTCCAGTATTCTTGCCTGGAAAATCCCATGGACAGAGGAGCCTGGTGGGCTATAGTCCATGGGGTTGCAAAAGATTTGAACAACTAAACAACAACAACAACACTGTGAGGATGAAAATACAATATATTATATATGAAAGTGCATAGCTCATAATTGCTAAATAATGATCCTCATATTAAAACTTTTCTTCAATTCTCCAATTTAATACAAATGTATCCTTCTCCTCTAAAGGAAATTTGGTTTTGGTTAGACTGATACCTAAGTACCTAATTCTGAAATTGAGTTCAGGGAAGGCACAAAGGCATTGAGCCAGAGTCTGCAGGAAAGATGCAATACATAGTCACTCACTGTCAAGGGACATTCAACATTAAGGAATCCACACGTTGTTTTCCTCTTCTGTTTGCTGTTTCTCAAGGGCCCTCTGTTCCTTATCAGTTCCTGGAAAACAGGAACAGGCAGAGTTACACGCAGTTCTCAGGACTGAGGTCATGAGACAGAGCGCATGCGTGGATTCCCTTCAATGCCCTTTTACTTTAATGTAATCTATTCAGTCACGTCCCTATTACTCAGGATATGGATTGTCTTCTGGCCCTGTGATGATTGTTCTTCGCCTACTTTTGTTTTTGCTCAACTTTATTTTTGCTGCCTAAAGCTTCCTTGTATGGATATATATAAAGCACACGCTGCTACAAATAAAGTACCCTTGTTTCACTTGAGTCTCGGGTTCCCTGTGTCCTTCTTTTCATCAACTCCAGTCCCCGGGTCCTGGTCTATAAAGACCGTGACAAGTGGCGCCCGAACAGGGACCTGGTGAACGCCCTTGGCAGGCGGACGGAGTGACTGTTAGGACGTACAGAGGTCAATAAGTCCGGAGTTATGGGACAAACGGCTGGAAAACCCCGCCACTTTTCTACTTAACTTCACCATTTATTTAAGGTTCATGTCAACAAATAGAGGCTTGTCTCCAAACTGTGGTTGAACGTATTCCCTGGTTCCCCGATGAAGGCAATTTCGATTTCAATGGACAATGTCGTTTCATGATGTGGCCCGAGACCGTGCCAATTCTAGTGCTCGAGCTGGCACTCCCTAAAACCAAATTACTTTTGAAATGTTAACCTGTACAGGGCAATTTGATGTGGTGAAAGCTCAAATACAATGCCCTCCTTTGTTGCATGAGCAATTGAAAGAAGTTGCCCTTGAAGCTTGGGATCGAATTACTCCTCAAGGGGAACATAAACGTAGCTACTCTAAGATATTACAAGGGCCTAATGAAGCCTATGCTGATTTTTTAGCTAGACTGGAAGTTGCTGTTTCCTGTAGTGTAATCAGACAGAAATTAGGAGCCTATTTGGACAGAGCAATGGCCCCATACAAAAGCCCCTTAGAGGCTACTAAGGAACTTACAGATACATAATTGAAATTAAAACATATTGAGGAATCTTATTCCCCTTGGAATTCTCCCATTTTTGGAATAAAAAAGAAATCTGGCAAATGGTGTCTCTTAACAGACCTTGGAAAAGTTAATGCTTCTATGAAACCTATGGGTGCATTGCAACCAGGAATTCCATCACCTACCACTATTCCTCAAAACTGGCATATTATTATTACAGATTTACAAGATTGCTTTTTTACTATACCCTTACACCCTCTAGACTGAGAGAGATTTGCTTTCTCTCTTCCTTATCCTAATCATATCGGGCCTCATAAACAGTATCAATGGACCGTGTTGCTTCAAGGAATGATGAATTCTCCCACCATGTGTCAATATTATGTAGCCAAAGCCCTTGAACCTGTGAGAAGACAATTTCCTAACTTTCTTGTTATTCGTTATATGGATGATATATTGTTTCCAGCTCCATCTATCTTAGAAACTCACCAGATGTTTGACATAACTCAATAATGCTTAAAAGACTCTGGATTAATCATTGCCCCTGAAAAGATTCAAACCTCTACACCTTACCATTACTTAGGATCTATTGTTAATAGACAACATATTACTCCCCAGCTAATACAGATTCATGTTGATAAATTATCAACCTTGAATGATTTTCAAAAACTTTTAGGTGATATAAACTGGATTAGACCCTCTTTAAACATTGCAAGTTATCAACTGACTAATCTATTTAATACTTTGAAAGGAGATCCCAATTTAAATAGCCCTTGTTCACTTTCACAAGAGGCATGAAAGAAACTCTGTTTAGTACAAAATAAATCGCAAAAGCAGTTTCTTACTCATATTAGACTTCAATTACCTCTAGAGTTGTTTATACTCCCCTTTCTCCATTCTCCCACAGGACTTCTTGCCCAAGAAGAATATCCAATAGAATGGATATATACTCACTTTAGAGGGACAAGGTCACTTACACCCTATCTTGATTTGATTGCTCTAATCATTATCAATGGAAGAAATAGAGCTAAGACTCTAATTGGCTCCAATCCTCATAAAATTGTAATACCTATTAATAAATCTCAATTTGAGAATGTATTACAAACTTCTACCAATTTCCAAATAGCCTTCTAGGAATATTCTGGAGAAATTTCATTTCATTATCCCTCTAACAAACTTTGGAATTTCTTCAAAAATACTGAATTTATTATCTCTCACATTGTTACATCACAACCTATACCTCAAGCTGATGTTTTCTATATAGATGGGACTAAAAATGCCAAAACCTCATTCTGGTCTCTCAAAGAATATAAAGTATTTTATACTAAATTTCATTCTGCTCAACAAAATGAATTATATGCTCTTATTCAGGTCATTCACCTATATCCTTACCCTATTAATATAGTTTCTGACTCCTTATATTCAGTTTTTATATTAAGAAATATAAAAACCTCTACTATAAATTCCAATCAACCTATTATTCAACAACTTTTTCTCGAACTACAGTCTCTTATTAGGAGCCACACTTCCCCCATTTATATTACCCAGATTCGAACACATTTCTGCCTTCCTGGCCCCAGGACTCATGGTAACGAACAAGCTGATAAACTCGTCTCTTTTGCTACTCCTGACATGCTCTATTGCACAATAATGCTGGCTCCTTACACCAAATTTGAAAAATTCCATACCGCCATGCCAAGAAAATCAATAATTGCTCTACTTGTAGACTCCTACATCTTCGACCCATTGCACAAGGTATCAATCCTTGAGGATTACAACCCAATGAACTATGACAAATGGATGTAACTCGTTGCCCTGAACTTTCTCCATTTTCTTTCTTACATGTCTGTATCGAAACAAATTCTTCTATCTGGGCCACACCTCTTCGAGGTGAGGCTACACAGCATGTTATAACTCACCTATTGGCTTGTTTTGCAGTAATGGGAACTCCTAGTTCTATAAAAACAGACAATGGCCCTGCCTATGTTTCTAGGCAATTCAAACATTTTTTACAATCATTTTCTATTAAACATATTACCGGTATTCCTTATAATTCACAAATACAGGACATAGTTGAACGAGCACATCACACACTGAAACTACAAATAAAAAAATTAAAAAAGGGGGAATATACAGGAACACTTCTATCTTTCTTATCCAGAGCAGATTTTACTAGATTCCAATGCAATATATTCTTTAATCCTATAACTACTGTTAATACAGCTTTATTTGTTTTAAATTTTTTAAACTTATTGCAGGGAGATATCTTGAGAAGAGCAGAAAAACATTTCGAGGAAGTTAAGGACACCTCTCTTCCTCTGCCCATTTGGTATCAAGACGGGCTAACTAAACAATGGAAATCTGGAAAGTTAATCTTACAGGGAAAGGGGTATGCTTGCATTTCTGTAGATGGATCCAACAAAATCAATTGGCTCCCTCTTCGTAAGATTCTCCCAGGGGAGCCTCCAGCATGCAAAATAGAAAAAAAAAAAAAAAAAGAAAGAAAGAAACAACAACAACAAATCGACAAAATCCCCAGGAAGAAGAAATTTCAATACAGGCAATGGAGGTTCGAAAAATCTCCAAGAAGCACTGCCCTCGACGTCATCAATCTCATGATCTCCCTACTTGGGGACAGATAAAAACCCTTACATGGCACCCCACTCCAGTACTCTTGCCTGGAAAATCCCATGGATGGAGGAGCCTGGTGGGCTACAGTCCATGGGGTCGCACAGAGTCAGATAAGACTGAGCGACTTCACTTTTCACTTTCATGTACTGGAGAAGGAAATGGCAAGTCACTCCAGTGTTCTTGCCTGGAGAATCCCAGGGAGGGGGGAGCGTGTTGGGCTGCTGTCTATGGTGTTGCACAGAGTCGGACACGACTGAAGCGACTTAGCAGCAGTAGCAGCAGCAGCAGCAGCAAATCAAGCTGAAAATCTGGTTTCTCAACAGGGAATGCCTCAGAATCCAGAAAATATTTTTGTTGCTATGCTTGCTTTTGCTTCCTCTGCTGAAGCTGATTTGATTAATCATACATATTGGGCCTATATACCTAACCCCCCTTTATTGCAGGTTGTAGAATGGACAGATAAAGGACTGGTCGTATCCACCTCCTCCTTGGAGCTTGGAGGGGCCCTCTCATCCTGAGGAGGAAGCAGGAAGACTAATTAATATTTCTCTAGGTTATGAAATCCTTCCTTTATGCATGGGTCCAACAGAATTATGTATTAATGTTAGGTGACAAATGTGGGCTTTCTTCCTGCCTCCAAAAAAGAACTTTCGTACATTGCTTGGACTGTTTACTGCTCTATCTTTCTATGAGAACCGTGTCAACATTACTAAAACTCTAGGAAAAGGACAAAAGTCATTATGCAAGGGGTTTACTTATAAGAACTTTAAATATACTCCTATTTACTAGGATAGATGTCAAGCTAAAGCAGGGAAATTAATGTTTGTGGCCGATTACACCATTGTTGATTGGGGACTGTAAGGTCAGACCCCGGGGGCCATAATGGGCCGCCCCTCCTCTTGCTCCTGCCTGCGAGAAAGTCCCTAACGGAGGATCCTCCCGGATCCCAGGGACCAATGACAGCACACTTAGGCGGCTGCCATGACGAGCCGCCCCCTCTTCTCAGTCCCTAACGGGGGAGCCTCCCGGATCCCGGAGACCAATGACAGCACACTCCGCCAGCTAAAGCCGCCCCGCCCCAGCTGCATGAACCGCCGCCTCAGCTGCATAAGCCGCCCCGCCCCAGCCGCATAGAGAAACCTATCAGCTCGAGACGTGGCGAACCAGCAGCCTATCCAAACCCCCATCCTCTAGCCCAGCCATCCCTCGCAAGGTGCATATATAAACAAACTTCCAACGGGGTCGGCGCGTGGATTTCCTCGACCTGCCCCGTTTGGGTCCGGGAACCCCGCCTGAGAGCGCTTCGCCATTAAAGCCTGTCGGAGATTTTTGGTGTACCTGGTCGTCTTTTACCTAACAGGGACCCCATGATATGTGGTTATCTAACTGCTCAGATGATATTAACAGTACTATATGTGATTATGCTACTCAAGTAGCATGGAAGGTTACCAAACCTATGATGGAACATTTCCATGACAAACGACTTCTTGGCTGGCTTGATGGTGGAATGGCACTTTCTCGCCCTCAAATCATCCTCAAAAAACGGATTGGGCCTGAACAATGGGACATTTAGAAACTTGCTGCGGGCACCAAAGAACTTGGAACTTGGACTGGATACTTCACAGGGACCAGTCGTAGTCATAGTGACTATTCCTTTCATTATAATCATTCATATTTCACAAAGGCTTATGTTCCCCTTCCTTTTGTTGTAGCCATATGGAACTTAAAGTTCAATAAATTCTGTAACTTCTATAGATTGAAAACTATATACTTGTCTTAACTTCTCTATTTCTATAAAAAAATGAATCCCTTTTGATTCTTCAATCTTGACGTAATCTGTGGTTGCCAGTAGATCTCCAACGACCCTGGGAGGAGGGTCCCATGGCAGGACTTGCTCCCGGTTACTCACTAAATTACTCCAGTGATCTAAACGATCCTAAACTTACTATCTCCTAAAAAGTCTTCTAAATATTCTTAATTATTCCTAAACCCTAAACTCAGCAAACTTCCTTTGCCATAAGCATTTCCCTCACAAACAAGTCTCAGATAACAATCCTTCCCATGGCCGCAAGCTGTGGCCTATGTGCTCATCCTGGGACATTATTTGTAAAAATCCTTGAACAAATGTCAATGGTTACCTTATAGATTATTTTCTGGGCCCACAACTGCAGAAGGCTTTGTGCTTTCTCACGCTTCTCTCAAGAACAATAAGCACCCTAATATTCTTTCCAGGCAACTCAACTGAAGAAAGGAAGAAACAATTCAGAATCACAAGAGCTAACTCCTTCATCCTGGGTCTGTGCCTGCAGAATGAAGAGAGGCGGCTGGGGCCATGCCTCCGTTTTGTCAGTAATGCCTAACGTGGCTCCTGACACATGTGTTGTTTTCTTCTTTTGCATGCTGTTTCTCAAGGGCCCTCTGTTTCTTATCAGTTCCTGGAAAACAGGAATGAGCAGAGCTGCATGCAGTTCTCAGGACTGAGG
This sequence comes from Oryx dammah, assembly GCF_014754425.2. Lineage (NCBI taxonomy): Eukaryota > Metazoa > Chordata > Mammalia > Artiodactyla > Bovidae > Oryx > Oryx dammah. The sequence goes on from NW_024070195.1 coordinate 22,098,718, forward strand.
TCATGAGACAGAGTGCATGCATGGATGCCCTTCAATGACCTTTTACTTTAATGTAATCTATTCAGTCAAGTCCCTATTACTCAGGATATGGATTGTCTTCTGGCCCCTGTGACAATTGTTATTCGCCTAGCGTCACGGTCTTTGTAGGCCGGGACCTGGGGACTGGAGCTGACGAGAAGAAGGATGTAGGGGAACCAAGTCTTGAGTGCAACAAGGGTGCTTTATTTGCAGAAAAGCATGTTTATATATCTTCATACAAGGCAGCCTTAGGCAGTAAAAAAATTGAGCAAAAACATAGCCAAGCAGATAACAACCTTCAAAGGGCCAGAAAGCATTCCATATCCTGAGTAAGAGGGGCATAACTGAGTAGACTTCCTTGGTGGCTCAGACTGTAAAGTGTCTGCCTATGATGCGGGAGATGCAGGTTTGATCCCTGGGTGGGGAAGATATCCTGGAGAAGGAAATGGCAACCCACTCCAGTACTCTTGCCTGGAAAATCCCATGGATGGAGGATCCTTGTGGGTTATGGTCCATGGGGTCACAAAGAGTCAGACACGACTGAGCCACTTCACTTTCACTTTCAAGGTCACTGAAGGGAGTCACTGAAAGGAATCCAAGCAGGTGCCCTTTCTCATGATCTCAGTCCTAAGAACTGCATGCAGCTCTGCTCATTCCTGTTTTCCAGGAACTGATAAGGAATAGAGAATCCTTGAGAGACGGCACACAAGAGAAAAGAATAACATATTGGATCCCTTAAAGCTGAATGTTTCCTGATAGCCTAGTTTTGTTTTTGCTTAACTTTATTTTTCCTGCTAAAGCTTTCTTGTATGGAGATATATAAAGCACACACTGCTACAAATAAAGTATCCTTGTTTCTTTTGAGACTTGAGTCCCCTGTGTCCTTCTTTTTGTAGACTCCAGTCCCCAGGTTCTGGTCTATAAAGACCGTGACAACTCACTTTCCAGGCTGAGTTGATACAGTCTTTCTTCCTGATATCAATCTTCTTAACAGTATTAACACCCAGTATACATATCACAGGGTACATTTATGAAAGACTTTGCTATAACCTTTGCGGACATGAAGATACCTTCCTTACACAGCAGATCCTCAGACTACCACTTAAATAATGTAGCCCAATTGAGATATAATTCATTTACATTATTCTTGGTTAATGCTAATCTCATAAAGTCTCCTAAAATAATTAATGCTGGAATTTTGCCAGGGATCCATGTCAAGCTTTTCAGCCTAATTCCACAGTTCATCTCTCTTTCTCTTTTTTTTAGTTTTTTGAAAATTTGGATATTTGCCAATCTCAGCCAAGAGTCACACTTCTTAAAAATGGCCTTCAGGGGCCCTGTGGTCAATCTACCTGTAATTGGTATTTTGAATCCTTATAGCCATTTTATTTGGGTATGAAGACTTGCACTCATTTAAGGCAAGTAGTTATTCTTTCATTATCTCCTTGTATGTCCCAAAATTTACTTTCCTATTAATGTTTGTCCTACCATTCCCAATTTGAAGATCACTATCCTTGATGGAGAAACAGAAGCCTGATTGGTGTTAAGTAATTCTATAGTCCCTCTTCTGTCTGTTGAAATTACTAAATTCATTTCCAGGGTCTTTTTTAAAAAGTCAGCAAATATTTCAGTCTTACAAAACAATGATATAAGAAACACTTAACATCTACCTTAAGACATAAATATTACAGATATAATTATATCCCCTTGTCTACTCTTCTCCAATTCCTCTTCTCTTCAGGTTAGCTACTACCTTGATATGGATGTTGTTATTTCAAAGCATGTTTAAATATTGTTAGTACATATGTGGGTAGCCATAAACATTTTATAGTATAATTTATCTGTTTTGTTAATTTTACACATATAGTTTCACTCTGTACATATTTAAGTTTGAAAGGCTTGATTTGATTTAGGTTCAGTACTTTTGGAGCTTACGTTCATGTAATTCTGATTAACTCGGTGCTCCATTTTCTTTCGTTGTTTTCCCTCTTCACACGCTGAAGAAAATCAGTTTCATATTTAAGCTCATCTGTTCTCCACGTGGCATCAGTTCCAATCTAGTAAGCAGGGACTGGGACCGTCCAGCTTCTTAGGGTTTGCAGCCTTGGACCAAAGAGAAGAATCCTCCGGAGGTCCTAGCAGGGCGAGCCGCGCGTTACCATAGAGACCGCGGACTGGAAATGCGCTATCTGCACTTCGGAGCTCAGCCCCTAGACTCTGAGGTAAGGATGGGGTTTTTTCTAGCCTCTTCTGAGGAGGTCCTTCGGCTTCTTCGGCCCCACCGCGGCGAAGACAGGACCGGCAAGACCCGGGAAGATGCGGAGGTCGCGGGGCAGGTCTGTTAGGCCCTTCCCGGGATTCTGGCGGGAACCTCTTTCTGGCCTCCTGGGGCTGGGTCTGCGATCTGAGGTGGGATGGGATGTAGGAGGTCCTGCCTGCGGAAGCCTAGTTTATCTTTACCTCTTCTAGTCATGTTTCCACCCCTCACCCCCACCCCCCTTGCTCGCCCTTCTTTAGGCTTTCTTTAATATTACAATTAAAAACTTTTTATTTGGCAAACCTGTTAATATAGTATTTATTTTGAGTCAGGCCTTGGTTCTAAGTGCAGTATATGCCTTAACTCCTTTAATTCTCAAACAATCCAATGAGGTAAGTATTATCACTCCCCCAGTTTTCAGATAAGCAACTTGAAGCCTAGGTATGCTAAAAACTTACCTACAGTCGCATAGCTGCTAAGGTGAGGAAAAAAAACCTAAACGATATGGTGCTATTAACCTCAACACTAGTTTCCTCACGAATTCTGAATCTCTGATTAGAGCTTTAACTTCCTCTTTGCCACTTTCTTTCCTGTCAGGCTGCTCGGTTCTTTTGTGAGTTTTGTTGATGTGGTATTGCTCCTATTCATGACGTTCCCTCTCTCTCTCTTTTTTTCCCTGCCCTTTTCTTTCAGGCCAGTAACCTAAAATGCAGAGTGAAGCTTCTAAACGTCACTGGTCTCTAAAGCCATACTGCCAGTGAACAAAAAATGCAGAGAGGCTCCTGCCCCTTGGCTCAAAATATCAGTTACTGGGAGAAGGCAGTTATTTTGATGGGGTTCACAGGGATTTTGCTCCCTTGAGGAGGCCTATCCTGAGCAGTACACCTTGGATGTCCTACCTGGAGAGAGATGGTACTGGATATGGTTACATCATTCACTTAGTAGAGAAATGGTCACAGGAGTGATGGGAGATGCAGAGCCAGATCTGGATGGAGAAGAATGGGTAAGGGGAGGCCAGGGGAGAGAAACAATGAATGATGTGATTTTCTTAATGGTTAAAGAAAATACTGACAAAATGCTTCATTTGAGATTCTCCCTTAACTGCTTTGTAATTGACTGTATTGATAGTCTTTGTAATTGACTGTATTGAAAGTTGCATGCTTTTGTAGGAAAGACTGAGTGTATTGTTTGTCTTTTCCTAAAATGGAATGAAACTTGGATTTTCCTTTTGACTGTAATCCAGAGAGATTGCTCTTTTATATCTTTACTGGGATTTTAATTTTAACATGTAAATAATGCTTTAAAAAATTTATTTATTTGGCTACACCAGGTCTTAGTTGTGGCATGTAGGATCTTTGCTGCAGCATGGGAACTTTTAGCTGTGGCATGTGGAATCTTGTTCCTTGACTAGGGATTGAACCTGGACCTCTGCATTAGGGGCACAGTGTCTTAGCCACTGGACCCTGGCTTTTGATTCACTGTTTACTCAACACTGGCCCATAGTCATCCAGCCTGAAAATATCATTCCTTTTTCTTGAATCCTGCAAAAGAGAGATGGGGAGCTAGCAGTCATCTTTCTGCTTATGAGGTGAATTTTGGTGGAAAAAGAGCATACCTTAAAAATGATGGTACCAAGAGCTGATTTTTAGTTGTTACACATATGACTATTACCAAAAAAAAAAAAAGACCCAAGTGAACACTGGGCTGTACTATACCTGATATATCTATGGGAGGAGAGGCCAACCTTCAGTTTAATAACACCAGCTTTCCCTGTCAGCACCTTGTATACCTGGAGCAGATGCTAAACAATTCATTTATTTATTCATTTAATTCATGCATTCATTCACACATTTGTTGAGTGTATTTGAAGTGCCAGGTAATGATTCTGATACCAAGTATGGACCTCAAGGTACTTCAGTCTGGTTGGTGAAACAGACTAGAAAATCTGTGATAACAATCCAGTGTGATAAACACTGTGATAGAAGCAGGTACAGGGTGTTGTGGGAGTAGGATCAGAGGTAAAATGAGAATAAAATATGTGGCTTAAAAATTTTTGGCTTTATGTTTGAGTATATGTATAGGGTATATCAGAGAAAAGGATTTGAGAAGCATTGTGCTAGACTGAGATTTTTGAGGCAAGAGACTGGAGTTATCCCTAGAATATCATGAGATATGATTTGTGTTTAGTAAGTATTTGTTGTATGAGTCCATCCCTGGGTTGGAAAGATCCCCTGGAGGAGGGCATGGCAGCCCACTCCAGTATTCTTGCCTGGAGAATCCCATGGACAGAGAAGCCTGGAAAGCTATGGTCTGTTGGGTTGCAAAGAGTTGGAAACAAGTGAAGTGACTTAGTACGCATGTGCTTATACTGAGGATACGGTAAGTCCCCTACAAATGAACAAGTTCTGTTCTGAGAGTGTGTTTGTAAGTCCAGTTGTTCTTAAGTCCAACAAAGTTAGCCTGGGTACCCAACTAACTATATACTCAATTAACTGTTTAGTACTGTACAATAATAGGTTTATAATACTTTTCACACAAATAATATATAACAAACAAAAAATAAAACATTTTAAATCTTATAGAACAGTACCTTGGAAAGTACAGTAGTAAATTACAATAGCTGGCTTACACGGGCTGGCATCTGTTGAGTCCAGCTTGACAGCACAGGTTCCTAAAAGTGCCGCGCGACGAAAGAATGAGAAACACTCAAGAAAGTTACAGCGGGAATCAGGGGACCAACACCACCCCGAGGTGAAGGTGCCCAAACTGATCTCAAGTCTGCTTTACTCTACGTTTTGAGACTTGCTTGTACGTGTTTATATGAGCATAGCAGGCCACGTGGCCTTCAGTGATAATACTATGCAGTTAACATTTAACATGTTTGTATCCCTGTTTTCCTGCCTCAAGGACAAAGACCCAGTTAATCTTTATGTGCCTCCCAGCCGTCAAAGATAGGAACAATCTGCTGATGGCTTTCCATCTCCAGGTGTACATCCTGCTTGCAAGATGTTTTTTGTTCCCTCTTGGATTCCTTCAGGAGTCACATACTGAGTCATGTCCTCTCAGCAAGATTGTTTAATTCTTTTGCCAGGCCTTTTAACAAGAACTACTGACTGGCGATGGGAGAGGATGTGGAAAATGGTAGAGCTGAAGGATTGTCAGCAATAGGAGATAGAGCAGGCTGCAGTTTCACTCAGACCTGACATTGATGGCGCAGGTTCTGGTTCTGGTTTGTTGCTTTATTCAATTCTGTCTACTTTCTTGACAAATGATTCCATGATGCCTGCGTCATAGCCTTTTTTCTTGTCATAGATGACATAGTGGCACTTGATTGCATTCTGAATGACTGCTGCCACCTTTGTAAACCGTTCTACATTTGAGTCCTATGCCTCAAAAACTAACAATGCCTCCTTAGAATCCCCTTGCCATTTCCTGTTTTGAATGTCTTCAGTTTTTGTTATTTCTTCCTCTTGTCTTTGTCCTTTCTCTGGGCACATTCACATCTTTGAAGATTCACAATTTGAAGGTTTGTAGGTAGGGGACATCCTGTAACTTTATTTTGAATTTTGATGAAGAAATTATTCCTAGAATAGGTAGAATCTATGCCAGAGAGTCTGCGTATTCTTTACGTTCTTGTTTGGGAGACAAAACAAATATATGACCTAATTAGCTAAGATTTAACAAAATAGTGTATACAGCAACTCACATACTGGTACACAATGAACAGTAATTTTTAAGAGAACTCAGAGACAAACTCAGTCCTTGTATGACAAAGGCTGGATTGAGTTAATTGGGAGGTTTCCTATAGGAGGGCTGTTTAGTGACATATAGAGAAGAGCAGTTCAGAGATATAGTTTGAAAGAAAATACTGAAAATAACCTAGCATTCAAAAGAGAATGTATTCAAAGTGAGATGTGTGACATTCAGTTCAGTTCAGTTCAGTTCAGTCCCTCAGTCGTGTCTGACTCTTTGCAAACCCATGCATCGCAGCACGTCAGGCCTCCCTGTCCATCACCAACTCCTGGAGTTCACTCAGACTCACATCCATCGAGTCTGATGCCATCCAGCCATCTCATCCTCTGTCATCCCCTTCTCCTGCCCCCAATCCCTCCCAGCAGCAGAGTCTTTTACAATGAGTCAACTCTTCGCATGAGGTGGCCAAAGTACTGGAGTTTCAGCTTCAGCATCATTTCTTCCAAAGAACACCCAGGGCTGATCTCCTTCAGAATGGACTGGTTGGGTCTCCTTGCAGTCCAAGGGACTCTCGAGAATCTTCTCCAACACCACAGTTCAAAAGCATCAATTCTTCGGCACTCAGCTTTCTTCACAGTCCAACTCTCACATCCATACATGACCACTGGAAAAACCATAGCCTTGACTAGATGGACCTTAGTCGGCAAAGTAATGTCTCTGCTTTTGAATATGCTATCTAGGTTGGTCATAACTTTTCTTCCAAGGAGTAAGCGTCTTAATTTCATGGCTGCAGTCACCATCTGCAGTGATTTGGGAGCCCCCAAAAATAAAGTTTGACACTGTTTCCACTGTTTCCCCATCTATTTCCCATGAAGTGATGGGACCAGATGCCATGATCTTCGTTTTCTGAATGTTGAGCTTTAAGCCAACTTTTTCACTCTCCTCTTTCACTTTCATCAAGAGGCTTTTTAGTTCCTCTTCACTTTCTGCCATAAGGGTGGTGTCATCTGCATATCTGAGGTTATTGATATTTCTCCTGGCAATCTTGATTGCAGCTTGTGCTTCTTCCAGCCCAGCATTTCTCATGATGTACTCTGCATGTAAGTTAAATAGGCCTGGGCTAAACAGATTCCTTGAGTTGCTCTCGTTCTTGAGCCTCCTTGGTGGGATCACTGCAAATGTAACCCGTCTTTTAGTCTCATTTTGTTTAGTTTGGCGGGTATTTTGAGGTTATGAAAAAATCCCTCTTTATGTGCCCAAGATTTTCCATTTTATTTTACCATGTATTTTATTTCCTTTTGTTTTCTTCTTCAACTCATTTTCGTTTTCCTTTATCTTTCTTGGATAGCTCTCCCCTGGTGTTTCTTAATTTTGTCTGTTGTCATGTCCCTAATATTTAAACGATGTTTAGGCTTAGAAAATGCCTCACCATAGCTCATTTTTCTTCTTCTATATAATCATCATCCATTTTCCCCCCAAATGAGTGCAATAAACAAGTGACATTTTCTTTTTTTCCTCCCTCACTTCTTCTTTTCCCCTTTCTTCTTCTTCTTCTTCTCTCTCTCTCTCTGTTTTAGTGTCCAGTAATAAGACCAGGATTGGAGGTAGGGAATCAACTGAAAAACTATCTTTTGAAAATGAGAAGTGACAAAGGGTCATCTTGACAAATACTCACAAAAATCAAAGTGGAAAATCTACAGGAACACTGAAGGATAAGAATAGAAATTCTAGGAAGCTGAAAGACAAAGGTAAGAAAATCCTCATTTCAGAACAGAAAGATAAGGATTTAGAGGAAGGCTTGCATATAAGCTCAGAATATGCCAGGTATGAGAAAATTTCAAATGGGAACAGTTTCTTTGAGTGTAGTACAGGTTGTAAAGGGCTTCGTTAGTGGCTCAGAGGGTAAAGCGTCTGTCTGCAATGCAGGAGACTCTGGTTTGATTCCTGAGTTGGGAAGAGCCCCTGGAGAAGGAAATGGTAACCCACTCTAGTACCCTTGCCTGGAAAATCCCATGGATGGAGAAGCCTGGTAGGCTACATACAGTCCATGGGGTCACAAAGAGTCAGACACGACTGAGTGATTTCACTTCACTTTACAGGTTGTAAAAACATTTGTCAGTAGTCAGATCTTATTCTCCATGAGAAAATGCATGCCAAAGAGAAACTGAATGTGTTGAATATGGAAAAGCTTTCAGGGTGATTCACCCCTGCCAGGGTCCAGCCCCTGTGGATCCGGGGTAATTTGAAGGGGAGACGGAGTAGGCGTCCTAGAAAAAAGCTATTTGATTACAGATATATAGAAAGATTAGAAACAGATAGTGTAGTAGGAAAATTAGTGGAGAAAAAGAGGCTGAATATCTTGGTTTACGTGGAATACCAATCACCACCTACATAGGCCACAGGGGTCTTTCCATTCTCCTGAAGGAGAGGAGGCACTGAGCCCTCCCCGGTCCGATCTCAGAAGCCCAGGCAGAATTAGCAGGTTTGGTGAGTCCCCACATTTCAGATGGGAATTCAGCCAGGAAAACGGGGAGCAAGAAAGAAACAACACGGGGGAATCAGTCTTTCCAGAAACTGATCCCATTTCTTTATTTTTCAGGTTTGTTTATATACCTTTTGTTATACATAGGGATGAATACAGAGTCATGTTGGGGGTCAGCAGACCTGACCCTTGTCACAATCAGGTGCTTCATATAAAATTATACAAAGGTCTTATGGGTTTTACATCATCTTTTGGCCATGAGGCCTGCTGACATTTTGATCCTTTCTGATAACCAAAAACTTATTTTTTCCAAGGGTGTTTTTTCTTAAACCAGGCGCCACCCTCCAAATAAAGTTGCATTCCTATAGGGTGAGGGTGTAGTGAGTTACAATCAAGAAAGGAATTTATTTAACCCAAGGTTAACATGATCAATCTTAAAGGTTAATACTTATTTCTCCTATATGCTGGTTATATTTATTATAAAGGCAGGGAATATGGAGATTTAGCAGCAAACATCAGCCCAACAAATGAAAACCTTTCACTAATGTTCCCCTTAAGATCTATTTAGTCTTAAGATAGTGATAAAGTTACATTTTTACATAGCAAGGACACAGTGATTTATAACAAAGTACAGTGATCTATAACAAAAGAGAAAATTCATTAACTCAAAAAGTCTAGCATTGCTAATCTCAAAAACTACTATATTTCCTTTTCTATATTCCAAATACATTGATTAATATATTCCCAGGTGCCTAAGGATATGGAGGCCTGGGGGCAATCATTGACTCAACAATGAGAAAAGCCCTATGTTAATTAAGACTCTCAAAATACTCCAAAACTCTCTGTGCTGTTTATGGTTGAGAAGTAGTAAACAATCATGTGCGTAGTGGCAGGAGTATGGATAATCCTGTCACACAAGCTAGTTTGCCAGCAGAGAGGTTTGACCTGAGACACCCTTGTCACACCCAGGGCAGGGAATTAGCAGCAATTATTGGCACAACAAATGAAAAAACCCTTCACCAATATAATTCCTAACCAACCCACTATACTAATAATTTCTATGTAGACTCTGGCTGAACAGGGGGTTTCCTGAGGCTTGATCATGCCTTTGCATATGCCAAGCCTCCTTACTCATGACCTTTGCCATGGGCGGAGTTCCTCACGCTGGCTCCCGGCACCCTCACACTACATAAAAGAATCCACACTGGGGAGAAACCTTGCAGATATGAAAGTGTGGGGGAACGCTTTCAGCTGAAACTCTGCTCTAATCCAACACTATCAAGAATCTACAGTGGGGAGAAACTGTATGTGTGACTAGTGTTACAAAGCCTTTGGTGGAAGCTCAGCTCTATTTAATAAACACAAGAGAATTCACACTGGAGGGGGACCTATGAATGTGAGGACTGTGGGAAATCCTTTAAGAAAAGCTCAACCCTATCTAAACACCACTGAATCCATAATGGGGAGAAACCCTTTGAATGTAATGAAAGTTGGAAGACCTTCAGTAGCAGGTCAGTCCTTTCTCAGCATAAAAGGATACACAGTGGAGGGAAATCCTCTGAGTGCAGTGACTGTAGGAAAGCCCTTAAAACCAAGAGCTGCCTTACCATGCACCAGAAAATCCACTGTGGGGAGCAGTCTCATGAGTGCTCTGACTGGCAATCCCAGTTTAGACACTACCTTACAGTGCATCAGAGGATTCACACTGGAGAGAAGCTCTGTGAATGTGCAGAAGTGGGAAGAGCTTCAGTAGGAGTCCAGACTTTACCAAATGCAAAAGAATCCACATTGGAGAAAGAGAAAAACCCTACCAGTGTGCTGAGTGTGGGAAGGCTTTCAGTTGCAGATCTGACATCAAATATAATTTACTATGGGGAGAAGCCATATGGTTGTAACCTATGTGGGAAGGCTTTGGGTGGGAAGTCATCTTACTGAACACAAAAGAACCCACAATGGGAAGAAGCCTTATGAGTGTCAAGTGTGTGGAAAAGCCTTCAGTTATAGCTTAGGCCTAAGGCACCACAGAAGAGTACATATTGAAGAGAAACCCTTTGGATGTAGGAAGACCTTTCATCTGAGCTCAGAACGTAATGTACATCTATGAGTCCATACAGGAAAGAAACCATATAAATGTGAAAAGTATGAGAAAGCTTTTAGAGTAAATACAGATCCCAGTGAACATAAGAATGCATATTGAAGAGAAACTTTCTGAGTGTGAAAGTAAAAAATTAAGTCCAGTGTTATTTTCTCAGCCATATCCATATTTACTTCCCTGTAACATTTGACACCAAGGATCCCTTATTTTCTGGGGGAACTTAACCTTATTTAATATTGTATCCTGCCTCTTGGTATTCTCAGTTGCTTTTATCCTACCCTACTTTTTCCCATGCCTCTTAATAACTTCTAATACATACTTATGATGTTTATTATGTATATTATCCCTTTCCTTGAATATAAACTCCGTGAGGACAAAAAACTTTAGTCACTTGTTTACTGATATATTCAAGGTCACTAGAACCTTGTCTGGTAAAGACGGTGGGGGGGGCCACGGTAAGATATTTTTTGATTGGAATGCTTGGTTTCCATCATATGCTTTTTCAGGGTTGCCTTTCAATGTTTACAACTGTTCCTTTCCTCTTGCTTTTGCTGACTCCTTTTGGTTTCCCTGTTCTAAGTTGTGGCTGAGTATCATGCTCTATTCTTTAGGCAAGCGGTCTTAATTGTATCTTCTGACCCTCACTCCAATCCTGTTAAACTACACGATGCTCTGCTATCATCTCTGTGTCAGCAGTATGTTTACATAAACCACACACATGGTATTTCTGTATTCATGGGGTCATTTCAAGGCAGATGGTGGAATGGGAAAAATAAATACCT